>NC_142012.1:98101724-98447724 GCF_049901735.1 Notechis scutatus | reverse complement strand
TTTATGCAAGTGAGTCTGGCTCTTTGGGGCAAATATAGGTCACTGAGCAAAATAGTTTTTAAAAAAGATTAAGTAGGCGGGTTTATGAGAAAACAATGAGAGATTTTTTTTGTTGGATACCACTGGTAGGATTTGGGTTGGCCATTTGGACCAGAAGATATCCTTTTGTGGTATTTTGGTTAGGCCTAATAAAGATACATAAAGATTTATTGTGTATTTTTTGGGTGAAGTACGTGTGATAGATGGAATAAGAATTTATGGCAAGGCTACAACACATACTACTATATATGCTGGAAGCACATACTTTGTTCATTGTTGAATTCCATATTACCATGAATTCTAGAAACATCTATCTTCTTGAACATGTTTATTCAAATAATGTGACCAGACATATGACAGTTCTCCCACATTTTGCCCTACAAGAAATTGATCAAGTAAAATGAAATTAAACGATAGCAAAAATCACATTCCAAGAAGCATAATCACATTTTCTTGGCTGTCTTTGCATAGGAAGGGAAAACTCCGATGGATCTTGTTCTACAGTGGCAAAATGGCACCAAGGAAATCTTCAACAACCTGAAGGAGAATGCTTATAAGAATTCTCCCATAGACACGTTCTGAAAAACAGAACCAGATTGAAAGCTTCAGGGAATGATTGCTTCTTTATAGATGGCACCGTTATCAGAGTGAAGAACAATGTGAAGAACAGTTCCTGGATACGTGATGCCATCTTTGCCTCATCGAGCTCGTGTTTTTGCCTTTGGAATAAGTCTGAGGACAAAAGGTTCAAAGGCATGGCTTGAATGTTACAATTCCACTGGTTTCAAGGTTTCCTTTTTTTAAATTAATTCCTATTTATATCTTGTATTCCATTATTCCCTTTTTCTTGGATGACGTTTCTTTGGCTGTTGTTTCTCTGGTGATCTTTCAAAACGTCCTGTTGATACTAGAGTTGTAGAAGGTTGCTGAAGTGATAATCAGCCAAAAGCATTTACACAAGACAAGCACGTTTCTGAATGTATTAGCAGCTTCACAAGCTTCTCTCCTCCCAACTTAACCCCAACATAATTAATTTTTAGGTGTCACACAAAATTTTTGCTGAATTGTTATTATCAGAGTAAACTGTTAAAGCCAAAGAATGGGGGCTGGGGAACAGAGGTATGGAAAGCAACGACATTAGAAAGGAACAGCGGAAGTAGAATGAAAAAAGGAACAGATCTGGTTTATTTTAAAGTTTATTAAGAAGAGTAGACCAGTTTTACTCAAAATAGTCGACAATGAACTACAAAGTTCAAAGCGGAATGTTACATAAAGGAAGGTGTTGAAGTGAAGTAGAAGAAAATGCAATTATTTTTACATGCTAGGTAATGGAAGAAAAGTTATGTATATTTGTAGGGCTTTTTATGTACATTTTGTATTAAATTCCCTTTAAGATTTCAAATAAGAGAATGGTTTGTTCTGCCTGAATACTTTATTTGTCTGAAGATTGTTATGTTCCATCAGCTAACAAAAAAATGCTTGCCAATTCTCAGATAAGTGTTAGAGATTACAAATAAACTATGAAAAAACTTTATCTTCTCAAATCAGATGGCCAACAGTTAAAATTGTTGACACTGACTAGATCAATATTTTGCACCAAACGATGATACCATTTGTTTACCTCTAGCTTAGTAGTTGAGGTAAATTGTGGTACTATACCATCATTACTGGCTTAAGGACATGAACAAAGCCAATGGTCATACATTCATAAAGTTTAAGTAAACCATGGCTAGCCACCATGAGAGGCTACTAAATACTGCAGAGTGTAATTATGAGTGGTAAAAACCCACAGCAGTTTTGAATGGGTGCTGAATGAAAGCAGGGTGAATACAAGATGAGTGACCAGTAACCAGTGTGAAAGCAGCATGTTGAGATGGTTTGGCCATATAGAAAGAATGAATTGCATTTGAATGAATGTGTAAGTTGAGGTGAAGACCAATAAAAGGAGCCATGGCAGCAGGTTAGAATGCTGTATTACAGGCTAATTCTGCCGACTGCAAGCAGTTCAATTCTAACTGGCTCCAGGTTGACTCAGCCTTCCATCCTTCTGAGGTCGGTAAAATGAGGACCCAGATTGTTGGGGGCAATATGCTATCTCTGTAAACTGCTTGGAGAGCTGTAAAGCACTGTGAAGCAGTATATAAGTCTAAGTGCCATTGCCAAAAATTGCAGCTATACAAACTTGGATGAGATCCTCAAAAGGAGAGTAAAAGCAATGTATGATGGTGCAGGGGAAAATGGTTTGCAATTGCAGAAACATACAGAGGGATATAGTTAATGGTGTTGGTATAAACTAGAGTTAAACTTCCTTTACTTTTATCTCTTGTTGTTTCTTTGGCCATTTCTAATTCTTCAGCATTTTATGTGACATAGCTTATCCCAAAAGAAAATAGCACAAATGCGTCATTGCACGGACACAGAAACAATAAAGCCCCAATTCAAATTTTATGGAACAACTTCCAACACTTACCTGAAATGTTTCAAAAGCATATTGCAAGCCCCTTGACCAACATCGCAATTACTACTGAGATTGCTGGTTTGAGGGCTAGAGCCACCCAATGGCCTCAATATTGGCATACCTGGATCCTGAACCACTGCTCCACGCTTTCCACAAAGTTACATATGACAACAGCACAATCTTTGTGCTATAGATTACCTGTGGGTGTTCTGATCAGACAGAGAGCAAAGTTGAAGGAGCAATATAGAGCAGAGAGGCTGCAGGAGATAGCAGTAGTGGGACACTGAACCTTCCATCCCCAGCTTTGGTTTCCTGATATGCTGGATATCTGAGTATCTTCCTTCTACCCAACATTCTTTGAACAGAACCATCTTTTAACTCCCACCTGAGATCTATTGTATATACCGCATCCTTGAATCAAAAACTGTTACTGTGATATCTACTTAAGATTCTTCATTTACTGTAATCCTTTGGCTTCTAGAACAGTTTTATTATCATCTTACGAGGAAGTGATAAAGCCATTAGAAAGGTAATTGGAAATGGAAAGGCTGAATTATATATAACATTCGTAAAATAAGATGGAAATAGGCAAACAAGTCTTACAAACATGTACTATATTACATGTTTATTGCCTTTTTTCAGGTAAATACAAATTGTCTCTGACGTCACCTCATTTTGTCTCATACTACAGTTGGCAAGTTTATATAAAAGGAGATTTATATTGCTGCCTATTCGCACATGGTGACTCAAGGTGGCTTACAAATATACAAAAACATCGTATAAAAAACAACAAATAATAAAAGAGGGAATACAATAAATACAATAATAAAATAAACCCCCCACCCTCCACCCTGGCGACAACACATCATATGAGCCATTTAATGGACTCCATTCTACTCTGCGTTCCCCAGGCCCGCTGGCAGAACCAGGTCTTTAGCGCTTTCTAGAAGAGTGTCAAGAGTGGGGACCATTCTAATCTCTGGGGGAATGATGTTCCAGAAAAGGAGCCACCATGGAGAAGGCCCTTCTTCTGGGTCCCACCAGGTGTTATCTCCCTCAGGAAAGGGACCCGCAGCATTCCTTGCCTCCCAGCTCTGGTGGGTCATATAGATGTGATCGGTCCCTCAGATAACCTGATTCCAAGGCATGAAGGACCAGCACCTTGAATTGGACCTGGAAGCAAATTGGCTACCTCTCAATCCAGGATAGGACAGTTCTTCTAGTTAAATTGCACAAATAATCTGGATGCTCCACTATTACAGCTATGAGTAAAGTGACAGAAACTTTGCTCATGGTTAAGGCTGCAAATTCTTCAAATGATTACCAACACTAGGCTGCATTAACTCTGTAATCAGGAACTCAAAAGGTGGAATTCCTGTTAACATTATAATCCTGTGATGAAATTACCAGTATTGTAATGATTTTCAGCAAGCATATGTAGTCAGATTAATAAAAGCCAACATTTTTTTTAAAAAAAATTAAGTTACGTATGTAGAATGTCCATTCTTGTTTTGTTCATTAAGAGTGGGCAAATGGATAGTGATAGTTGTATTTGGTAAGACGTATTTATTATAAAAGAAAGCACAGTTATATGCAAGTACTCCCACTTCTTTCAAATGTTGTACTGCCATGTTTCACAGACAATATTCAAGGAGCATCATCTATTTCTCCTGAAGTCCACATAGAGAATCACCAAGGTAGATACTCAGATCAACTTAGTGTTAAGAGATTCCTCCTCTTCATCAGCTATCCTAAGGTAAGACAGCATTGGAGTTTGAGATGATGGGTGTCAAGAGAGGTAAACTTGTAATTCACAAATCTGTTTTGGCTTTTTTACTGAGTGGAGCACCATCACCTTCTTCATCATCACCATCATCTTCTTCTTCTTCATCATCATCATCATCAACTTCTTCTTCTTCTTCTTCTGGAAGTTGAGGTTTCTTCACTGTGTACACCACTCCACAGGCAGTCTTCCTGGCTTCTGAAATGAAAGAAGAATGTTTTACAAACCACACCAATGGAAAAGTATGATGAGATGTGTGATGTAAGAACCTGTTCTAATCCAGCCCACCGGTGTCAAACCCACTGAGTCATGTTGCCGTCATATGATGTATTGCAATGTTTTTCACTTTCACGGAACTGGGGTGGGCGTGGCCTACGCGTGACTCATCCAGCCCGCGACCCCTGAACTACCCAATGCAGCATGGAATTGAATTACCGATTGCAATATTATGGGGCCAAAGAGCAGTCTTATGTAGCTGAAAAGAAAGTTCAGCATCACATGCAATAGTGTCATATTAAGCCATAATGAATCCAGTTCTCTTTCCTATATAAGCCGCCCTCAAATAGAAACTGCGGGCCAGGGTAGATCATCTCATCCTAAGACTCCAGAAACTAGCTTGGTACAAATAATTTCATTATCTTCTTGATTATCTACAACTTATACGGTGAAGGACTATAGTTAATCCAAGGAAATGCTTACAAATCCTATGCCTGTTCAGAACAATAGGAGAGGACAACTTTTTTCAACCTAGAATCATTCAAATGAAGATAAATACAAGTTTCTTGCAATCAAAGACCACATAAAACAAACAAATCATAATGGAATAAAACAACAAATGAAAACCAACAGTATAAAACTTATCTTTAAAAAGAAAACTATGTTTTTTCCTCCAGTAATTATAGCTGCTGGAGGCGACAGGTGGAACAAATAAGGGAAAGACTCATCATCCCTTCTTTGCATTATATATCTGTCAATATTGGTAATGCGCTAATCTTATCATACAGGTAGCCCTTGACTTACGACAGTTCATTTAGTGACCATCCGAAGTGACAACAAAAAGTGACTTATGACTGTTTTTTCACACTTAGGACCATTGGGAGCATCCCCATGGCCACGTGACAACTGGCAACTGACTCATATTTATGATGGTTGTAGTGTCCCGGGGTCATGTGATTCACCTTTTGCGACTTTCCAACAAGCAAAGTCGGTGAAGAAGCCAAATTCACTTAACAACTGTCGCCAGAAAGGTTGCAAAATGGAGCAGAATTTACTTAACAACTGGGTCACTTAGCAAGAGAAATGTTGGGCTCAATTTGTGGCCGTATGTCGAGGACTCTCTGTACAAAGTTCATCGTTCTTTGGACTCACCTCCATGAAGAAAAACAGCTCGGGTGTTGGTCGAAACAGCTGCCTTGCCATTGCTTCCTGAAAGGCCGAACAACCAACCTCTGCCATTTTTTTATTAAGGATTCTTCATGTCTCAAAAGATAAACATGCTTTTTTTCATCCATGGACAACAGCTAAAGCAATTCAGGGGGAAGGAAAGAATGAACTCAACCTTTAATAGACGCATGGCCCTCTTACCTGTCCATCTACCTGTGCTGGAATACGAGGGCGGGAGAAAAAAAAATGAGATCAGAAATCTTGGCCAACGGAATGATTCATCTCATTACATCCTTTTCTGGCCACAGGTATTTGGTATTAAATGTATCCGATACCTGACAGAAAGTCCATGTTTTATTTCCCTGATTCTTTTAAATGGAGTCAGTATTTACACACTTAAGGTCAAACCTGTCCAGATTCTATTGTTCAAACCAAGGCAGATTCTGGTTATTTTTTTCTAGCCTGGTTTGCTGACGTAACAGTCATGTGGTGGGTCTAGTACCCTGCTGGCCGTGTTTTGTATGCCATTTCCTTTCCAAATGTCTTACATCGCTCGAGGAAGAGATGCTATTCTATGCCCGATTGTCCCCTTTTTCCCCCTCCAGATACATATCGTAGCACTTTTCACAGTTCGGGGCTTTATCGATTCATTTTAAAAGGATACATATTAGCCACATCATATGGACCTCGCAATTGAATAGGCTACAACAGAAAGGGGGGGGGGGAAGAGAAGAGATGAATACAGATGCAGATCATAAATTGTAATTGCATACTTGAGAATTTTATAAAGCACAGCACTCCGAGAGTCAATACTTGAGACCATACAAGAGAAGCCTTCTTCCGCCAACCATCAAAACAGCTCATTAATTTTGATGGGAGACAACTGGATCATGTAATTACTACTTAAATGATCAAGATTTTATGTAACAACATCAGCTTCCTCCCAGATAAAGAAATATTCTATTTTATGCTGAAATATTTGTAATAGAATCTGAACTAACAATCTGAACTGGTTTCTCCATGCGTCATCCTTAGGGAAGCGTGCAAACCAGCGCCTGCATTTCCCACGTCGGATGAGGAGAGCACATTTTTCTCCTTCTGTCCTGGCCATTTTTTTTTAATTTTTTTTTACAGAGAGCATTTTAACAAACTGCATCAGTGCAGTTGAGAGCATTTTAATAAACTGCATCACTGTCTGGTTTGGTGGCAGCAGTGCCTCAGACAGAAAGTCCATACAGAGAGTGGTAAGGACAGCCGAGCAGATTATAGGAAGCTCACTTCCTGTTATTCAAGATACTGCTTATGAGCGCTATGTCCTTAGAGCTCAAAGCATTGTTAGAGACCCCACACACCCACTCCATGGTCTGTTTCTGTTACTCCCTCTGGGAGGAGGTTTCAAAGTGTTTCTAGCAGGATTACCCAATTCTCTTAACAGTTTTTTTTCCCTATGCCATCCATCTGGTAAACTCGCAAGGTTCATTCTTCTAGCCATAAACATATATACATCTAAACTAGACAGTATTGTTTCTCTGTGTCATATAATATATGTGGGTATATACATAATTTTGTATTTATATTTTTAGTCATGTTTATGTAGTGTATATTGGAAGTGGTAACCCTTAGATTGTATGCAACAAAAT
Source organism: Notechis scutatus (assembly GCF_049901735.1). Classification (NCBI taxonomy): domain Eukaryota; kingdom Metazoa; phylum Chordata; class Lepidosauria; order Squamata; family Elapidae; genus Notechis; species Notechis scutatus. The sequence continues at coordinate 98,440,421 of NC_142012.1, read as the reverse complement.
TTCATTTTAATATATGCAAATTAGTGTACATTCAAAGTGACAATAAAGTTATTGTTCTGTTCTGTTCTATTCTATTCTTTCCCTATTCTTATTCTATTCTATTCTATTCTATTCTATTCTATTCTATTTCTTCCAACTCAAGTACAGGCACCTGCTCCCTTCTATTTTTCTTGGGCATCTCATGAACCCCTTAGGATTCTCTTTAAAAGCAAGTATTTTTTCCTGTCTTCACTAATAATGAAATTTTGGGTGTCAATGGCTGGATGCAGCATTAGCCCCTGGAGAAGGTAGACAGGCATGCCTATCTCCCCTCTGTTCACATTCATACTCCTCCCATCAAGCCAAATGAAGGCAGTGACATTCATAGGTGGCATATATGTGGGTGTCACGAAGTCAAAAAGGTGGTCATGTCAATGCAACCTAACATGTCCAAAAGGGGCAGGCCTTTGAATGCGCTGCCATGACCACCATTTTAGATTTTTTGACACACCCGCCTGGAACTGGAGTGTGACGATGGGAAGAGAGATCAGAAAACCTGACTGACTCATTTGATTAGACTACAGGGATTTAATGTTAAATACGTACGATGTTCGGGAAGTAGGTACCATATTTCCCCCTATTTCTTTCATATCTACAATGAGTCAGTATTTATGGACTGATGGCCAAACTCTCCAAGTTCCAGTGGAGTTTTTGGCAAGCCACTGAATGAAAAGGGTAATTATCAACTAGAAGGTACAAGAGGATCCCTTGACTTTGTGATGGAAGGAAGCAGAGAATTTTGGGTATCTGAATGAGCCACAGAAAAACAAATACGGATTGGCTGAATCAGATATCGGCTGCTTTAAATAGAGGAGGAATCCATTCAAACAATTGCTGTTCCTTAAAGAATCAGAATGACACCTAAACCCATCCTTACCTTTTCAGCTCCACTGGACAGAACGATATTCTAGGAAAGAAGAACAACGCAAGTGTTGTTTATTTTAGGCATTGAATCCACATAATTGGGCCAAATAGAGTACCACATTCTCAGAGAACATTCCTATCTGCCCAAATGGCAGGACACTCTTTTTTGGAGGACAAAAGCTAAAACGCTGCCCTCTCTGTGTGAAATTAACTGAAGAATAAAAAGGGAAAAAATCCTTTTTCTTCTCTCACAGTCTAGAAGCTTCCTTTTTTGATGTATTTATTGCTTACTTTAATGGCAGGGAGGGAGGGAAGGAGGGGTATTCCTTGCCATCAAGCTTAAATCTAGAAGACAGAGCACAAGGTAACAAATAAAAGCCAACCCAAACATCAGACTTTAGAAGGGATTAATATGTGTATGCATGTCGGGTGGGAGAAATTAAGTAACATCTAGGAGTTAAGTACATTTGGAGTGGAGTGGCAGCGATAGCTTCCAAGACCAAATCAAAGTGGATATCTGGCGGAAAAATATCCATTTTAAAACAAGTATTAAAACGTCATTGAATGTTAACATTCATAACACTTAAAATGCACACGTGTTTCCATAAATCAGCACCTATAAATTGTTCTTTGTCCCTCTTATTTTTGTTTTTTATGCTCCTACTCTCCTCTTAACTTTCTTTCTTTCTTTCTCTTTCTTCTCTCTCTCTCTCTTTCTTCTTTCCTTACTTCCTTCTTTGTTTTAATGTTGTATCCATTTCATTAAAAGAAATTACAAAGCCTAAATCTGGTAAGCCATCCCATCATATTAAATAAAACTCAATGTTAAATTAAAACAATACCATTAGTGAGATTACTCCTCAAGCATTTCTGACGTTTCCCTTTCTCCCCGTGTGAGAAACCTTAGACCAGCAGCAATTTGTAGAGGGGTTTTGGGGAGCCATGTGGGGCCCAGGGACTTGTGCAACTTTATCTTGTAGTTTCAGTAACAGTAAACAACAATAAATCCAACAGTAAAGTGCTGGTGAGTCTACCTTATATTTTATAATATAACATATAATATAAAAATAATAATAATAATTGTGTAAAATTAAGGTAAGGTTTTTTTCTTCCTTTCTCAGTTTGTATTTTTAGTTTTTTAAATTTGCCTTTTAAGATTAAATATTGTCTTGTTAATTGTGTATATGTAAACATAATAATTCAGTAAAGTTCTGGCAATTCATTCCGGCACCAGTGGAGGAAATCAGGGCAATTTTCTTGGAAGAGTAACAAGTGTATTCCTTTTTCAGAAATTTCTAGCAGCATTCCTGGGGAGACTGGGGGCATGCCCATATTTACACATGCATAGGCACTAATTGAAACCCTCCCCATTTTTTGTAGCAAGTGCTCAAAGCTACCTTAGCACCTCGTGTTTCACCAAAAGGCTCTGTACGTAGCTGACTGGTTAGATATTTTCTTTGATTTCCTTCCCAAAGATGCTTTTCAAAAGGCAACTGAACTAGACAGTTCAGTTCTTGGTTTTTTTCCCCTCTTGAAAATGTTTCACTTCTTGGATTAGAAGCAAACCATTTTCAAGGGAAAAAAACAAACCAAGAAAGTTCAGTTGCCTTTTGAAAAGCATCTTTGGGACAAGCAGGATCTGAATGATTGAGAATCTCCAGAGACATTTTATTTCCTTCAGGATTTTGCTAGCTTTTCAGGTACAAAGCCCTGACAAACAACTTGTCCTCCTCTTCATTTAACACAATTAAGTCCAACTAATATTTAGTTGGACATATTGAACAGATGGTTGCTGATGAGTCCATTTATTATCATTGCTGTAGCAGGGGCACCTACGGAGTAGGGTGTCAAAAAAATATCAAAATGGTGGTTGCAACTCCATGATCAAAACCCCACCTCTTCGTGCATGTGGAAACACATTACAAAGACTGAGGCTTTGATTGCATGGTCCGGCTGCCATTTTGACTTGTTCAAATCCCCCACCTCAGTGTTCCAAAATATAGGGGTAAGCATGTTACGTTACATTAATTCATACCAGATAACTGGAAATTCTAGTGATGGAAGACATGGGGCAAACACTCCTTGATTTTTGATCTCACCTTTCCACGGCAGATCTGCAACAGGTTGTAGGCGTTCGAGATTGTGTACCGTCGCATTGTGGAATCTTTGATGGCAGGAACGTAAAGAAGTTCGAAATAGACACCTCGCTCTATTGCCTGTATAAGAAAGAGAAAAATAATCATCAGTTGAATTAAATGGGGAAGGATAGGGGGAAAAAAGAGACAGCCCCTGGGATGAAGTGATTGCCTGAAACATGACATCAGACCGGTTCCAGTAACTTGGGTAACAAGTCACAATCTAAACAAGCCAGAATGTGTAAGCTACAACAAGTTCTGGCTACTAAATGAAGCTGGCTATTCAAAATACCATGCAATTTATTCAAAGGTGTAGTGTTGAATTGAACATTGAACAAGAAGGTTTACTGTTACGTATTAAATCAGCCAGTAATGTATTAGTTTCTATCCACCTCATAACCAAGAGAAATGTCAAGACTCTTATTAAAGGACTGCCTTACCGCATTGACAGATGGTCTCTTGATGAAGAAGGGCAGCTTTTCTGTCACCTCAACACACACCAAGTCTACATCTAAGGTTGTGCAGGCCACCTAAATTATCGTTATGAAAGCGTACGGTCAGACAATACACTTTAAAAGAAACTGTTCCACGCAGAAATGATAATTGTGTTTCCAAGAGGATCAATATATAGCAGGACTATATCCAAAGACCAAATTATATTACACAAAAAGCTGGAGTCTCAACTCTTCTACTGCAAAACAGGCTATAAACCATCCAACTTCCATCTGCTTCCCAGCCCCACTCAACCTGATGCAGCTGTTGACTTGACTTTTGTGATACTTCACCTACATTCCTGTGAAGGCCGAGTTTAATTCACTAAAAAAAATGGTAGAAGGTTGTACTTCTGCACACAGGATTAGCTCAGAAATTTGTGATCAGTGGTTAGGACCCAGTTCACAAGTCACCCGATACAAAAATCCTTTCCTAATCAGCAATCTAATCTAGGGAAAATATATTTTTAGCGGTTGCTATTGTTAGCTATGATTGGGGGAAAAAAAATCTTTCTTGGTTCCCCATGAGTCACTTAAGAGCTTTATAAAGTAGATTGCCACGTACATCTTGCTATTCTCTGACATTTTATTCTTGTCGTTCTTCAAAAATAGGAAATTTTTAAAAATAAGCACAGAAAAACAGAGCCAGCCTTCTGAAAGGGTTCTTAGAAACAGTAAAAAGCTGCCACTTAAAAACAACTGTTCACCAAGATCAAAGATGCTGTGAAAACTTTTTGGGGACAAAGGCCCTGATCCCCCCCACACACCTTTTATCCTGAAGAAATATAAACAATAGATTTAGCATAAAGAAAGGGAAAGATTCTTTATTACTATTAGGAGACTTAAATGACAATTTTCTGTCTTCATAATCAAAGCAAGAGCGCCATCTGCTGAAGAGTGGATTGTGAACTCTAGGACATATGCTATGCAAAAGCCCTAACTTCCTGGCTGATTTGTGATAACTCTCCCAGAAGGCGTGTGTGTGTGTGTTTTAAAGATTTAACAACCATAGCTAGACATGATATGATTTGTATAATTAGGAACTCTGGGGAAGGTTTTTATTTTTTTTAAAAAAATGTAAGCTTCAAGCAAATGGGAAAGAGGCAGGCCTTTGGTTGCGGGTCTGTGTCTGCCATCTTGCAAAATTTATATGCACCACCACCAATGCCTTCCCCTCCGGTGCCCTGGGATCTAGAAATAATTAACAACATGACTGGTGAGCAATTGTATTCATGATATTTAGTGCAACGAAAAAAACTTATGTAAATTTTGTTCCCCTTGCTATACATAAAAGGCATTAGTGTAGAAAAACTTGCCTACCCTATCTAGAAATCCAAACATTCCCTTCAAGGAATAATTTTACAGCGTTCTAGATAACTTCATTCCACTTGACAACAAGAGCTTGGAACTCAATAGGTGACTTGCAAACCAGGTCTCAATGGATGCTGGTATTCCACTTGAGGAAGTATCTACAGATACAGGTAATCCTCAGGTGATGACCATATGTATAGAGGTGAACAAATGGGAAGTTATGACTGGTTCTTGACATTCTGGCTATTGCAGTGTCCCCACAGTCATGTGATCAAACTTTGGGTGCTTGGTGATCAGCCTGTGTTTCTGACTGGTTACAGCAGGGGTCCCCAACCACCGGGCCGCGGACCGGTACCGGTCCGTGGAACATTTTCTACCGGGCTGCCGGTTTGCTGGGCGCCGCCATCTTGTTTCGATGAGAAAGTGCTTCCGGTGAGCTTTTCCGGTTGGAAAGTGGCGTTTGGGTCCTGAAGGAATCCTCGCGCCTTAGTTTCATCGAAGGGGGGGGGCAGCTTCGAACAAAACTAAGGTGCGAGGATTCTTTCAGCACCCAAGGCAAGGCAAGCCAAGCGACGGTCCCGAAGCCCATCGACAAAGGTACAAAGGAGGAGTTGAAGGTGGCGGGGAGAAGCGGGGGACGGCTGGCTGGCTGGTCGCTCGGCTCGCCTTGCCATGTGTGCTGATGCCGGTACCGGGCCGCGGATCTTTTTGTGATGCTGGTACCGGACCGTGGCACAAAAAAGGTTGGGGGCCACTGGGTTACAGCATCCCAGTCATGTTCTCCTCCTGCCTTGGGCAAACTACCCCCTATCTTCTCCCCATATCTTCCCTTTGGACACCCTGTACTCCACCACCCTCAGTTGAGCTTCACCATTGTCTTCCTCCCACTGCTGGCCTGGGATCTAGGCACTGGGTGAAGGTGCAGCCCCAGAATACACAAGGCAAGCATAGCAAGGTAACAAAACCTTTTCTGCCCAAGGGAGCTCATCGGGGCTGGCCAGAGAAGAGGCAGCGGGATGAAGTTGGCAAAGGCAGGCTAGTGGTCTAAGCAAAGGAACCCCATTTCGTGATGCCAGCACACAACACTATCTTGCAGAGCACTGAGAGTGCAATGGGATAGAGAGAGAGAGAGCAGTTCCCTGGGTAAAAGTGGTAAGTGGAGGAGATATGCTATTTGGGTTAGTGGCAGAGATGGAGGAAGTGGAAGGAAAGCTTCCTGGAAGCCCAACATTTCTGAGAAAACTTCTCAGAAAACAACAACTGAATGAAAAACTGCTGGTGACCTTCTACCACTGGACCATAGAGAGTATCTTAACTTACTACGCCTCTGTATGGTTTGCCAATTGCACAGTGGCAGATAGGAAAGCATTCCAGAGGGTTAACGTCATTGCTCAGAAGATCATTGGTTGCCCTCTCCCCTCTTTGGAAGAGCTTTATAGCTCCCGCTGCCTTAAGAAAGTTCAAAACATTCTCAAAGATCCATCTCAGCCTGGGAACCCTTTCTTTGAACTATTTCCATCTGGCAGACAGTACAGGACAATAAAAACAAGAACAAAGAGGCTGAAAAGCAGCTTCTATCCCAGGGCAGTAACTATATTGAATTCTGCTGTATGGTGCAGTGTATTCTGCTGTATGGTGTTGGTGCAGTGTCGGGGGTTTTCGATTCAATGTATGGAGGGTGAAGGATGTGTGTTTATGTTTATTTTCATGGTCATGGTCCTAATGTGCACTGAAGATGGTGTTTGATTTCGTTGTACGAGGTGCAATGACAATAAAGTAAACTAACTAACTAACAGAAGCTCTGCAATTCATGCTTAACGACCATTTTCCTTAGTCGTGGAAATTCCAGCCACAGTTAGGATCGTAACCCAAGGCTTACTTGTACTTGGTATTAGCAAGCAAACTTTCATGCTATTGTTCTTCCTTTGCACTCTCATTTACATTTCAGTTCCCATGCTAGGGAAAGGCCAACTTACGTGAAAGAGTTTTACATTCTTAGGAAATACAGCAAAGATGTCATAATATTTGATATTTGTGGACGTCGCTCTCTGGGTATAGAAGAAGAAAAAAACAAAAACAGAATATAAGGTATTATTAGATTAAAAAGGAAGAACACTTGTGGCTTAGTACACAAAAATATTGAGTAATTCAGTGGCCCAACAACAGACTGCACTTAGAAGCTGTTCCATTCAATATCAAAGCTGTTGCTAGCATTGTGAAATCAATCAAATGGAACAAAGACTCTTTGTCAAACTCTTAGGATTTCAATTACTCAAGGTAATCTTGAGTTATTTAAATAATAATAATAAAGATGTGATAAAAGAAAGTTTTAAAAATTACTGAAGGAACATGAAGCAACCCCAGATTAGGGACTATGTTTTTTTAACTCACTATATGGATCAAAAATAAATTGATGATGGTAAATATTACAGATTATTCATAAAATAATTTTTCCTCATCACCAAGTTGCTCAAAATTAACTTAATATGAGGAAGATATTGTGTTCATTTTAGAAGCTGCACATATGGAATTGCTAAGTGAATAAAAAAAATCACCACAAAATGACTTGGTACAACTTTTATACAAATACTTGCAAAATCATTATTTCTTATCTTACTAACATACCTGATGTATTAAAATAAAATGTCTTACTTGTGACTTAAAAAAAACCTGTGAAAGTGCTTATGTGTCCAAATTACAGGTTCAGATTATAGGTGAGCACATAGAAAATACTGCATAATAAAGAAATGTTTAGGATTCATACAGTATCATTAGTTATTCTAAACGATGTTTTGAGAAATAAAATTAACAAGTTTAAAATGGGAAAATATTTCCAAAAAGCTCTATCAAAGGTCTTTACATTATTTTATCTGTTTACTTTTATTCCACTTTTTATTATTCTTATAAATAACTCAGGGCAGCAATCATACCTAATACTCCTTCCTCATCCTCTTTTCCCCACAACAGCAACCCTGTGAGGTAGGTTTAGGCTGAGAGAATGACTGAGCCAAAGTCACCCAACCAGCCTTCATTTCTGAGGCAGGACTAGAACTATGATTAATCCAATCATCATCATCATCATCTGAATTGAAGATTAACCATAATAAGAACAGCAACAATTAAAATTTACCCTTTCCTATTTCTAGTGGAATAGAGTTCCACTGGTCACCAATATGAGAAAGCGAAAACAGCCTTCAGCTATTCCCTCTTATTACCAAGCGGCAAGACATATCACACACCCCTTCCTTAAGAAAGGATTGTGAAGCAAAGCAGCTTGCAAAAACGGCTTTACAAACTTACTAGAACGTTGCAGTCGGATGGATCAGAAACCACTAGTGTCAGCCTTGATAAAATCTTAATTGGCTTGGATTTCCCCTGTAAAGAAAAACCTGTGAGAAAAGAAACCTAGGCAACAAGACGTCTACTCTTTATTGAAGGATACTTTATTCTCAATAAGAGCCTACACAAATCTTCATTACCACAGAGGCGTGCCCTTTCCTTAATTCAGAAAACCTACGGCACCTATTGTCTTCTTAATCAGACAGCCCACCTTGGAAGCCAACACGACTCTATGTGTTATTTTACTCTATGTAAAGTAAGACAAGAAAGTCCACAACTTTTTTGTCTTACTTTACAACCTCCATCTGTTTTGATGCCACAACTAGGAAATTACTACTAAGCTTTTAGGCAGAGTCATTTGTGAGATGAGGAGACTATATTAACTTGATTAATAAGTAAATCAATATTATTCAGTTGTAATAGGTCAGGGCTGTCAAACTTGCGGCCCACAGGCCAGATGGGTCATACGCTGGCCATGCCCACGCCCAGTTTAGCAAAGGGAAAAAAGTCACGATGTGTCAGGTGACGATGCTGTGATGGCGCAAATTTGACACCCCTGTAGTAGAGATGGTGGTGTTTGACATTTTAATTACTTTAAGGTTTACTTTGTTTCATTTTCCGCATTATCATTTACTACTGTACTTTTCCATTTGTTTTCCATTCCTGTTATTGAGTAAATATTTGCTGTGTGTATATGTGTGTGTAAGCTAAAGATTCCTTAAAGTTGATCTGCTCATTAATGTTTCTGGAGAGCTCAAACAGGACAAGATGCTGCTGACAATGTAGCTCCACCCCTTTTTATATGTCACACTTGCAGCACATATAAAAAAGGGGTATGGTTTAATCACACAGTTATCTTCCATCTTGACCCCTCACCCTTCTGGTTCTCAGTGGCTATTCCTATTGATTGATTGATTGATTGATTGAATCCATTTGTCACCAATCTTGCTGTAGGGCTGCTCTGGGGAGCATATAATGGTAAAACAAAAAATAATAATAAAACAAAATGCAAAAATAATAGCAAAGCAATGAAACAATAAAAATAAACAATAAAGGTACAATAATTAAAAAGATGGGCAGAGGAGGAATAGGAAGTGCTGCGGGGAGGTGGGGTCAGCTAATTACCATTGTGGTATTTCCCTATTGGGTCCCCAGGCCAACAGGCAGAGCCAAGTCTTCAGGCCTAGCAATTATTGTGGTACTAATAAATGTTTTAGAAGAGTTATTCCCTTGAGGAGGGCACACATTTTGGCAGAGAAGCAAAGCAACAAAAAATCCTCCTAGACTGGAATCAGTAAAGGCAGGAAGACCTCACAAGGTTTTCTTCTTATCTGTGGAAGTAAAACCATAATAAAGCAAACTATTGATCATTTCCTACCGCACATAAGCTTATAAACTTCCCATCAGGGACAACTGCTTTATTTTATGTAATGATAGGACCAGCCCCATCAGTGGTACCTCATTCTCATCTGTTTGGGCTTTGGTTTAAATGGTATAATGCAGGAAACCTGCCAGTCTCACTTGGTAGACCAGATCAGATCAACTCCACAGGAAAGCTAAATCTACTTCGATTGAAATGGGCAATAATGAGGGACATTTGCAGGTGCTGTATCTTCTTCTTATTCACCAATGAATTTTGGAGATGTTTGCTTCAGCCACTTCCTAATGTTATCTGAACTTTTAAAAAAAACTTTTCAGTTCCTTTTCGCTAATAATGGTTCCTGGATATCTCCATCTTCCTTACTCTTTACATAATTCTTCCACAAGCACATGAATTTCATTTAGCTGGACCATTCCAAAATTAAAATATTATCCTGCCCATAAATAGCCCAGACATCCAGTACAGCAACCTAATGTTTGCTTGGAATGAGTCCAAGTTTTCTATGAGGGGAATATCCTAAATAGATCATATTTGAGTTGATAGCTACCAAGCATCAGTCACAGGGCATTCTATACCATGGTTATTTACTTTATTTAGTTTCCATATTTACATTTTGCCTCAGTTCTAATGGATCCTGAGCAGATAACATCAGAGTAAAATGTACAAAACAAAACCAAATAAATGTTGAAGGATCTAAAGGTACAAATTCAGAGTCTTGCATGAGTCCTCCTTAGAATGTGACAGAAGAGGGGAATATAAAATAAATCAGGAATAATAACAACAAACACAGATCATTTTGTTTCATATCAATACAATTTATATTCAAATTAAAATGTCCTAAATGCTATCTTTAGTACCTATGGGAGATAGATCTGGCATCTTCGGGACTAACAGCCTAAAATGTACTATGTAATTTAGCTGGTGCTGGAGAAGACTCCTGTGAATCCCTTGGATTGCAAGGAAATCAAATCGGTCAATCTTAGAGGAGAGCAACCCTGACTGCACTTTAGAAGGCCAGATCCTGGAGATGAAACTCAAATACTTTGGCCACCTAATGAGAAGGAAGGACTCACTGCAGAAGAGCCTAATGCTGGGGAAGATTGAAGGCAACAGAAGAATGGGACGGCAGAGAATGAGGTGGCTGGATGGAGTCACTGAAACAGTAGGTGTGAGCTTAAATGGACTCCAGAAGATGGTAGAGGAGAGGAAGGCGTAGAGGAACGTTGTCCATGGGGTCGCGATGGGTCAGACACGACTTCGCAACTAACAGTTTGGATTTTCAGGGATTTTTAAATAAAGCAATTTGCTTATTCTGAATGCTTCCATACCACTTCAATTACAATAACTCGAAGCAACTTTTTTTTAAAAAAGGCCTATCTTCCACATTCTAAGCACATTCTGCTCATTCCACTTGTTTGCTGTGTACAACCAGACCGTAATTCCTGGACATGAAAGTTCAATGGAATTTCTTTCAAGGAAACAAAATAATGTCACAATCTCAATGAAGCCTACCAGGTGATATCTGCATTTCAGAATACAATGGTTTTAAATACATAGGCATACCTGTACAAGAGGCAAAGATGAAAACAGTTCTGCAGGAGTTATTGGCTTGACTATTTCCTAGGAACAGATATAAAGGGAAAAAATCACAAATATATCCACCAACAGAACCCCCTCCCCCAAACAGATAACTTGTATGCAAAGCTGTACTGAAAAAATATTTATGAAATAAACAACAAAAAAGCCAACTGACACGAAGAGTTATTTCCATAATCTACACTTTCTTTTCATAGCCATCAACGGTTGATCTATTCTATATTGATCAATTCTGCAAATCACTGAATAGTTGTTTGGGTTTCAGCTATAGGACAGATAAGCAAGAGAGGATATTATTTTTATAGTTGAATTCTATACACATCTATGAAAGCCTGGAATGAATGCACTGGACTTATCCAAGGAAATATTAATGACCCACAATGGGCAATCTACTAACCAACATTCATGAATGTGGAATCTCACAAAATCCAGCTGTTCCCTTACATTTTTTTTTCTCACTGCAACCAGCAAGACTGAAAAAAATGCTGATGGTCCAAGAATTCTCACCATGACTTTGGTTTTAGTTTTATTGCATTCTCCTATTTGCCAAGGTAGATATTTGTGAGTTCTTAAAAGCCTAAAATGCAGCTCAGCTGCCACCCCAGTTTGAAATGATGTGGAACCTTATGGTTCAAGGATTTGGATAATGCAGATACTCTGACAGTCTGTAAACTGACTGGCCCTTCCTTCAAACTAGTGCTCCCTGAACATCCTGAAGATTCATCTTTCATCATCTCTAGCTGAGAATAGTGAATTCTGTCACATCCACGGTATGTGTATATGCATATAAGAGTCTCTGTACAGATTGTCCTCAACTTACAACCATAATTGAGGCAGGAATTACAGTGGTAAATCATGACATGACTACAGCAGATTTTATGATCTTTGTTTGTGGTAGTTGTTAAAAAAATGTCAGTTGTTAAATGAGCACTGCAGTTGTTATATGAATCCATTTTCCCATATGAATCCAATGGATATTTTTTTTGACAGAAATAGGAAATGGATACCAGGAACTAGTAAAAAAAATATCAAAAATTGTGTTTACTGTAAATGGTAAATTTACAAATCCAATTCATGTGACCACAGGCCCTCAGAACTTAGAAAACAGGTTGTAGGTCACTCTGGGGAGGTCCATTGTTATCTTTGAATGGTTGATTGGCAAGAAGTACCTATATAAAGCCTGTTTTTCAAACCTGGCAACTTTGAAATGTGTCTGAGCTTCAATTCCCAGAATCCTCCCCCCCCCCCCACAGAATTCTGGGAGTTGAAGCCCACACATTTTAAAATTGCCAAGTTTGAAAAACGCTGGTATAAACGCTGTACACAAAGCAAGGCTGTGCAGATCCTTTGAAATTGGGGTCTTATATTAAGAATACCTTAGTAATTATTAGTGGCTGTTTCTTTCCCCAGATTTTCATGGCTGGTTCAACTACCTCCACATTCACCTTGCTGCCACACAAAGATTTATCACTGCCAAGACACAAATATTACACCATCTTTTGTCCAGTAAACAAAAAACAGCTTCTTAACCCATCTTCTGAGGGAGATAGGTGGTTAAGAAATATGAAATAGGAATGAATAAATAAATAACCCAACTAAGTCTGCCTGCTCAGTTTTCTAGCCATTCAAAGAAGATCCACGTTTTTGTAAAATAAAGTAAAGCAAACTGATTATCTAATGCACAGAAATCACATTACTCTTGTGTTTGTTCTGCTCTAACACTCTTTGTCCGTGTAGAAAGAAGTCACTCTTACAGCCTGCAAAGGCATCACCCACATAAGGTCATAAAGAGTAAATGTTTCAGAGAGAAGACTTACTTTTTTCTTTTCTTTATAGTTGACAACATAATTGATTGCTACACTTGAATAGCCAACTTAAAAAAGAAAACATAATACAGTTAATCAAGAGAAGCAGGATATTCAAAAAGGAAAAAAAAAGCATTTTAGTTGATGCAGCTGGAAGCTACCCTTATGCGGCTTTCCATGTATACTAGATGATTTCCTCTGTCTTATTCTGAATTGCAATTACACAATTTATGAATATACATATATATTTTTTATTTTCAGGCACCAAAAGAAATTGAAACTTTGGACTGAATTACACACAACTGTAAACAAAATTATTTCCATCTGAAGATCCAATAGGCTTAAGATAAATTTTACAATCATTTTGCAGAGTGTCAAGAACAAGTTAGTAATTAAGTAAAAGAGCCCTGAATAATATTATATGCTTGGTGTTTTGTTGTTGTTCACTTGTTAAGTCATGTCTGATTCTTTGCAACCCCAAATACTGTATTTCTGTTCTGATTTAATGCAGGTATAAATTCCAACAAATGATGATAAAAAGTTAAAACTAAAATTGTGAGATTGTCTGGGCCAAGGATTAAAGCACCAAACTAAACCCAGGAGATTGGATGGGAGTTCTAATTCTGCCTTAGGCATCAGTCAGTCTCTCAGCCCAACCTATCTCCCAGGTTAGTTGTTATGGGGAAACTAAGAGGAGGAAGGAGTATTAGGTATGTGAGTTGCCTTGAGTTATTTATAAAAATAATAATAAAAGCAGGATGAAAATAAATACATGAAATAGTTAACACAATCTTCAAAATATTATACACACACACATGCACATTAAAAAAACCTCTAGATTACAGCATTTGAATTTGTTCATATTTAGCTTTTTCTTAATTTTTTACTATATATATTCAAATCTTCAAAATTCAATGGACATGCCTGAGGCTATTCAGGTCTAAGACTTATATCAGGTCTTAGAGCTGTGGTTTTCTCTTTTTGTAGTAATAACTTTTAAAAAAATCAATGTGGCATTATGGTCCCTGAGCACATCCAGAGTATTTATTATTTTAAGGAAGAGAATTTAATGCAACCTTTTCACTTCAGTCTGTGAAAACATCAACAATGGGGAAATAGGCAGCAATGGGTAATAATCAAAAGCATTTCACATACTGTTCTAATCTTCCAAGAGGAATGCTTGTGCCATTTCTGTTTAGATTTGAAAGCAAATTTGCCTCTTGACCTCCCAACTCTACACAACCATTCGCACAATCTGAAGATGGCGAGATTGAATGGCAAAAAGGAAAATCCACAATCTCCAAGTTTAGGCTAGTACTTATAATGGATTTCGATTAAACTCGGAAATAGCGGAGCCTCGCCTTTATAGAAGGCATCGATCTAAACTCACGGTGCGCTGCAGCCTCCACCAACTTCTGCAAGGCTTCTTTCTCCGGCAAGTAGAGGATATTCAGGTCTGCAAACGCGGCCATCTTCCATCCACGTGCAAGGAGAAAAAAAAAAAACAAGCCTTGCGCCTTTAGCGTGCTTTGCATGTTGGGAAATGTAGTTTTTATAAAAACTTAGTTTGCCCAGAGTTGTTCGGTTTTTTGTTTTTTTTTCCGCAGAGCGCGAAAGGAAGCGGCACACGTGCTATGTTCAGAGATACGGCTGTAAATTATTATTTTTTTGAAAGGAAAGGAAAGGAAAGGAAGAAGACAAATGTTTTTTGTGTATTTGTATATTCTTCAGGAAAGCGGCGGTTGTTTCCGTCTTTAATGGCGTGGGAAACAGAGTTTATTGTTTTTACATAAACTTTTATTTGATTTGTCAATCGCTTACAAGATGATAGGTATAAGTATAAACATGAGTAAGAATACAGGAAATAGGTACAAATAAATGGGGACAATAGGAGAGGGACGGGAGGCACGATGGTGCACTTATGCACGCCCCTTACAGACCTCTTAGGAATGGAGTGAGGTCAATAGTGGATAGTTTGAGGGTAAATGAGTGGGGGGGGGGGTTAGAGGATGTAACTACAGAGTTAGGTAGTGCATTCCAGGCATTGACCACTGTTGCTGAAGTTGTACTTTCTGCAATCAAGTTTGGAGCGGTTTACATTGAGTTTGTATCTGTTGTGTGCTCTTGTATTGTTTTATGTTTTATTTATTTATGTTATTTGTCAAGCGATTATAAGATAACAGGTATAAGTATAAACATAGTTATGGATACATGAAATGGATACATATAAGAAAAATAAAAAGAAACAATAGGACAGGGACGGTAGGCACGTTGGTGCGCTTATGCACGCCCCCTACAGACCTCTTAGGAAAGGGGTGAGGTCAATAGTAGACAGTCTAAGGTTAAAGTTTTTGGGGTTTCGGGAAGAAGCCACAGAGTCATGTAGAGTATTCCAGACATTGACCACTCAATGTTTGATATGTGCGTTAAATGGAACAATTATAAGCTGTTTTGAAACTAGGTGGCTCTTCATAGCTAAAACCACAAATCTCAACAAGCTAAATGCCAACTGAAACCCCAAGCAGAGGATGTACAAGAATAGTAGAGCTTGTGCTAGCAAGAAGTTGGCTATGATTAACATAGATGGAGGGGGGCTTTTAGGGGAAATAAATGCCATAAAAAGTAAAATGCTTTGGCAAAAAGGGGAAGGGGCCGTGAATCTGTGTAAGAGGGTAAGAAGTTGGTGGATGTTTCATTCTGTATTCACCTTTTGTGTATTTATGTTTGCAAATACAAAAAATTTTTTTTAAAAAAAAAATAAAATTCTTTGCTGCTTTCAAGTTATTGTCTTGGGAAGTTCCATATGCAAACTCGTACTGTTTATAACAACGGCGTCTCTCCACTTAACAAGTAAATCAGTGTTTCTCAAACTTGGTTACTCTAATGTGTATATTTCAACTCCTGGAATGTTGGCTGGGGAAATCTGTGAGTTGAGGTCCACATATCAAGTAAATGAATAAGCTGAATAAGATTTTGTGGTGCAGGTAGTCCTTGGCTTATGATCACAATGGAGCTCAAAATTTCTGTTAAGTGAGACATTTGCTAAGTGAGTTTTGCCCCATTTTATGACCTTTCTTGCCACAGTTGTTAAGTGAATCACTGCAAGTTACTAACCCTGTTTTTAAGTGAATCTGGCTATCCCATTGACTTTGACTTGTTGGAAGGTCACAAAAAGTGATCACGTGACCTTGGGACACTGCAATGGTCATAAATATGAAGCAGTTGCCAAGCAAGCGAATCTTGATCACATGATCATGGAGATGCTGTAAAGGTCATAACTGTGAAAAATGGGCATAAGTCATTTTTTTCAGCACTGTTGTAACTTTGAATGGACACTAAACAAACTCTTACAAGTGCGAGGACTATCTGTAACTCTTCAAAATGTTGCAGGAGACTGAGTCGTGCTTTCAGATGTTCCTGAATTGTCCATCCAGCAAAAAGTTGCAGAAGAAAAAGTTTCAGAAGAAAAGGGGGAGGGGACCTTACAAATTAGGCCAGTGTTCTAACCATGGTTTGTGGTCTATGAGGTTTGTAGTTCAAAGTCAGATTGAATGCATGGTCAATGTTAAGTGCTGCTGTCAACCTTCAGAGACAAAATTTTAATGGTTGGTTCCCTCTACCAACCAGAAGTTTTAGAAACTGCAAAGGCTAGTCCAAATGAACTTCTTTCCAAACTACTATTACTACTACTACTACTACTACTACTACTACTACTATCTTCTTCTCCTCCTCCTCCTCCTCCTCCTCCTCCTCCTCCTCCTCCTCCTCCTCCTCCTCCTCCTCCATGTATTCCTGCAGATGCAGGGTCCGCTTTTTGGATCATTGAACGCCACTTTGCGCAGTCAGCTGCGTCTCCAGGGTGCAGGCCCACAGCTTGCATGTCTTTGTTGATAGTGTCTTGCCATCTCTGTTTTGGATGCCCACGAGGTTGCCAGCCATTGACTTCTAGTTGATAGGCTTTTGGCAATGGTGGAAAATGCTGCTCTTTGGACATTTCCATACCAGTGGAGCCAGCCTTTTCTCATCTTCTCTGTTATTGGTGTCGTACTAAAATGCTGTTGAATGGTGTCATTTGTGATGTGGTCAAGAAGGGAGATGCCCAATATCCAATGGAGCATTTCCATTTCCATGGCATGGACTGAGCTGAAGGCCGCTATTGAAGCATCCTGGTCTTCCATAACACCTCAGCAGTGCCACAGGCTGATAGCTTCCATGCCATGCCGCATTGAGGCAGTCATTGCTGCAAAAGGGGCCCAAACCAAGTACTGAGTACATCTGCATGCTTATACTTTTCAGAGGTCTGATATTGTTTTATGGACAATCCTTGTTTTATTGATGTAATATTCTAATTTTCTGAGATTGTGGATTTGGGGTTTTCATGAGCTATAAGCCATAATCATCACAATTATGACAAATCACAGCTTGAACTATCTTGCTTTGCATGTAATGAGTCTATCTCATATATTTGTTTCACCTTTTAAGTTGCATTACTGAAATAAATGAACTTTTGCACAATATTCTAATTTTGCGAGTTTCACCTGTATTTGTTTCTTTACCTAGAGGCAGCTTTTAGCAAATTTTACAGGAATTGGTTTGGCCAGATCTGGTGAGAAATTGATACGATACCTGTATCAATTAAAATAAAGATCATTGTAGCACTTTAAAGGTGGGCTGTATTTGGCCTGTTTATTGAAATTATCGTTCCTCCTTTGTTCCAATAACTAAAATGAAAGATGTTGTTAAGCTTTTAAAATTACCTTCACACATTTCTGCTGTGTGTGGCCAAGGGAAAGATGCACCAGCAGTTTACGCACCATGTAAAACCCAAACAAAATATTCACATCTGCAGATGGTGTTGTTGCCTTTGGGGAAAGTGGACAAGTCGTTTCCCTAGAACAGGTTCTTGATAATGATTGAGAGTGATTTTTTCGGTGCACAAAATGGCCTTTCCTGTAAAACCCAGAAACAGAGTACAAACTGTTGTTGCTTTCTTCAGTGCTACATTGACATTGTGATGTGTCATGGTTTTTTCATTAATCCATGATTTCATATTTATTTGTGCCTTAGTGTTATACTTTGGGTGTTATTATAATAAACCAAGTAATTATAATACAGTGATAAAACAATCAGAAAAATGTACAAAATGATGAGGAACATTTATGTATTTAATCACTACATTTGTACAGTGCCTGACTCCTAGTGACTCTGGATGGTTCAAGTAAAAAAACGGGTGGAAAAAAACCAGTCCAAGGAACCAAAAGTAGCAAATATAAGAAGCAGGCTGCCCAGAAGAGGCTTCAAATATCCTAGCCAAGAGTCTGGATCAAGAGCCAGGAATTGAGGCTTTGCTCTTGAAACCTAACTAAAAACAATCCATATAAAATTAATACAGAATTGGTTTAATATTTAACATATTATTATTTCTAGACTATATAGACTGTCAATTCCGAGACAGCTGGCGAGACCAAAGAAACAAAAATGACATAGATTTCAGGAAGATATGTTTGTTTGTTTTTTGCTTTTTTGTACCTTCATGTCAATGTTGATTCCTGGCTGGATTAATTCTGCAATTTCTTGACAAGATTTGTCAGAAGTGGTTTGGCCTTGCCAACTTCCTGTGCTGAGATAAAGTGACTAATTCAAGATCACTGAGGTTTTGTGCCCAGATTGGATTAGAGCTCACCTGATTTCCTGGATCTCTAGCCTGATGCCTCAATCACTATATTAAACCGGGTCTCATATTTGAAGCGGGTTTGTGGTAAATACAGAATCTTGAAAATTAAAAGAGGAATTCCTATGGCATGGGGACATCCCTGCTTCACATGCTTAATTTCATTATGAGATGAGTAGTGGAATACATGAGGCAAATAGAGCTTAGCAACCTTATGAGTGATGTTGCATCTGCATCTCAGCGGTGTTTGGTCACCTTACAACCATGGACCTGGTCTAAATGACAGGACCCAATAAATATTAGAAGTCACACATTAGATCAGGGTTTTGACTCCAAGCAATTTTGATATGGTATGTTGGTAAAGGACTTTACCATTGGTCTTTTGCTGTAGTCTAGTCAGTCTCTGTTTTTAGGCTTGTACAAAGTTAGAACCCACCCCTCTTCTAGAAGAATGAAATATTTTAGGAAATATTTTTTAAAAAGGCAGAATATTATATTTCCGTAAAAGGAGAAATGGAGAAACACGCTCTTGGAGACAGAAAGCAGGCCCCACCTTCCTTAATAGCCCTCAGCAGATATCAGCACTTAAGAGATAAAGAGCTATTGAAAGAAGCCAAATATCTAGGTAGCTCTATTCATAAGCAAATACCCTCACCCAAGAGCCAAAACAGGAGGAAAGCCATTAAGCCACAATAGGAATTACCCAACACCCTTTCAGAACACAGATAACAGATAATCAGAGTTGGAAGGGACCTTTTCAGTCATCTAGTCCAACCCCTCCGCTCAAGTGGGAGATCCTACACCATTTCTGACAAATGGCAGTCCAATCTCTTCTTGAAAGTCTCAAGTGATGGCGCTCCCACAACTTCCAAGGGCAAGCTGTTCCATTGGTTGATTGTTCTCACTGTCAAAAAGTTTCTCCTTATTTCCAGGTTGAATCTTTCCTTGTTCAGTTTCCATACATTATTCCTTGTCTGGCCTACAGGCACTTTAGAAAATAGCTTGACCCCTTCGTCTCTGTGGCAGCCCCTCAAATATTGGAAGACAGCTATCATGTCTCCCCACAAGCCCCTTCATTGCATCACCTTCAGAAACTTCAACCAAACTTAGCTTAGACAAACACCTAAGATTTGTACTTTGCCTATAGAGCCCGCTATGACCCCTACATAACTCCTACACAGCTTCATGAGAGTCTGGCAACAGCCAATAGAATGCATGTTCTTGCACAGGAACAGGAAGAAGTGCAAAGCCCAAGAGAAGGTATAACCTCCACAGACACTCTCAACTCCATGTGGTCAACTGCACCAGAACCATAACCCATGTGGTTCTGTTCATCAATAAATAGACCCTCCCTCTTTCCAATCAGCCTCCACCCTCCATTGCCTTTCTCCCGGCTTGGAACTGAACCAGATGGATATGTCTTCCCACAGGCTTCTCTGCACTGCTTCCCATTCCACCCATCGTAATGCAGCAAGAATTAAAGGTCACCCTAGGCAAATGATGGAGTCTGTCTAACGGGTCCTAGAGGGAATTGGGGGATTCTCTGAGCATCTGGTAGTTTGGCTGAGATTTAGTTGTTGTGTGGAATGAACATGCCTTGGATTAATGCCTCACTGTGCTTTGATCTTTGTGTGTTCTTCTGAGGAACTTCAAAAGATGAAACACCAGCAGAGATTCCAAGACCACCATTAAAAGAAAAAGAAGCGTGAATCAGACAAACACAAATATGAGTCCACATTAGGGATTATCGTATCCAAAAGAGCAGCTAAACAAAGTTTTCTGCTCTTTAACATCTGCCACTCACACCAGCAGCCCTCTTTAAGGTGGTAGTCCATTTCTTGGTGGGGAAGGACAAGCCCAAGCTGGAAAGAATATCTTAACTTCTGGAGGGTAAAGTTGCTTAGATTTTGCTCACGATTGGACAAGGTTCAGAGGCTGGAAGCATGTCTCCCTCCCTCCTTCTTAAAACATATCTTTTGTACAGACTTCTGATTGGCAAACAGATCCTAGCTGATCACATTGAATGCTGCTTCCTATGTTGCCATAAGATCCCATTCTTCTGTCACAATCTGGCAGAATTCAGATCCAAGATCCAAGGCTATTCAGGGTTACCAAAGTGCAAGAAGACCTTGAATCTCAAGGCTGAATAAGAATAAGGTATTTTTCCCGCTGAGCAGGATCTTAAAGACAGGCCAGCCTAAGCGAAAGGGATCTTTTACTAAGCTGCCAAACAGATGCTGCAACATGCAGTTCAGTGGTTTACTGCCTGGGGCAACTGCAAACAGCTCCAGTTGGTGCATCTGTTGATCAGGCCAAAAGCAAGACTGGCTGCTAGCATTCATACCAGCTTTTGGATAGATGAGGTTCTATCTTTTTCCTCATCTGTGCTTAATAGGGATTTGGAAAGCTGGGATCAGCTCATCTCGCCAAACTGAACTCAATTTCAGAACTCATGCCCTGTTAAGAAATAGCAGCAGAGATTCCATTATAGGGGAGAAAAAAATCATTTTCTTCCCTTCCAGGCAAAAAGACAATGGTGGGATTCAAAAATTTTTCTTACTACCGGTTCTGTGGGCATGGCTTGGGTGTGGCATGGCTTGGTGGGCGTGGCAGGGAAAGGATGCTGCAAAATCCCCATTCCCTCCCCACCCCACTAACCTGCTTTCCAGCTCCGTTCTCCTGTGCAGAGCAACAAAAGAAGACCCAGCCAATCAGCTGGGACTCGGGAGGCAGAGAATAGATGGGGGCGAGGCCAGTCAGAGGTGGCATTTGCCGGTTCTCTGAACTGCTCAAAATTTTAGCTAACGGTTCTTCAGAACTGGTCAGAACCTGCTAAATGCCACCTCTGGTTCAATGGTACCATGAATGGAGCAATCCTGATCTTCTGTCTAGCTAATAGGGTGCTGGTTAGAGCAGGGGTCTCCAACCTTGGCAACTTTAAGACTTGTGGACTTCAACTCCCAGAGTTCCTCAGCCAGCAAAGCTGGCTGAGGAACTCTGGGAGTTGAAGTCCATAAGTTAGAGCATGGCTCCATGCTTCATTTGCAGTGGTGTGTGCACCATGCACTCAAAGAATGAGAACATCAGAACCTCTCAGACAGTGGATGTGTATCTCAACCTCTAAAAGATACATAATACCTCCCAGCTCCCACACTATCTCCACAGCTTCCTCAACACATGCTAAGCTCTGCGCCATTCCCCACCCCCCGCCACCTCACCTTATCTACTTCCAGGATATTTCACAGCTATGTTATTGAATAACAGAATTGGAAGGGACCTTGGAGGTCTTGTAGTCCAACACCCTGCTCAAACAGGAAACCCCATACCAGCGATGGTGAACCTTTTGGGCAGCGAGTGCCCAAAGCGCACTCGCATGCACATACCCAAACCGCAAGGCGCACCCCACGAGCATGTATCCATGCCCCATGCACATGCAACCCATCCTCCCATGCATGTGCTGCAGATGTCAGTTGGCTATCTGTCAGTGTTCCGGCAGTTACTCCGATGAAATCATGAGCCTTGAGCCACACTCCCAAAACTAAAGAGGATTTATTTGAAGGTAACATTCTACATCCAGCACTAGTCTGGGCATAGCCAACTCTGAGATACGTAATTCACTTTTCACCCTTTATCCTGCTTTTCTCCCCACCCTCTGGGTGTATCATCCAATGAAAAACCGTCCATAGCGAAGAGTCATCAATCATGCTCTCCAATTAGATTTTTTGCTCGGCAGAAGCTTCAGTCATCTTATCAGTGTGTGAAGAAAATAGGAATGGAATGTACTTTCAATTCCACACTGCCTCCTGCTCTTTGAAACTCCTCCCCCTTCTTTCTGTTGTCAACTATAAAACGTGTATACAATGTTTTATGAGTTGACAGCAGAGACCCAAAGGCCAGCTGGCTGGTGGGAGGTGTGCGCGCATGCATGGTGGAGCTGAGCTGGGGCGACAGCATGCGTGCCCACAGAGAAGGCATGCCATAGGTTCGCCACCTATATACTATTTCAGACAAATGGTTGTCCGGTCTCTTTTTAAAAAACCTCCACTGTGGAGCAACCACGACTTCTGCAGGCAAGTCATTCCACTGATTAATTGTTTTAACTGTCAGGAAATTTCTCCTGAGTTCTAGGTTTCTCTTCGATTGACATTTTGTGACCTTTTGGAGAAAGCAGGGATCCGAAGTCATTGTCAGCATGGTTGCAATGCCCTGATTTTTTTCCTCTGTGTGGAAAACAATGCAGCCTCGGAGTTGGACTGAGGAGTTGGCATCTCGATGCCTCGGGTATTTTTAGTTGCACCAGAGGCATGGGAAATACAAACACTTGATTCTTTCCCAGGGGGAGAAGGGCCCAGCTTTCTTTCTTTCTTTTTTTTTTTTTTTGAAAATTTTATTTGGGTTTTCACACACACACAAAAAAACCTATAATACAAATAAAACATCTTTTTTTAAAAATAGCATGGTCCCGGGTTACACTTCTTCATACAGACACAAACTCAATTTCATGCTCACTTTTATGTTCTATTCCATATCTTATTACTGTTTTACATTTTCTACATAGTTTTTCTCCTCTCTTAATTTTCTCAATTTTATTTTAATTATCTCATCTCAATTCAAATCATTATATTTATACTTTTGTCTGTCCTGTTTCAATTTCATATTTTCTTTTCTCATTAAACAAATTTTCTCCTGTAGTTACTAATTGGGATATTTATATCTTTTAAATTTATCCATTCAACTCTTATTTAAGCTTCAATATATACCTTGAGGTTATAAATATAATACATAACTTCCAATCAAATTCTGCTTGGTATATTCTTAAAATACACACTATATTCTTAAAAAGTGATTATAAATATATGTAATTAAAACACTCATTCCATTCCAATTCAGTTCTATCATTAATATTCATTAAAATCGTAACATCTTTAACATTTCTTTTCAATTAAATATCACACTTCCTTGGGAACACTTATAAGCTTTCCGTAATTAATTCCCCCCCCCTATTTCTCTTCCCTTATATTTTATAAAACATTAAATAATTAAAATGTTCCCATCCTTTCCTAATTCAATTCTTTCATTCATTTTATTTCATTTATTTATTAAGAAACATTTAACTAGATTACAATAACTATTTTATCCATCATTTTAATCATACATTGTTTCATATTTTCTAAAATGATTTCTATTTCTAATATAACAATACTATCTTATGTACCTTTGCAGAATCCCTTTTTCAATTAAATCTTCACCCATTATCTCTAAATAGGCCCTGTTTCTCCATATCTTGTTTCTGTCCTTCATAACTTCTTTTCCTTTCCTTCTTCCCTCTCTTCTTCTCCCTCCCCTTTTTACCCCCTTGTCTCTCTACTTCTAATTCTCTCTTCTGTATTCCCCTCTTCTGTTGCTTTCTAATATTATACTTATTTTTAAAACTATTCTTCCTTTTCTTGGTTGTTTTTTCAAATCTTAAACTTTTCATTCTCTTTCCCCCCTTTCCTCCCCCCACATAAAATTACTTGATCATTAAAGATGGCTTCTTCTTTGTCCCAATCTTCTTGTTCTGCAGGCATTTCTTGTTGTTTCTCATAGTTCCAGATCTCCATTTCTTAGAATTGAAATACGAAGCCAAAAGAATCTCTCCCTTCTTGTGCATCTTCTTTGTACTTTTTAAGTTCCATTTTCAGTTCTTCTAAAAGTAGTGCCATTTTAAACACTTTTAAACAACCACCCGATTGATTTTAGTCATTCAAATGCAATAACCAAAAATCCAGAGATCACCAAATAATCCAAATACTCCCAAGCTGTTTCTTTATGCTTCTTTTTTCCGCTTTCTCTTCCTGGGGTTCTACTATTTTGTTGCCAAGTTTCAGTTAAAATGTATCTTTTAGAAGTCTTGTTGAGATTTTACTGTAAATTCCTTTTAATTCCAGGCAGTCTCCTCCCTTTTTTCCAGATCCTGCCCTTTTATTCTTTTTCTCTCCTTTCCTGCTTTTAAAAGCTTTTAAGTATCCAGAAATCTTTATTATCCCTTTGACATTTTATTTTCAGCTTAAATGCCTATTGATGTCAAAGTGGATTTTTTTTCCAATTTCTTATTTAAATCTCTTAGCTGTCAGTATGGGGAAAGGGAGAGAAGAAAAAAACCCAAATCTTTTCCCTTTTCTCTCTCCTTCGCTGCTTCAAAGTCTTCTTTGGGAACAATGTTACTTTTTTTTTTAGTTTAAATTCCAGGGTACCTTAGTTGTTGCTTTTGCAGTTTAACCCGGTCAACCAAAACTTTCTCTTCTTATCTTCCTCCTGCACATTCTTTTCTGGCCGAGTTCTTCTTTGAGGTGGCCATTTCTGACCACCACTGCAACCGCCTTCAGGAAAGAGAGCAATAGCCAGCTGAGGAGGAGAGATGCTGCTCTCCTCAACCCTGCTGGTGGTCTCCCCCCTCTTCACCACCTCTATGGGGTGGCTTAGCCCTGAAACCAGCCGGCTCGGGGCGCTCCAGGGGCGAGCACAGATCGAAACCGTGCACAATCGTGGTTTTGGTCTGTCCGCGAAGAGACTCAAACTGGAAGTCAAGGGCCCAGCTTTCTTGTCCGCTTCCAAAGTGACAGGAACAAATGGGTGACCTTATCTAAATGTGCAGGTAGAAAGTGGGTGCTTAGAAAGATTGGGTTCTTAGACTAAAAAGAATGCTAAGTATCTAACTGTTGACAAAAAAATAATAATAGAGAAGACATTGTCCTCAATTACCTCTTGCTGCAAAGTATACTTTTATTGTGGCATTCTGTGATAATCCCAATATCTGATCATTTTGGAAGGCAATCCAATTGTGATGACCCAGAGTATATCAGAAATATAACAAAATCCAAAACGTAACTAAAAGTCCTTTAATGCCTTCAACTTGGCTTCACTGTTTAATTGTTCACAGTGAAGGAGTAAACTATTTTCAAAATAACATTTCAAAGGCAAGAAACACAGTTCACATTCAAAGAGTCAATAATGAAGCAAAAACCAAAAACAAACCACATTGAATAAAGTTCCTCGACAGACCAGGATAGATAATTGTCAACTTCAGGAAGATAACCAGGGACAGTCCGTTGGAAGAACGCCAACCAAGATAAACCTTCTTTAGGAATAAAACACTAAAGTGTCTCCAGCGTCTGTTAGCACACAGGTCCAAACTCTTATGCAGATCTCACACCTGCAAACCACGAAGAGGATCATGGCCCTCTCCTCCCGAGTAGACCACATTTTACCCTGATCCTCTCCTCCCTGCATGCCCTAGGTTGGATAGGGGATGGGCCTGGGTCCTCCTGTGACTGCTCAGTCTCCACCCGGGCATGACACCAATGCATAATATGTTGCAGTAATCCAAGCTAGAGGTTATGAGGCATAGACAACTGCACCTAGATATCTGCATATAGGTATCTACATACCTGTAACAAAAAAGAAAGTACTCCAAGATCATGAAGCCATCTGGGACTTCAACGAAATGTCCAGGTAGATGCGTGAAGAGGCAGAAACAAGGTCAAGCAGCCAGCCCTGTTTCTACTGTATTCTCCTTGATCTCTAGACATTCTCTGAAGATTTGAAGCGGAG
This sequence comes from Notechis scutatus, assembly GCF_049901735.1. Taxonomy (NCBI): domain Eukaryota; kingdom Metazoa; phylum Chordata; class Lepidosauria; order Squamata; family Elapidae; genus Notechis; species Notechis scutatus. The sequence continues at coordinate 98,414,196 of NC_142012.1, read as the reverse complement.
GCCTAATGAGTTGGAGCACCTGGAAAACTTATTGAACATTCAAGCAAATGAGAATTCAGTTCCCCTTTATCCCTGCAGAGACATATTTGAAAATTGTCCAAAGAAATGTGTTAAGCCAGCACCTCATTTTCTAACAGTTTGAGCCACTTGAATTTTCAGCAGTCTATGACATCCTAAAGCCAACCTATGATCCAGGTGATAGTCAACTTCATTGTTTCTGATTGACCTTCTCAAGGAGCTCTTGTCAAGTTTTGCAACCGCAAAATTCTCTGAGGATGGAAGGATGGAGGTCTGCTGGAGGAGAGTGGGTTGCTCAAAGGGGGAAGGGTCTAAACATGGGACCAGAGAATCTTCATCAATATCTCTGCCATATGTTGCAAAGTCCAAGGGCTGGAGTTCATGACAATACTTCTGAGAATTTCCAGTTCCCAAAAAGGGATTTAGAGGGCCTGTGGATGACTGCCATCAACCTAACCTTGGAATAAGCCATCTTGGCTGAATAAGTGTGTGATTAAACATAAACTGGTGTCTTTGGATCTCTTTTCTGTCCTGTCTCATCAGAATCTTGCTTTGCTGATCTTCATCAAACCGACTTTTTGTATCTGGAATAAGCTGTTATGTAAAGCTTGAATGCCTGTAGATTTTAATGTAACCCTGGGACTTCATTCCCTTTCTGCTCCTTGCTGAGCTTGTGTTAATAATTTATTTTGCCTTTTTATTATGCATATGTGCACAGAAACCTTTGGCTATTGTGTCGTTTTCTTTGTTGAATTATGCGCTGAAGCTTTAAGTGGCTATTCTTTCTTAATAGCCAATCATGAAAAAAAAAAATTAAGTCTTCCCCTTTCAAAGTGTTAAGGTTTTTTTGGGGGGGGTTCCCGTGGTGTGCTAAACTGGATTGCTTCAATGGAGAAAAAATTCAGTTAACTGCTTTTGAGAAACAAAATTTTCAACATCTCGTGGCAAAAATATGGCAAGTATCCGTCTCACCATGGATATCAGCTATTTCCAGGATACGATTTCCTTGCCTACAAACACTTCTCCAGAGGAAGAGTTTGATTTCACATATATTGAGGCAGAATGTGTTTATATCAGTAAAAGCTTTATTTCTCATCTATTTGTCAGGTTGTTACAATTTATTTTGACAATACTGGACAAACGAGCTTTTATCACCCCGCTTCCGTCACAAGGCAACATCAAGATTTATTTGCACCCAATTCAGAGATTGCAGAGGATAAGGAGGCAATTGTAACTGCTCTACTACAAGTCAAACAAAAAATTTCTGTGTTGAGAATCAATATCATATTAAATGTGACATAACTTTGGAATTGATTCCAACAACAGCGGCAAACATTTAGACGTTATTGTGCTCACAAATAATAGAGTTGTGAGGTTTTGATTGTTTGGAGTGCTTGCTCTTACATAATTTCAAAAGGTACTATAAAAATCAGACTGTTTATCCTTTAAAAATAAAATGTTGTGGGGGACTTCCGGTTTGTCGGCTTCGCGAGCGGCAGGGATTTGCGGCTGCGCGATCCCTGCCGCGCTAGCCGTTTTTGGGGCTCCGACCCAGGCGGAGTGCGGAGCTAGGCTGCCCTGCAGGGGCAGCTGAAGGTAGGGGATCCGGAGAAGGGTTTGGGGTTTTGCAGACCCCCTCCCGGCCGGCAGAACCCCCTTTTCCCAGGACGGTGCAGCGGTGGTCGTAATGGCCGCCACAAAGAAGCTGGCAGCCGGGTAAGAATGCGCAGGAGGAAGTGGAGAAAGTGCTTGAAAGGAGAAAGTTTTTCTTGGCTCCTAGGACTCTAAGACATATTTAACAAAATTCCTGAAAAGTATGACTTTCTGAATGATACCTTCGAGAAGAGGAAAAAAGCGGCAGTTTAATGGTGCTGAAAGGATAGCTTACCCTCTTTTTCTACGGAATAAAAGTGAATATTAAGAAATCTATTTTTTTAGGTGAAAACTGGCTTTAAGCGATGAGTGGGAAAAGAGAGGACTTAAAAAATATATATTTGTATGCTAAGACTTTGTTGGAGGAGATGCCTTAAGGATTGAAAGACTAAAATATGTTGCAATAAGATTTTAAGAAACAGATTTGGACTTTCTTTTTCTCTGATTGATACTACCCTAGGAGGAGAGAGTGGGAACTCTGTCTTGGTTTGGACTGACTGATAACTTTGGGATTGTCTTATTTTTCCTTTGGAATATTCTGACTGTTGTAAGAGAAAAGAAAAGATTTATAATGGCTCCTTCTATTGAGGAACTGAGAAAAGATTATGACCAAGCAAAAAAAAAATGGTAAAGCTGGTTTGAAAGAAGCCTTCCTTTTTTAGAAATGGCGCTTATTAACTATCAACAAACATTGCAGCAGATGAAGACAGCAGAAGAAGAAGAAGGAGAGGAAACCATCTTTAATAAATCTCAGAACTCGACCAAGAGGGAAGGAAGAGGGAAGAGAAGAGAAATAAAGGACTTAAGATTTAAAAAACATTTAAGAAAGGAAAAACAAGGTGCAAAATCAATATAAGGATGGTAAACAAAAGGGAAGAGGAATACGACAGAGAAGGGAAGCCAGTAAGGCAGAGGCTAGAAGAAGGGGGTAGAAAGGTTTGTTGGGAGAAGAAAGAAAGGGAAAAGGTGGAGAAAAGCTACAAAGTTTTGAAATTAAATGGGAAAAAAGGAATTTTTTTAGGGATAAAGGATAAGTATAATTTCTTCAAAGAGATTTTGCAAGGTACATAAGATGATATGGTAGTATTGTATTAGAAATAGAAAACTTAAATGGCTTAAGAGTTGATAAGAGATTAAAATGTTGAAATGTTAATAATGATTGGTTTTAAAATATAATATGAGGGGAGATTTAGAATATTGAGCTTTAATTAAAGAGTTTAATAAGATTATGGGAGTGATGTTATTATAAAATTTTCATTATAGTATTTGTTTTTAATATTTAGATCTATTGTTTAACTATGTATTTAATTATTTTGGATGTATTATTCAGTTAGAATGTACCAAGCAAAATCGGATTGGGTATTCTAAAGATTAATTTGATTAATTTAGTCGGGAGATAGAAAGGCATCATACTCTGATTAGTGATTTCAGGAGAAATTTCTTTTTTTTTTATAAGGAATGAGACAAAGGTACAATAAAGAATGGACAAAGATACAAATATAATGACTCAAATTAAGATGATTAATTAAGATAGAATTAAAAAGAGTGAAATATGGGGAGAAGTTAATATAGAAGATTTAGAATGGTAAATAAAATAAGTAATGATATGTAAGATGAGTATGAATACAGTTGAAGTCCATGAAGAAAGAAATACCTGGGTCCAAGTTACTTTCAAAAAGATCTTTTTTATGTTTTGTGTGTTGTGTATATATGTTTTTTTTGGGGGGGAGAATTAATGAAACCTTGCAGAAATATAGAATGAGAATAATGGTAACTAAGTCAGAAAGAAATAGATGAAATAATAATAATAAAATGGAATAAGAGTAAAGAGAAAGAAAGAGAAAATGGATAAGAGGTTTTTGTATGTTTATATGGAAATGGTTTAAAACAGAATTATAGTTTATCTGACTTGTTAAATTTATAATGGAAAAAGGTTTAAATATGTAATGGATAATGACGACTTGTGTGTTTTGAAAAAAATTAATAAAACTTGTTTAAAAAAAAATAAAATAAAAATAAAATGTTGTGGGGAGGAGAACACTGTTAATAGGGAAAAATGAAAAATGGGAACTAATAGGTCACCCTCAATGAACACGGAGAGAAAGAATATAAAATGATAAAGCTGGATGCTGAGATAAGAGCATAAATATGTTAACATCAAACATCACTCTAGGGAAAACTGTCTATCTGTCCAATACTGGAAACTGGGAATCAGTTAAATAGAGCATTGATTATGCTCTCCAAGTTCTTGATTTTTAGTGTCTTCCCACATTTGTGTGCCTGCCAAATAAATTAATTGCTCAGCATACCTTAAGAAAGTTATCAGTGGCTCTGTAGTACTTGAAACAAACAAACAGCTAAGCTTCAACTCTTTATATGCCACATATCATGGAAATTATGTGGGCGTGGGAATGTCTCATCCTTTTGTACTTGTGAACCTCTTTGACCACAAGGTCATGGTAAGAGAGAGACGAGAGGAAAGATCTTCAGAGAGGGAAGAACTGTATGTCATGTAGCCCATTAGTTAAATGAATGTCCACGTTCTCTGTGGGATGTGATCAGCAACATCAAGATGATGGCCATGAAAGAGTGACTGAAGCCCCACCTGTTTATGTGCTTCAACCACACTGTTGCGGCCATCATCTCGATGTTGTTGGGGGCGCGCTACCGTCCCTGTCCTATTGTTTCTTTTATTTTTCTTATATGTACTCATTTCTTGTATTCATAACTATGTTTATCCTTATACCTATTCTCTTGTAAGCGAGTGACAAATCAAATAAATAAATAAATAAATCTGGATTTCTCCCCCCCCACATTACACCTGGAAGACACCCCTGGGAGTCTCTTGTTTAAATGAGAAGCTGTCCTTCTTTCTTTTTCTTCCCCATGTTTCAAGCTTCATCACAATGTTCCCTTCCTTCAAGATGTAGTTTGGATGGGCTTTTCTAACTTCATGTATTTATGATAAATTTAGTTATTCCCTCGAGTACAAAATGTAGTAGTCTGCTAGCAATCGTACATACCTGGCCTCTGAACCCCAGACAAAGATATTCTTTTGGTTATAAGCCTTTCCCACCAATGCAATATCCTGGTAGTTAATTACTTAATATTCTTCCAGCATCCTGGAGTTCAGGTACATCACTTCTATCTAGCATTCCTGCTGAATTCAAATCTTCTGTAGCATGTATATGCTGTAGACTAGTGGTTCTCAATTTTTTCTTTACCATGGACTCCCTTTAAATACCCTTTGTGGCCACTGACCATGGACCACTGAGACTTAACTCAAGATTTAAATCATTAACATTTCTTCAAGTCTTTGTGGACCCTCTGTGATGGCTTTGCAGCCCCCCAGGTGTCCGCAGACCACAAACTGAGAACTACTGCAGTTGGTCATTTTGTACAGACCAAGGGTACTGTAGCATGCTTGCTTTAGGGATGGATGACCTATTGTATATAGAATCTATATAGACCTTCAGATGTTGCTGAACTGCAATGCCTCCTTGTCTCAATTATTTGGCCACTGGTACGAGCCATCTGGACAATTGCTGATTTAACACATGTTAAATATACTGAATTAGCCATTTTGAACTTCATTGGTGTCCCTCATGCACTGGAGTGCTTTACAGAATATATCTGACTATCAGGAACATGACTACAGCAGAAAAGGAACACTGGCATGCAAATTAGACTTCCTTTTAGACTTTTCGAAATTGCAAATTGTCTATTAAACTGTGATATTACAGATCTATTTATTGGGAAATAATATGTGGTGGTGGTGCTGGTGGGCATATGAAATATAAACCTATACTTCCCCATAGACCTTCATAGTGTGTATTCCAGCATGGGGATAATCACCAAGGAGAAATGCTCACAATCTGTATAAAACAAAATCTGTCTTGTAATTTATCAGAAGTTTTCTGTAAAAAAAGAAAAGAAAGAAAAACTAAAGCAAAACAAAACACTCACTTTCAAAGTGCTTGAAAATTTATTCTGAACTTCTCTTGGTGCAGTTTGGTGGGTTACTTGATAATTGGAACAGGGAGGACCTGTGACTGGTCATTATATCTTCTATTACACATATTTCTATCATTTTGAAAGATTGCCTGGCTGCTATCTAAAAGAAAACAGAGAAAGGGGTTCCCGTTATGTTTCTCTTGGAAGTCAAGAAGGATAAATATTGAGGAAGAGATGAATCATGAAAGATGCAACATTCATGCATCCACTGGCCACCTTATAATCATGTTATTGCAAGAACACCACATCCCATCCTTGAGAATTTCATCAAAAATTTTTCTTCTCCTTTGATGCTAATTTTGAAAGCAAATTATTATTCGTTATGTTGAATGAGAACTGAAAGGAAAAAAAAAACCCGGCAGGATAATTTTTGTGCATGCCAGTAGTCTCTATAATCAACTTTGTAATTGGAAATGGGGGAACAATTCTATCTGATTCTCAGTACTCCCTTGCCAGACAGTTTTGCAGTCTGGCCAAGTTTTCTGCTTTGTGTGGAATTTAAAAACAAGCAAAGCAAAACTGTGTTCTGCTGGGTTTGTTTTTTAAAAAAATCTAGAACAAATGATATCGAACTGGGAATTGAGAAAAAAAATACTTCAAATTAATAGATGGAAGTTGGTTTTGTACTTAATGCAAAAACAACATAAAGGGGGAAAAGTTAAATTTGTTCAGGGTTTTACTGAAAACCATAGACTGAAATACCAGATTTAGGGTGGCCCTCTAAAACTAAGAAAGCAAGTTCAAACAAGACACCAGCAATATCTTTCTGACTATAGGAGCTCTCAGCCTTTGGAACAGGCTGCCACATTCACTACTGAATTCTGTGCTAGAAGTCTTTAAACAGCAGCTGAATGTTCTTCTATCAAAGATTCTCCAATTGAATCTGTGCTGAGCATGGAGCTGGAGTAATGGAGTAGACACCTTCTAAGGTACTTTCCACCTCTGTGATTCTCTGCAGCCTGGTGCCCTTGGCTTCCTGCAGCCTGCAAAACCCCATCTTTTTATTTTATTTTTTTATTATATTTTTTTTTAACAACAAGCATAAACAAACACAAGCATAAACACAAAACATAAAACCTTCTTTCCCTTGTACAGTGCGTCGGTCGGTACAGATCTTCTTGTGCACAATATCAGCAGTCCCTCCCTTCTAAATACATTATTAAAATTCATATTACATAAATATTTTTGTATTATATTATTATTAACTTCTTGTTAGGCTTCAATTATAAACTACATCATCCTTTTCGAGCAAATTTCAGTTTTTAACATATCTCAATTCATATCATTCATTTCATTATAATCAATTGTAACATGTTACGTTGTTTTATCTTTACTCTATCATTACATTTATATTGTATTGTATCTTATTTCCCTATTTTCTTATCTAGCCATTGATAAAATAAATCCCAAATTTTAGAGCAAAACCCCATCTGGATCACTAGTTGTGGTAATTTGGAATACAAGCAACTGAATTCTTCTCCTTGTATGGGATTTCATTGAAATTATAATTCTCAGTTACAAATATTTCAACTATAATCTTACGTTCAGATAACTGTGTCCTTAGAATACAAGTGGCAGGAAACCTCAATTCATTCCTACTTGCAAAGAGTTGAAAAGGTTACATTTATATGTTGGAAGTTAGATTCCCCCCTCTTCTAGGAAAACAGTCCCCACCCTTTGTCAAGTAGGGCTATTAAAATAGCTGGAGCCACCTTACTTTTCACAACAAAGGAAGGAGAAAATTACAGGCATGAGATACAGAGAAAAAAACCCTACAAACTAGCTAAGATCCTTTCCCATAGAAATCAAATAGATGGCAAATTATAAAAACTTGTGAAAAGCAAACCAAAACGCATAACAGGAAGCTCAGGATATTGCAACCTAATGGAACAAGCAGCTACAAAGTGAACAAAAAACAGCTAATATAGAACAATTACTCCTATCCCAGGAAGAGACCCCAATATCAGGAGACAGGAACTCATCACACACACACACAAATCAAAGACTTCAAGTGTTCACACTTACAAAAATCAAAGGATCTGAAGGGTATAAAAAAAGGGTTTCTCTACTCACAAGATTAGATTAATCCTAGGAACGCTGTGAGATTTCTTCTTATCTGCCTTCCTATTAATAAACCGATTCTGACTTTCAACGCAGCTGACCAAATCATTCTGCATGATTTCTCCCAGCCGGGAAATTTGAATCCACAAAAGGAAAGAACTTTGCCTATTCCTTAAAGGGCAAGGTTTCTTTTTTCCTTTTCTCGTATGAAAAGAGGGAGATGGTTTTTATTGGTTCTCCTTTCCAACCCTTATCTGTATTTTCTAGAATACCAAGGTATTTCTAGAATGAGTGGGAGGGGATGAAAGGACAGAAAAACCATCATTTCCCCCTCTCCATCTCTTGCAACAGCAGCAGGCTCTGCTCAACTGCTGTCTTGCTCATGTCAAAAAGGTTTTTTAATTGAGGAAACCTACTTAACACCCAATAAATTATAGGATTCAATTCCAAGTAAACATGGAATAGGGTTGTTCTTTTACAATACTTCTTTTTTCCCTCTCGTGTTTCAAGTATTTTTTAATTAGTTTATCAAAATATAAAATACAAAGGAAAATTAAAAAAATGGGAAACTAGGGGAAGAAAAAGGGAAGGGACAAGTAAAACAGGGGTCTCCAACCTTGGCAACTTTAAGCCGGGCGGACTTCAACTTCCAGAATTCCCCAGCCAGCTTTGCTGGCTGGGGAATTCTGGGAGTTGAAGTCCGCCCGGCTTAAAGTTGCCAAGGTTGGAGACCCCTGAAGTAAAAGGGGAAAAAGGAAAAAAGGCATTGACCTTCAATTCTTTTTAGCACAGTAGAAAATAACATTACAGCCTCAACTTTTTTTTACTTTCACACATTAATCTATACTAGCCATTTCTATGATGACAAATCTATCTAATCAGCAAAACCAAAATTTAATTTCTTTCATCACAAGCACAAAATCCAGAAACAATTTCCAAATCAAAAAACACAATTAAATATATTCCCTTCTTTGAATAAAACAACCAATTTAACCATCTCTGCTTTTTCTTCCTTGCACTTAATAGCTTTTATAAGCTATCACCATTTATATTAACAACATTCACTATATTCTTTAAACTTACAGGGAAAAATGCTTTTTTTTCATCCATTTTAAAACACTACACTTTTCTTTTTTAAAATTGTAAAATCAATAAGTTCTTTTACCAGAGTTTTAATGAACTTGTTTTGCACGAGGTCAGTTCAGTCACACGTATTTTGGTAGCATACCATCTCAATTCTAATCTGCCAAGTTCATGTGAAAACACTTCAAAGTTAAATAAATTTAACCTTAAATTGATAGAATTGAAAAATTCAGAGATTTGGGTATTATTTTATTCTTAGGTTTAATTATTCATTCTCCCTTCCTTTTCCAAAGAGACATCATCCAGATAAAGAGGGCGTGTCTCTTTCCATTTTCTCTGCCACATTCAGTTGCTTCTAGACATAATTTCTATTGCTTTATGAAAATTGCCTCAGTGAAGATAAAGAAACATACAGTAAGTCCAAGCTTATTTCCAGCACTTAATTCCAGTCTGTCTATAGTGATTATACCTTGTAGAAAGAATGTTGGAAAGAACAGGAGATGCTAAATGTTTTCACTCCTGGGAGCTACATTTGGCACAAGAAAGAGAACAGCTTTCTGGGGGGAATAATGGACATTTTTCCCCAGACTGTGACAGATATTATCTTCTCCAGCACTGTAAAGTGCAGTTAGTTGAGTTTATATGCTAAGAGCCATCATTTGAGAAGCATTTAATAAAACTGTAATATTAATTAACACATTATTGTTTTGAAAGCCTTGCAAAGCTTGAAGCTTTTGCCAATTTTGGAAACACGGTGGGAAAGGGCAGGGGTGGGATTCAAATTTTTTAACAACCGGTTCTGTGGGCGTGGCTTAGTTGGTGGGCGTGGCTTGGTGGTCATGTTATTGGCTGGGCGTGGCCAACTCACTATCACTCACATCGAGGTATGCATCTCCTCGCCTGGCCTCTCATGACTGTGGGGATACTGCAAACAGTCGTAAGTGTGAAAAATGGTCATAAGTCACTTTTTTCAGTGCCATTGTAACTTTGAATGGCCACTCCACACAAGCAAAGTACCAGCAAAGGAGGGAAAAAAAACTCCAGAGAAGTTCCTGAGACAGGAAATCTAGTTCTGCCAAGAATGTAATAAGGGTTAATGGAGAGGCAGTTTCTGTAAGCAAGACCAGAATGTTTCCTTCCTGCCTTCCTTACAGGATTAGGCCAGTAATTTCTTCTAACAACCGGTTCTCTGAACTGCTTAGAATGTTAACAACCGGTTCTAGCGAATAGGTGCGAAGCTGTAGAATCCCACCCCTGGGAAAGGGGTATTAACTGTTATTAAGAAGGCAGTGAAGGGTTTTTTTTAAAAAAAAATTGTGGGCATTTAATCTTTAACCTTTACATGACATCTTCAATAGTCTGGATATCTTGCATCAATCAGGATTAGATAGCCCATAAGGTTCTGTCCCCTTTATGCCCGGGACATGTAGTGTGCTAAGCTATGTATGCTTAATCATGTTAATTTAATGAGTCATAATTGTTGGATTCACACAACATACTAAACCAGGAATCAGCAATGTTGTATCTGTGGTTATAACAGTAACCAAAACAACTGAGTAAATACTTAAGTAGATTCAAAGAACTCCTAGATTATTTATACTTTTAAATGACCAAAATCTCCTCTCATAAGATTCCAGCTATTTACCTGATAGTAGTGTGATAATGGTGATGATGCTTGCAGAATAGTAGAAAACTATGCAATGGACACATCTTGAAAAGTGTGTCAAGCTCTTTGTCAAACCACAGCGGATGGATTCATACAATATATCCAATACAGCATGCCACAGTCTGTTATATTTCAACTCGGCATCCATAAATGTCTGGTGTATGGAAGGTTATTAAGTTTTCCTTTGTGCAAAAAAGGACTAGCTAAGAATGACTCATGGCGTCTGAATGCCAGCTTTGGGAGAATAAAGGTATAGCTTAAGCATTTTGAAAGAGAGATGAAGTTTTTGGTCTGGCTAGAAAAGCCTCCAGCTTAGATTTTCTTGCTTTGGAGTTAGTGACTAATGAATGACTCCATCTTCTTTCCTTACTCGTCTGTATAATCTATACAGTTCTACCGAAATGAAAAAGCATGCCTTTTAGAAAATTGGCCAAAATGGATTCCTCATTTATTGTATTATTGTTCCATTTTGATTCCTGGAATCAGGATCTAAATCAAAGCACCAGTCTAAAGAAGAGAGGTCATTGCTGCCACTTGTTATAGAATTTTGGATTTCAAATATTAATTTCACCAGTTTTGGGAATGGTGTATTTTGATGTTTAATGGGAGAAGATTTATACTAAATTAGGAAGCAGAGACTCCTACTTTGTGTAGATGCTTTGGAACAGTAACTCCCAGAATTAGTCATGCATTCGTAAAGCACTTGAAAGAAGCCAAACTGAGAAAAAAGTGCTTTAGCCAGAATGTATATATTCCTCTGTTTATTTGGGCATTTGACTTACTGCTCCATTCCTTAGCTCTCCTGATTACATTGTCACAAGATTTAATTAACGAATGCAGAGACCTGAACAATGGCCAAGCAAAATGAATCTGCAGCAAATGACATGTTGATCTTTGGTTTGGTTATTTTCTGCAACTGATGGATATTTGGAATGGGTTATTTTGTGCTTCGGACACAAATAGAAGGAAAAGAAATTAATGGGATGCATAAATCAACACTTTAGGACAACCCATGCAGAATAAATGAAGCATGCAGCCTTCAACAGTAAGTCAAGCCCTTTAGCCAACTCTGTTAATAAGAGGATAAGAAATTTGCAGGGCTTATCTGCACTCCAACCTAGTACAGCTTACTAAGATGAAAAGCAACCTCTGTGGAGATGTAGTGTTGGGAGAGTTAAGGGCTATCACCAGTTTTTGGTCTTTTTCCTCCAGTTAGTATAGTAGTTTTTTTTTAGTTCTTTACAAATTCTGATGTTGACACATATCAGTAAATCACATTTTGATGTAAAAGGGGTGCAATAATATTGTCACAGTTTCTTGTTGTTACTTCATTTTATGAAAATACCTAAGATAATTATGTCCTGGTCACCTCCATGCTGCAAAGTACTTGGTATAGTGAAGAATATACCATCTAATTTACCAACCTTTAAAGAGCCGAATTACATACACTTCATTTACACCAGTGCTTTGTAACTTCAGTGACAGGTGGATCTCAACTCCAGAATGTTGGCTGGGGAATTCTGGGAATTGTCGTCCATACATCCTAAAGTTGTTGGGGCTGAGAAACACAGATCTACACTCAATGAAGTATCTATATTAGATGGTGCAATCATCCGATCCCACAAGGGGCACCATTTGTTTAATAGAATTGGATTATGTTCTGATGAAGCTGCTTTGACTTCAAGAAGCACAGATCCTGGTTAATTTGATGGGATTGGGTAAGAGTATAATGGTGGCATAAGCATTTCCACTAACCATTCAGAATGACTTGACAAGACTCATCTACAAAAGCAGGAGGAGTGTCTGTAGGGGCAGTCAAAACAGACAAGATGGCTGCCACAACCATGAAATTGGCCCATTTTAATGTACATGACATACACTTAAAAGGATAGACTTTAATCACATGGTTTTGGCCATCTTAATTTTTTTGTCTCCCCCACCCCCCCAATACAATTATAGGCAACTATTAAGAACTTAAAATAAGTGTTACGCTTGAATAATTCCAAAATATTTTTGAGAAACCTTCTTCTATGCATCTGATGGAACATCTTTTAACAAAGCTTTTAACACAGCTAAATCTGGAACTGTGGCCTTTGGCTGAGAAAACACCCAAATGATAAAATCAAATCAAACAGGCAGCCCTTATTGCCAATCCAATTTCCAAGGCCTAACAAGCAAATTCTGTAGGGAACATAGAAGTCACACATTCCAATTTCAATCTCTTTTGGCCTAATCTTTGGAGCTCTTTTGTTAGCTTCTCTTCCTGCTGATCTCTTGACAAACTCTGTAATCAGTAGAAGGAAGTGATGGTTTTTCTTCAGAGAGAGATTTGGAGTCCTCCCAGATCAGGCTTTTACTGTGTAATCAGTGTGCCTTACTTAATTTTTCCACTAATAGTCTATGGGGTGGTTTTTTTTGGGTAATTAAATAGATAGAAACACTGCACAATGTTTTTCATTTGACAGCAGTTGGGTTCTCTTCTTATGAATAGCCACATCCATTGGATTTCTGCCTGCTATGGAACTGAAAAAAGGTATTGGAAATCTGCTGTGTAGTGTATGCATGAATAGCAGGCTATATTGTGTACACAGTATCAACAGTAGAGACCTATATTATTCCACTGTGTCTATAAGCATCAGCAATAAGAGCCGTGATGGCACAGTGGTTGGAATACAGTATTGCAGGCTAACTGCATTCCCACTGCCAGGAGTTTGATTCTGACCAGCTCAAGGTTGACTCAGCCTTCCATCCTTCCGAGGTCGGAAAAAGGAGGACCCAGATTGTTGGTAAAATGCTGACTCTGTAAACTGTTTAGAGAGGGCTGTAAAGCACTTTGAAGTGGTATAAAAGTCTAAATGCTCTTGCTATATATGCAATGACCACAGCATGATTGGAAAATGCATCGATTGTGTGAGTTGATTCCACTGTTCCGAAGTAGGCTTGGTTTGATCTTTCACTCATTCTCCATTAGATGTTGCATTCAACAATCCTTGAAACCTGAGCTTGTAAGTTTGACTCACTTTTCATGAGGAAGAAAAAAACCTGTTCAGAGCAAAGTATTATCCGTACGCACCTCAAATCTTATCAGTCACTCAGGTCAGATAATTTCTACACTATCAAATTTATACTGGCAGCTGACCATTTTTTTAGGCTGATGATCAGCAATGCATCAAACTTTCATAGTCCAGTAAAAGCTGTGTGATGGGTGCATCTTCATAGTAGCACATAAGCACTTTGCTGACTGTTTTGGAGGGCCCCATCCCACTGCAAAGCCAACAAAAAAATGTTTTTAGTTGTTATGTTGTTCAAGTGGTGTTTTCCTTCTTTTGACATAATTCCTACTATATAATCTATAAGACCTCATTGGTGTTGTCCCTTTGGCCGCTTCAGGGTGCTGTGGGATCATCCTTTCCATTCCCGATCTCCAGGCATGCATCCATTTTGACAGATACCCACCCATGAATATAGTGGGCCTGTCAACCAGGATATTTCATTTTTTCCTAAAAGTCTGTAGAGATTCTCAGTCATCCAGGTCATGGTTGTCCCAAAAGGTGCTTTTTCAGGAGGCAGCTGGACTTTCTTGTTTTTTCTTTGAAGACGTTTCACTTCTCACCCAAGAAGCTTCTTCAGCTCTGACAGGATATTGGGGAATGGAAGGATTTGTATTCCTTGCCAACAGCTGGTCATTTGCATCCTTTTAGAGGGTCCTTGAAGGTCTATCTGTGGTTGACTTGGAGATCTGTGTCCACAGGATCACCTGAGTAGTGCTCCTGGTTCCAGTAGTCTGCACTTTCCCTCCCCTCTGGAAATCCATTCCTATTCCCACACCATTCCAAGGGTGTTCATCCCAAATGGTATAGCTAAAATTGTATAGCTTCATTTTCCCTACATTTTAAAATTTAGGACTCTCAATCTCCTATCGCAATCCTTCCCCCATCCCAATTTTATTTGGTAAGTGGAGCATGAGAAGAGGAGCTGGCTGAAACAGAACCGGGTAAGGCAGGAAATCTGCAATATAACTAACTCCATCTGGACGGTGTATTTCTCACGAATGAATTTTTCTCCCACTGCCGTTTTTTTAAAAAAACGTGGGTCTAGCTATCTCCTGAAACATCAAAGTGGGAGTCTTTAATTAATATTTTAACGTTGGTCTGTTGATCTCCTAAAAACGATCAAGCTTTTTTTTTTAAAAAAAGTCTACCAGACTGCTCTTTTTTTCCAAATAGGTCTATCAATCCGTTCGACTTCTTTCGTTATAAACTTTCTTTAAAAAGGAAAAAAAAAACACGAAAGAAAAGCCGATCATCTCTGCACTGCAGTAGCAGCTCCAGGAATAAGGGAAGATCCGGAAGAAGGGACTGGAAATCCCCAATAGGAAATCGCTATTTAAAGAAACGTATCCAAGGGACCACATCGGAGGGGAGCAGCATGATGGCTGGGTGAAAGCGACCAAGGATGGGCAAATCCAGCCCTGCCTAACGTGAAGAACCACGGGGGTCCTCCCCCCCCCACCCGCAGGTGCGGCTGGGCTGGAAGAGAAACGAAGCCCAGGGTTGAATCTAAGCGCCGGCTTGAACTCCCGCATTCAAACTGCGAGACCGCCCCGCTCCTCCGCTGCCTGTGACACCACCCGAAAGCCCAGCTGCGCGGGGCGCGCTTCTTTCTTAACCACCGATTCGAGGACGGTAAAGAAAAACCGGTTGTAAAGCACAGGGAGCACCCAGGGCTCCCGTGGGAGGCTGCAGAAACCCGCTCGGCTTAGCGGAGAGCAGCGAGGAACAGGCGGCTTTTCCAGGTCTCTTTGCATTTGCAAGCAAACCTTCCAAGCGGTGCGCCAGACTTTTCGAAGCGCACCCTCGATGCGCTCAGGATCAGAGAGGGAGCCCCGATTCGGGGTCCGTCTGGAGGGGAGATAAGCCTCGGATTAGCCTCCATCCGGGAGCGGGTTTTTTCCCCACCGCCTGCGCCCGACGGGCTCCCCGCTCGAGCGCTCTCCTGCCGCACTCCGCAAAGTTCCCGATTGCCGGCACGGCTTGGGGATTCCGGCCATCGGCGTGGCATCGAAGGCGAGCGAGCGCCGCGAGGTCCGGGGCTAAAGGCGAGGTCCTTGGCCCTCTCGGGCCCAAGACGCTTGAGCTGCCGCCGAGCACGCCCTGCCCCCTGTGGAGGCGGATCTCCTCGCCCGGCGCCCCGCTCTGCGCCCGCGCTGCCGCCGCCCGCCCGCCGGAGGGAGCCCCGCAGACTTTATGCCAGAGCCCTCGGCGGCGGGGAAGTGGCGCTTGGCCTCTGCGCGCGGCTCCATCCAGGTGAAGCGGGCGGAGAGAGGCGCAGCTTCGGCGGGCGGAGCGAGCGGCTGGCTGCCTGGGCGGGCAGCAGCAGCCCGGGGACGCCGCGTGAGAGCGCTGGGAACCGCCGCCGCCGCGTGGAGAGGCGGGCATGCGGGCTGGCGGCAGTGGGCTTCGTGGGTAGCCCTCCTCAATATGGTCTTCGTCTGCCACGGCGCCAGCAGCTGTCCCGTCTTGGCTAGCAGGAGCCTGGACTCCTTGGCGCCGGAGCCTCCCCGGCCGTTGGGTGACACTGGCGGGGCGAGGATGATTTCTGGCTCGCTGAATCCGCCCCGTTTAGGGATAGGCGGGAAACTTCTGCAAGGGGTCACCGCCGGCCCTGGAGGGGGAGGCCAAGGCGTAGGCAGCGGCGTCGTCGGAGGAGGCGACGTCGTCGTCGTCGGGAGCAGCACCGGCGGTCCCAGCGCGCTCAGCCCGGGCTACGGCGACGCCGGCAACGACACGCAGTGCGGCGAGCAGATCCTGAGCTACGGCAACGTGGAGAAAGTGGTCATCGGCGCCGCTCTGACCCTCATCACGCTGCTGACCATCGCGGGCAACTGCCTGGTGGTCATCTCGGTCTGCTTCGTCAAGAAGCTCCGCCAGCCCTCCAACTATCTCATCGTCTCGCTGGCCTTGGCCGACCTGTCGGTGGCCGTGGCCGTCATGCCCTTTGTCAGCGTGACCGACCTCATCGGCGGCGAGTGGATCTTCGGCAGCGGCTTCTGCAACGTCTTCATCGCCATGGACGTGATGTGCTGCACCGCCTCCATCATGACCCTCTGCGTGATCAGCATCGACAGGTGAGGAGGCCGCGCAAAGAAATCCCCCTCACCCCACAAACCCGCCCCCGACGGCGGGGCGGCTAGGCCGGGTGAGACCCGGGGCCACGTTGGAAGCCTGGCGTGAGGGAAGAGAGCCGCCGTCTTGGTCGGCGCGCGCAAGCCGGGCGGCTTGGTTGGTTGAAGCGGCTTGAAAGGGTTTCGGGTTTTGGCGCGCTAACTCCGGATGTCGCTCTTTCCTTGTCAGTATCATCCGCGTTGAAGGTTGGGGTTTCTCTGTGGGAAAGGAAACATCAGGCGAAACTCGGGAGAAGTTGGGGAAAAAGGGATAAACGATCGAGTCCTGACCCTTGGACCAGGCTGAGATTCAATGCAAAGTATTACACATTTAGGATTCCTTAACTGGATTACCTATAATCATCCTAGATCAGGGCTCTCCAACCTTGGCAACTTTAAGCCGGGCGGACTTTGACTCCCAGAATTCCCCAGCCTGCTGGCTGGGGAATTCTGGGAGTTTAAGTCCGCCCGGCTTAAAGTTGCCAAGGTTGGAGAGCCCTGTCCTAGATTGTATCACTTGATAATAATTATGGGTGTCTTTATTAATCACGCAATGCTAAGATTTATTTTTTAAAACCCATACACAGGATATATACATACACAGGGCTGATTGTAAGTTATCTGAGAGAAATTATCTAGAATTGTAGGGAGGATAAACAATAGCCAATGCCTCCCTTTTAATAGAAGCCTGATGCCACCTGTAAAATAGGTCTGGAACCTCTTTCAGGCTGTGTGAAGCGTTCACGAGTTATCCTAAGGAGCGAGTGAAAAGAGAATAATTGTTCTGATCTCAGCATCATGAAATGATATCCTGGCTTTGAACACCTGTAGAGGCAAAACAAGTTTGTTCAGAAAATGTCTGAGTTGATAGAAACACAGTGGAAGGCTAATCTGTCCGAAGAGCGCCAACGCTTTCTAGAGGTTCCACCCTGTAGCCATTCCCAGAAAACTAAAGGTATACTTAATAAATGTTTTTCCTGCCATCAAAGAGAGGTCTTGTCCGTCCCTCAAAACTTCTGGATTTTGAGTGGGTTTTGGTTTTTTGTTTTTGTTTTGCCACTGAAGTCAATTTTGGAGAACATGAACTATTGATGAAGTTGGACAGTGTGGAAACTGTGTGAAAAGTTTGAATGGAAGTGTAAATTGTTTGACTGGAGTTGAGAATCGATTTTGTAAGCAATCCAGCAGGGGTCTCTTTTGAGTTGCTATAACCTTGAAAAGAATAGACAACTACAGTAAACTGTAAAAGTCAGGCAAAAGAATGGATATTTCATAAGAAGAGAAGAGGATGCAGGGAAACCCTCTAGAATAGCTATGCTCATTCAACATCCTTATTATCAATGATCATCTGAATCATCTTTATACCTTTAACCCAGTTATGGCTGTATGTGTCACTCAGAGCCTACCAGATGACAAGTCATTCAGATGAAATGTGTTTGGCTAATTTTGGTTCAGACTGTCCCTACAGGCATAGCCATGGCCTGGTGTAAGCTATTCATGAGTATCAAGCTGTATTGTTAGAAACAGGATATCTGCTATATTGCAGGGGTGTCAAACTCATGGCCTGTAGGCCGGATGTGTCACGTGCTGGCCATGCCCACTCCCAGGTTAGCAAAGGGGGGGGAAAGGTTGCGATATGTCATATTAAAATCTTTTGAGTGTTTTTGGCATCAACGCTTGTTCAGAATTTTTTTAAAAAAAATCTTGGAGATTTATGTCAATTGAGAGAAGGGTAGTTCTGAGAATTATTAAGTGAAATGAATTATGTCTTTGTTTTTTATTATCGTTAACAGGAATTGTTTCACCATCCCACAATATTTTACAATATTGTAAAAAAAGGCTTGTAATTCTTGCAGAAATAGTGAGAGTTTTGATAGCATAATAAAACAGGATATTATGTGTACTACACACTATTACCCCATATTATATACTATTAAATGTAATTTACAATTTGTAATGTGTGATTTGATAAACCAGTCTTCCTTAACTTGGTATTTTCCTGGATTGGAGAAAGTCATTGTGGCCGAGAATTAGCGTAGCTGCTGTCTCCATTGTATCAGGCTAGAGAAATTCCCAGCAGGATTGAGATAGTAATGGAGAGCCACGCTTTATTATTATTTAAACAAAGGATACTTTATAGTTCCCTGATCAAATCAGAATCAAATTCAGTCAAATTCTTTCAGTCTAAGTTTTGACAGTGAGGAAAACAGTAGAGATAAAAGGAGAGCTCTGGGTTGTGAAAAGATCCCTACTGCTTTAAAAAAATAAAGGAATAAATGCTTTTGTCTGCACCAGAGATGTTCTTAGGGTACGGGTTAAGCAAAAATAGTCAGCCATTGTCATGAGTCTGCACATTCCTTTTTCCAATATTAAACTTTCCAACTGAAGTAGCTACTTTATCATTGTTAAGGACAGAAGATTTTAAATCCCTTTTGTATTCCTTAAGAGATAAGACTTCTGGAGCTACTTGCAGTTTTTCTACTCTTCTGGAGGTAGTCCCTATATTAATCTCTCTTTGCAAAGTTCTCTTTTACATTGAAACTGAACGTGCAGCTGGTAGGGCCGTATCTACTGGGCATCCTGGAAAGGGAGACCTATGGCCACTTTTGACCTCCAATAATTAGTGAAGGTTGCAGGTTATAAACCAGCAATGTCCAGCTTTGACAACTTTAAGGCTTGTGGACTTCATTATCCACGCTGGCTGGGGAATTCAGGGAGTTGGAAGTCCACAAGTCTTAAAGTTGCCACGGTTGGATACCTCTGTAATAAATCCTCAGAAAAGTTGCATAAGGCTCACAAAGTCAGTACAATTTATAGCCTGACCTTTACAGCCAGAATGCGGCAGTTCAGAATCCCTCACAGTGATCATGTACTGTAAGTATAGAATATTATCTCCCACAAGGTAGAACCTTATTATCTAGGATTGCTCAAAGCAAGAGGCTTCATAGGTGGAAGCTAGGCAGTCAGACTTGATTAGAAACTGGATGGAAGGCTGCTAAAAAATCCCAAGTATATAGCATAGGAAGCTGAAAATTCCTTTTGAGAGAAGGTAGTATATTTTGGTATGGTTACTGAGAAAACTTGATGAGTTCATGAAATCATTAGGGGTTAAGCTCAGCTTCATTAGTGGATCTAATGAACAAAATGATTAAGTATTCTGAAATAGAGTTTTAGGCCTTTGGCCATTGTATATTTTGAATTGCAATGGTGACTTTTCGGAAAATCTTATAATTAAATGGAAAAGAATTAAAGGCTTATATTGAAATGGGCATTTTTACTAACTGAAGTTACTCCCATTTCTGTAAATGCAAGTTTTCATTTTTAAAAGATAAGAAGGGTTGCTTTAAAAACAAGGGTCTTCAAAGTTGGCAAGTTTAAGACTTGTGAACTTTAACTCCTAGAGGTAACATGATTGGAGGAGGAATTCTGGGAGTCCACAAGTCTTAAAGCTGTCAAGTGTGAAGACCTCCACTTTAAAAGATCACTTTTGGTTTATTTTGGTTTTTTAGTCAGTTTTTCCTCTATTTCTCTATGGATAGAGAAGAAATTCTGTAGATCTCAGTTCCACAGCCCTGGGCAAATTCTGTTCTGAGACATGAAGCCAGTCTTGGACATATTTTCTGGCCTTGAAAAATGACGACCCAGGGTTTCTATGCAAAACAAGGACACTTTAGCACTCTAGAATCCAGGTCAGCAGAATTTTGGAGGGCAAGAAGGACAATGAGAGTAAATAGGGAATGAGTCAGGCAGAGGTGAGCTAGGAGATTTGAAGCACCTTACTGCAGAGGTAAGTTAATTTCTCATGTTGCATGCAGATGCTCCACAATAAATCAGGTTGTGATTACTTAACAAAGAACAACTTCAGCAAAGGCATTAAAACACAGGCCTAGAAAAGTCCAATCCCCAAGCCCAGGAATCTGGTTAGGATAAATCCTCCTTCAAACCTGTCTATTTTCCCATAACAGTTATTTCTACAATTCCTGATTCCTACACAAACCATTCATATTGCTTCTCTTCTCTCTTCTGAGAATATTAAAAGAACATTGCATTATATTAAAGGCCCATCTAGTTCACTCTTCTAGGGGCAGAGTTGCCAAGCCAATGTATCCTGAAACTTTTCAAGTAGGAGATACGGCAAAGAGCCCTTTTCTTCTGTTATCCCACAGCTGCTGTGGATTTAAGATAAATTCTTTTTCAAGACGAGGTTCACTTTCCAAACCATCTGAATGGGTGACCTTTGTTGGCACCTGCTGGCAATCAGTTCCATAGTTAGGCAGAGAAATATTTATTTTTATTGGTCCTAAATTTTCTGAGCATTGAGATTCAGTGGGAATCTCAAGTCTTTAATGCTGGGTAAGAAAGAGTTGAAGGAATGTCTCTTTTTCTCCATATTTTCCACACTGAGATATCATGCATCCTATTGTATTTTCTTTCCAAACCGCATAGTCTCAAATACTGTTTAATATTCATCTATATACAAGTTACATATATACAAGACAGGACAATCACATCTGATACCTGTACAATTAGCTCAACCCTCCCCCAAGGCTGTTTGCTTTCTCCACTTCTCTTCTCCCTGTATACCAATGACAGCATCTCAAACAATCCATCTGTTAAAATACTGAAGTTTGCAGATGACACAACAGTGATTGGTCCCATTTGAGACAATGACAAATCTGCATACAGACAGGAGGTTATACAACTTGCCTTGTGGTGTAACTGGAACAATATGGAACTGAACACACTCAAAACCATAGAAATGGTGGTAGACTTTGGAAGAAACCCTCCCATACTACCACCTCTTACAATACTAGACAACACAGTATCAACAGTAGAGACCTTCAAATTTCTAGGTTCTATTATATCACATGACCTAAAATGGATACCTAATATCAAAAAAGCACAACAAAGAATGTTCTTTCTGCGCCAACTCAAAAAGCTCAAACTACCCAAGGAGCTGCTGATCCAGTTCTACAGAGGAATGATTGAGTCTATCATCTGCACCTCTATAACTGTCTGGTTTGGTTCTGCAACCCAACAGGACAGACACAGACTTCAGAGGATAATTAGGACTGGAAAAAAAAAACAATTACTACCCACCTTCCTTCAATCGAAAACCTGTATACTGCACTAGTCAAAAAGGGCTGTGAAAATATTTACAGACCCCTCACATCCTGGACATAAACTGTTCCAACTCCTGCCCTCAAAACGACGCTATAGAGCACTGCACACCAGAACAACTAGACACAAGAACAGTTTTTTCCCAAAAGCCATCATTCTGCTAAACAAATAATTCCCTCAATACTGTCCAACTATTTACCAAGTTTGCACTACTATTACTAGTAATCTTCTCATCACTCCTTATCACCCATCCCCTCCCACTTGTGACTATATGACTGTAACTTCATTGCTTGTATCCTTACAATTTATATTGACTGTTTCCTAGTATGATTTGATTGCTTATTGTACCCAATGGCTATTATTAAGTGTGGTATCTTATGATTCTCGACTCTTGACGAATGTATCTTTTATGTACATGGAGAGTATTTGCACCAAGACAAATACCTTGTGTGTCCAATCACACTTGGCCAATAAAGAATTCTATTCTGTTCTATTCCTATTCTATTCTATTCTATTCTATTCTATTCTATTCTATTCTATTCTATTCTATTCTATTCTATAGATTGCTCTAGCCTCCAAATAATTTTAATTTGCTGCTCCTATGCCTTTTTTGGGCTTTACAATATCTTTTGCAGTGTACTGATTAGAATTACCGTATTTGCCGGCGTATAAGACGACTGGGCGTATAAGACGAGCCCCCAACATTTCCACTCAAAATATAGTTTTTGTTATATACTCGCCGTATAAGACGACCCCCCCCACTTGGAGGCATGCTTTTCAAGGCAAAAAAAGTCGTCTCATACGCCGGCAAATACGGTAAGTTGTAACACTTGGGGTATTCTGGATATAATTCTTGATTGACACCCCCAACCCCTTTCCCCCAAACTTACAAAGCCACCAAAATGCTTTAGAGAGGCAGCTTCGCCTTTCTCAGGCTGGCACTCAATTCCTCTCCCTTTCTTTGTGACAGCCCCCGCGTGCGTGCCATCGGGACTCCAAGGGTGGGGGATGGACAGCTGCCAACTCACTCTCTCTCTCTCTCTCTCTCTCTCTGTGTGTGTGTGTGTGTGTGTGTGTGTGGTGTGGAGGGTAATTCCGGCTATCTCTGGCCTCCGCTCGGTTTTAAAGTCGCTTGGCCGGTTCCCAAGTCGCAAGCGCGCGCTGGCCGGGAGACGCGGCGCCGGGTGGAAGCTCGGTGCAGGGGAGGCAGATCTTTTCTCTTAAGCGGGGAGGGGAGGAGGGGACAAGAGGAGGGACGGGACGGGACAGGGGCGGGAGGAGGGCGCTCGCCTTCTTCCACCGCCCACCGGACCCCTTTCTTCCCAAGGGGACCCTGGAAAGCAGCTCGGGAGCTGGGTGGCCCTGCCCAGCGGGGTCCCATCAGGAACTTCCTGAGGACATCCCCCCCGCCCCAAGCACAGCCCTCCCGGTCTTTCAAAGAGGGAGGGAGAAGCGGGAGGAGCAAATTGCCACCCCCCGCCCCGCTGCCCAGAAGGAGGGGCGGCACAGTCCACCCCCACCACCTTCTCCCCCCCACTCCCTGGGCCATTACGCGGCTCGGGGCTGGCTGGGCGAAGCGGCCCCGCCAGAGACCCTCCCGCTCCACCCCCACCCCACCTCCAGATTGGCCTCCGCAAGCGCCCCGAGCCGGGCGGAGGGTGGGTGGGTGGGTGGGAGGAGGAGGAAGAGAGACTCCGGCTGGGCTTGAAGGGGCTTCGCAAGTTGCGGAGCTCCGCCCCCGTCGCTCTTGCACTGAGTGACAATGTATTTACCGGCGTATAAGACGACCCCCCCACTTGGAGGCATGTTTTTTAGGGCAAAAAAGTCGTCTTATACGCCGGCAAATACGGTATACATAGTGTATCTTTGTAGGAATTCTTTCCACCCCCAAATTTTTAATCTTCAAAGAGTTCTATACATTCAAATATAGTAGATCATTTTAATAGCAGCTTCATCAATACTGCCATATATGAAATACAAGAAAATGGCAAATTTCAGATTGTTGTTCTTAATATAGAATATAGAATTCTTTATTGGCCAGGTGTGGTTGGACACACAAGGAATTTGTCTTGGTGCAAATATTCTCAGTATATATCATCATCCTGCTGATTTGCTGAATGCCCTTTTAAATTTTTTCCCTCTTACTTGAAAACATCGGTAAAGCGTGATTATCATCAAATTAGATGAACTTTTGGGAGAGGTGCACCTCCCGGGTGTCCCTAATCAGCCAATCACATATTTAGTTTCTTGCAATTATTCTTTCTAATTTAAGGTTAAGCTGCATCAAATAAAGATACTAATTCCACTAATAAGGTTTTTAAAACTGTCTGCTTGGATGGGTGAGGCGGGACTGAATTTGTTAAAAATGAAAAACCATCATGAATTCATTCTAATGTACAGAAAAACCCACAAGGGCAGATGGATACTCAAAAAGCTGCTTTCTTGAAAATTAGGAAAATGAAATACTCAGCTGTGTGCAACTCAAGAGTTTTAAATAGCTAATTTCAGTAGTTCCAATTTAGTTTAATTTTTGTATTTTAACTAAGAGGTAAATAATGAAATCATATGTGAGAAATAGATTGCCTGGAATGAGTAAATACCAAGATATGATATGTGGGATGAAATTCTTAATAAACTGCCACATAATTATGCTGCTTAGAAGTAGTTAAGGAGTCCTAATATATGACTAGACGTTTATTAGATTTGAGTGATGATTTCTGAACTGCAATACTGCCCTCCGCAAAGCAGAAATAGAAGCTGAAACTTCAGATCTTTCAAAACCTTTAAGAAGCCAGTTTGGTCCAGTGGTTAAAACACCAGACTAGAAAGCAAGGTGAGTTCAATTCTCGTCTTAGCCATGAAAGCCAACTGGCCAGTCACTCTCAGCCAAATCCATCTCACAGGGTAGTTGTTGTGAGGAAAATAAGAAGAAGAAGGACCATTAGATAGGTTCGCTGCTTTGAATTGTTTATAAAAATAATAAAAGGTTATAAACAAACAAATAAACGTAAAAAACAAAAGGAGCTCTGATACGTTGGCAAGATTGCTTTCCTTGGATTAGTGTTTAATCCCCTGAGTGTTAGGAGATTAGATGATATACTGGGGCCAGTTTTTTTTAATGTTTTATATTTTAACTAAGGTAGTTCTTGATTTACGATCACAGTTGAGCCCCAAATTTCTGTTGCTAAGTGAGACAGTTATTAAGTGAGATTTGTCCATTTTATGACCTTTCTGGCCACAGTTGTCAAATGAATTGTTGTTAAGTTAGTAACAGGGTTGTTAAGGGAACCTGGCTTCCCCATTGTGAGAAAGTCACAAAAGATGACCCTGGGACACAGCAACTGTCATAAGTATGAGTCAGTTGCCAAGCATCTAAATTTTGATCACAGGACCTGCAACAGGGATGTTGCAACTGTTATAGGTGTGAAAAACGGTCATAAGTCACTTCTTTCACTGCCGTTGTAACTTCGAATTGTCACGAAACGAACTATTATAAGTTGAGGACTGTGTGTAGAATGATTTTATATCCTTTTAGAAAATCTTCGTGTGAGACACACTCAGAATTGATTGAAAGATGGGCTGCCATATAAATGTTTGAAATAAATCGCTTTAAGATATCAGTATGGAGTTTGAAATAAAATGAAACCTTCTTTTGAAGTTTTTGATGCGTGAAAAAAAGGTGCTGGGTTTTCATTTCATTTCCAAGTACTGGAATAAGGGACAATTGAAGATAACATAGAATCTAAAAGGCTAACACATCTCATTTTGCTTGAAGACTAGCACCACTGCAATTGTTAATTCCAGCCATTGCTAGTTCTGCCTTTAAATACACAGTCAGTAAAAATAGCTTTTGTTTAAAAGAAAACCCTATATCAAATATTATGCTTCAATTCTCTATATGTTTCATTTATGATTCTTTTAAAAAAAAGATATCAATCCACATTGTGACTCTTGAGAGCATTAGTTGTGTGTATCTTTGGAGATTTGTGATTATAATCCCAATATTTAGAGTTGTAAAGCTATTTCCTTGAATATATTCTTTAATGCATTGCAGAGAATAAGTAAAGCTTAAAGTAATAATACAAGTAAAACAATAATTTAAATATGTTTGATTTTAGGACTTGTTCATTTTTATTTTACTTTTTTATATATTCAACTTAAGCAATTTCTGTAAGCCTCAGGGGTTCAGGTGTGCCTTTTTATTGATTGGGGATTATCTACTCTTTTTCTTTGTCTTAGCATTTGATGGATTTGCTAATCAATTTCACAACCAGATTTCATGAACTCCGGCTAGTTAGATTTGTAATCCTTTATCCATTTTATAGTGCAGACAGACATAGGCATTTAAAGGGAGGCAAGTGACAAAAGCATACGTTGCAATACAAACTCCCATTCCTTATGTTCCTCCATGCAATGTTGTGATGAGGATACAAAAGGGCAGGGATAGCACGGGACACACCACATAGATGCCTATGCTGAGAGAGAGGAAGAGGCGGAGGGGGAGGGAGGGAGGGAGGGGAGAGGGAGAGAGAGAGAGTATTCTGATCTGGCCTTTTTGTCTTATATAAATAGTGTGCCCTTTTCTATAGTGCTAAATGTTGTATTTTGCACTTCACTGACACAGAACTGGCCAATTCAGGGCAAAAATAGACTTCTGAGAGAAAGTAGCACAAAGAAAATAGGCTAGATAGAATATTGGCTGTGTGATCCACACGTGAGACCATGTTATTTCTGAAGATTCTTTGAAAATGATCTCCCTTTTAAATATTTGATTTGAGTGAGGCTTACTTTTTTTTAGCAGATATGTAAAGGATTACCAATGTGGTGAATTAATAGTGTAATCCTATTGTCTTCTGAGAAATACATCTGGAGGTGAACTGATAACTCCAGTGCTGAAGCCTTCCTGAAAAACTAGCCAAAATACAGATATATGAAGAAAAACACTCTAAAGATAATACAAACTGAGTTTCTGTTGTTGTTATTTGCTGCATCACAGGGTACCCCAACACAGGAGCTGGTTTGAGTCTGGCATGCACAGATCTAAACACAGGACATGGAGACTATCGGTGGCATGCTGAGATCAGATTTTTTTTGCTTATGGGGTTGTTCCTGCTCCACTGAGCTGATAATTACCTTTAGCTCTGAACAAAGGCAGTAGAGCAAAAATTAAGAACAGCTGGAGTGCTTCCTTACAAACCTTGGATGATGCTCAAACCAAAAAGCTGATTGAACAATACTGAGTATTATTCCAAACTCAATTCCCTCTTTGAAGCCCTAGAAACACCCCAGACATGGAGTCCTGGGAATCTGCAAGTATTTTCCTCTAGCTTGAGGAAGAATCTTTTTGGGGCTAGGAACCAACCTCCTTCCATCCACATTATTATTTGTCACCTATGCCAACTTTCCTGTTTTCAGCACTTTTATCTTAGTGATTCCAGGATAATCGATCAATCTAACAAGTTCTTTTCTGTTGCAACTTTTATAAGGATCTTTGAAAAGATATCAGATCTTCCCTCTTTATTAAGTGCCCCAGACAATTTTTATACTCTCTTTTTTACTCTCAGCTCAAATTACAAAGCCATCTACACAGTAGCAAAATTTATTGTGGCAGCAGTGGAGGTAACAAACAAAACATCAAACAAAATCTTACCATTTTTTTAACTGCTTGATTTTATTTGACTGTTTTTAATCTCTGATCTTAAGTTGTAAATGAAGAATGAGAAATAAGCCTTAGCGAGTTCAATATAATTGCAGTTAAATAAATGAGTATTAAACAAATTTGCTCAGGAGAGACAAAATATGCACATGCTTCGTTTTTAGATGAACATGGAATGCTTGCTATTTTGCATTCTTACAGCTACAATTATTAAAAAGTGTTTGTTTTTAAATCCGATGCCCAGTCCTTCATCAAACATTTCAAAACAGTACATCTGATTGAATATGCAGTTCTCTGCCTGCCTACACAGAAGCCAACTTTCTGAGGTCAGTGGAATTTACTCCAAGGATTTGGCCATAAGCAATTTAATTTAAATACAGTAGATGAATTTAAAATACCAACTAGATTACCTTTTATAGATTTCTGATTGTGTGCTGTCAAAGCAAAAACCCTTTTGCATAAGCAATCCAAGGTGCTGCTGGTCATCACCTACACAGCCTCACATGGCATAGGGCCAAGCTTAATTAATGGATTGCCCATCTCCCATGCTTTCTGTGCCAGCAGAACAGGTGTGTGTAGAGAGAAAGGAAGATGACCTTGAGGGGGCTGTCTAGGCAAAAAGGATTGAAGCATTTTTAAAGTCCAGAATGTATAGATACTATTCGGAAGCTCAGATGGAAATCTCCCTCATTCACTGAATGATAAAGAGGGCGAGGAAGTTCAGCATAATTAAACTTGCAAAGATTCTGCTTTTAGAATCAATTACAATAAAAGCTGTTTTAACCTTTTGGTGGATTTGATTTTATACTTGGTTCTACCTAGAGGGGCTGACAATACACTCTGGGTCCCTCTGATCAAAAACTACCATCTTTCAGGAAGCAGACCTATATCCCAGTGCCTTGGTCTCTGGAATCCATGTGGCTCCCATCCTACCATGAGTCCTTGCAGACCTGGTTTTTCTCCCACACTCTTGAGTTTGGATGGATGGAGTCCAGTGGTGGTATGCTACCGGTTCGGAACGGTTCACCTGAACCGGTGGTAAAAAAAACCAACAACCTACCGTCACAGCCGAACCGGTTCCTCCGACAATCACCTGAGAGGATAAAAGAAGCGACAAGCACATGGGCAGGTGGGAGGGTCACTCCTAGCTTTTTGTTTCTTCATCCTCTCAGCTGATTGGCGCATTAGAGGTGTGCACATGCGCAGTCACCCACCAAACCAGTAGCAACCAGGTAGGTACCCACTACTGATGGAGTCCCTACTTGGCCTATCTTTTTACGCAGAGCACCCCATCCCATCTTGTTTTGTATTTTTAATTGTCTATTATATTGTGAGCCACCCAGGTACCTTTTGGTTGGTGTTTAAGTAAAATAAATTATAGTGGGTAGAAGTTATAGCAGTTATTCATTGAAGATTCTTGTCTGAGAAGACATAAATATGTTTTTTGTCCTTTCCGTGGTACCTGATCATTTCTTGTACAAATCTAGTTTTCTCTTCCTGTGTAATACAAGTTGCTTGTGCTCCAGAGAACAAGATATTTACATTATTGAGGAGTATTATAAGAAAGAGGAAACACATTTAACACAATTAGTAAACTAAATATTGACGACAATGTACTCCTGGGCATTTAGTTTGTTTGAATCTGCTTTTAGGTAAACATGGATAATGGATAAAATTAGTATATAATATATACAAAGTGATACAGAGAGATAAAATTGCATAGTTATGGGCTTTTAGTTTTGAAATTTTAGTGGTTCAGTTTTAAGTTAATTAAATATATTATTTCTTATTTTATGCTGAATTATAGGAAGGTGGGCTACCATATCTGGACAACAGAAATGATTATTTATCTATCTATTTATTATCTTTAGATGTAAGGTTGAATTTGTTTGCCATATCTATTATTTCATGGATTAGTAGGATTGATTCAACTGCTAGGTGGCAGCAAAGAGTTTGTTGTATTTTTTTGCTGCCATCTAATGGTCATCTTCTGCTTTGCAGTTCAAATCCAAACATCATTACAATAGTTTTGAAGTGTATCATTTAATTGAATAACCAGACTTTAGCACTGTTGGAACAAAAAAAGGCCATCATATGCTTAGATCACGTAAACCTGATGATTACTTCATCTGCAAGGTATAACTTCAGTTAAGGCAGATGTAGGATGACGAAGAACAATGATAGTAATAAAAACTGATTGATCATAAGCCATCAAGCTGTTTTCAACTCTAGTGACCATATAGATAGATTTTTTCTGTGACAATCTATCCCTATTTTGATCTTTTGAGTTTTCCAATGGTGGATCACCATCCACCTTGCTGCTGAAAAAGGGTCATCCTTTTTCTTTTCTTCCACCCTTTCCAACATTAGAGCATTTTCTAGAAAGCTAGATCTTCGCATAAAGTGACTGAAGTAGGATAATTTGAACTGATCATTTGTGCCTCAGGAGAGAATTTTGGTTGATTTGTTTAGTGATCCTTTGGTTCGTTTTCCTGAGGGTCCACGGCATTCTTCTTTAACACAAAATTTCAAAAGTGTCAATATTATTCATACCCTGCTTCTTCAAACTTCAATTTTTTTTGCTTCCATAGAGTGTTGCAGGGAACAGAGCATTTTACTTAAATATATTTTTGTTCGGAACAAGCTTAAAATGCAAAATACAGAACTTAAAAAAAAATCCAAAAGAAAAAAAAGGACAAAAAACACAAAACAATCAAAACATTAAAAAAGAAGAAAAAACCAACACATAATATTCCCTCTGGCTGAGTACTGATTAATAGATTACTCTGTTAGTTTCCACACCTTACAAAACAGCTCTTCCAAAAATTTTAACTATTAAATCTATGGTATTTACAAATTGTTGATCTGTCTTCTGCAAGGTTGTTTTTTTTTTGTGACAAAGTAGTTTACAGGAAGCATAATGATAATAAAACAGAATTAAAATTTCAAAACTCCCTGTTAAGAAACTCTTATTTTGATCCCCTTGTAGAAAGTTTACCACGGCATCTTATCTAGCCCAAGTCATCCCAAAAGTTATAAATAGTTCATCCTGGATCAAATGTCCACGTTTGTTTCTTAGTATCATCTCATCAATTGTTATTTAATTAAATATACCGTAATAGATTCAGTCTCCAGAATAAGCCTACCTTCTGATTAAAGTCCAAATAGAAATAGTTACCAGTTAACTGTAATAAATCCATCCAGTTTTCCTCATTCTTTATTGAAAAGAGGAATTTGGCACTTCCCTTTTTAGTCAAAGTGCTGATAATGTAGGAGTACACAGATTTAAGAACTTCAGAATAGCAGGTGAAGTACCCTCTGTTACTCCTCCAGCAGTGGCAGTATTTCTGATCTGGAACTAGGTCAGAGTCCTTTTATATATCTTCATCAGAGCAAGGGTCTCCAACCTTGGCAACTTTAAGACTTGTGGACTTCAACTCCCAGAGTTCCTCAGCCAGCTGGGAGTTCTAGTCCTTACGGACAATATGGCCGCAATGGCTCATGTCAACCGGCAAGGGGAGACGAGGTCCAGAGCCCTCATGAGAGAGGCTCTACGGTTGGGGTTATGGGCAGAGAAACACCTGTTATCAATCTCGGTGGACCACATCTCCGGGGTCGACAACTCCCAGGCTGACTGGCTCAGCAGGAGCCTAGTTGATCAGGCAGAATGGTCCATTCATCCGTCTCTATTCAGGGACCTTTCTCTCAGATTCGGAACACCGGAGGTGTATCTTTTCTCCACTCCTTAAAATGCCCAAGTCACCAGATTCTTCACCAGGTTTCCTTGCCAGGGAACGGAGGGGACCAATGCTCTTCAGTGCAGATGGCCCAAAGGTCTCCTGTACGCCTTTCCCCCTGCTTCCCATCATTCCGGCAGTAATTCGGAAGATGTTGGAGGAATGAGTGGAGCTCCTCCTCCTGGCACCCTATTGGCCAAGGAGGCCCTGGTTTGCGGACCTGGTCAACCTATCGGTGGCTTCTCCTTGGAGGATCCCAGCCCATCTAATCTCCCTTCATCAGGGGACTCTGCTCCACCCAGAGCCCCAGTGGCTCAAGCTGATCGTGTGGCACTTGAGCGGCAGCGGCTAAAGGAGGCTGATCTTCCAGAAAGGGTCATTATTACTATCCTGGGGTCTCACAAACCTTCTACAAGGCGCATCTATGATGCCACCTGAAAGGCCCTTTCCCGATGGTGCCTTAGGGAGGGTCTCTCTCCTGCTTCAGCCCAGTTGGCAGAAGTTCTTAGATTCCTTCAGCATGGTCTGGAGAAAGGTTTGGCCCCCAACACCTTACGCAGGCAGGTTGCGGCCCACTCCTTGGTTCTCTCATGGGGTTCGCTTCCTTCCTTATCCCATCACCCTTCAGTCAGGAGGTTTTTGAATGGGGCTTCCAAATTGCACCCACCAGTGGTTCACAGTTATCCTTCCTGGGACCTTCATGTGGTCCTTAATGCCCTTACAAAGCCCCCCTTTGAACCCCTTAGAACGGTGTCTCGCCGTTTCCTGACTCTGAAGGTAGTTTCCTCATTTCCATCACTTCAGCCAGGCGGGTATCTGAGCTTGCTGCTCTTTCCATCAGACAGGACCTTTGTTCCTTTCACGATGATAGGGTTGTTCTCCATCTGGACTCCTCATTTATTCCAAAGGTTAACACCTGGTTTCACAGGTCCCAGGACATTGTGTTGCCTGACTTCTGTCCTCTCCTGCACCATGACTTAGAGCGGCAGTGGCACACGCTAGACATCAGAAGGGCTCTTAGAATATACATTAAGCGCACTTCCTCCTTCAGGAAGTTGGAAGACGTTTGTTTCTTTTTCTCTTCTCACTTGGGGCACAAGGCCTCTTCTCCTACTATTAGCAGGTGGGTCAGATCTTGCATTGAGCAGGCCTACAAAGCTGCGGCCTTTCCGGTTCCTCGAGGTCTGATGGCGCACTCTACCAGAAGCGCGGCCACTTCTGCTGCCTGGGCGACCCAAGCACCCTTGGAGGAGATCTGTCGTGAGGCCACGTGGACATCCCCGTCTCCTTTCATCAGACACTACTGTCTGGATGCCTTTGCCTCGATGACTGCAGCCTTCGGCAGACGGGTGCTTCAACGAGTGGTTCAACAGTCGGTGTGATGAGTCGGACGAGGACCCGCCCGTGGACATGCAAGCTTTGGTATGTCCCATCCTGGGCTCTCGATGCAGCATGGAGGAGAATGGGCATTGGTAGAAGTTACCGTGAATGCCCTTTCTATCTATGCTGCGAGAGAGCCCTTGATTCGTCCGGAGAGGGTAAGTCATATTTCTCTATTCATTTTGTGCTTTCAGAGACACCTTTCAGTCTGTCAAGTATCTTCGCCAAAGCTGGGGTCTCTCCCGGGGGCTGGCTTTTATATCTTAGTACAGACTCAGCTAAATGACGTCATAGGAAGGAGTCAACCAATCCTGGGCTCTCTCGTAGCATAGATAGAAAGGGCGGTCAGGGTAACTTCTACCAACGCCCATTCAGCTGCTGCCATAAAACTTACATGACACTGACAACTTAATATTAATGCAGAATTTTATAGGTGATATCCTTGGGCCATTGATGATGAAGTTGTTGAAGTTGATGAGGCCGCTTTCTATATAAAAATGAACAAGAACAATCCTATAGGGCTTTTAGGGCCAAGACTTCATTGTCTGCAAAGCCTTGTCACGCTCTTCCACTTTGAAGGCCTAGAATGCTCATGCAGTGATACAATTTGTAACCCATAAAATATTAGGGAGCATTTATGAGAGAGATAAAACTGGCTTGGAATATATTTGCATAAGATACATTTGTAGTTTATTGAAGGAGAGTTTCAGGCCATATAGCAAATAATATGGCTGAAATAAGAGGCAGTCATATAACATGTAACACCAAGACAAATTCCTTGTGTGTCCAATCACACTTGGCCAATAAAGCTATTCTATTCTATTCTATTCTATTCTATTCTATTCTATTCTATTCTATTCTATTCTATTCTATTCTATTCTATTCTATTCTATTCTATTCTAACATGGCCATATATTTTATTAAAGCAATGATAGGGCTCTTTTTGGCTGTCTTGCTGGAGGCATACAAGTCATGTATCAATTGCAGGAAGCCTACAATTTGTCTTCTCCATCCATGGGGTCTAATTGTCTCATTTCAGACCTCTGAATAGATCTATGGCTGCTTGCTTGGATAACCGTGGAAACTTTGTGTATTTGGTTTATCATTTAGATGAGGAATATAACATTCCAGTATTTCAGAGGTGGTATTTAGCAGGTTCTCAGAAGTTCTGGAGAACCGGTAGCAGAAACTTTGAGTAGTTCGGAGAACCGGCACCTCTGACTGGCCCCGCCCCCATCTATCCTCTGCCTCTCGAGTCCCAGCTGATCAGCTGGGTCTTCTTTTGTTGCCCTGCACAGGAGAACGGAGCTGGAAAGCAGGTTAGTGGGGTGGGGAGAGAATGGAGATTTTGCAGTATCCTCCCCCAGGAGTGGGGAGGGAATGGAGATTTTACAGTATCCTTTCCCTGCCATGCCCAGCAAGCCACGCCCACCAAGCCACACCCACAGAACCGGTAATAAAAGATTTTGAATCTTACCAATGCAGTATTTTTAATTTTATCACCTGGTGGCTACCAAAATTTTGAAAAGAAGGCCATTCTTACATAAAAATGCTCAATTTCAAAGCCTGGGGAATGGTTTTAACCCTGGTATAGTTTACCCTCCAGGAAGGTGGAGTGGAAGCATTAATCATAATACAGCTATTCAGATTATTTATTTATAGGCTAGCAGTGATATTCTTAAAAGTACTTCCTTTTCAGGCTCACGGCTAATTTGTACATGGCTGAAATGTATCTGGCATGCTTGCCGTTAGGTGGAGATTTCCAGTGTTTTCTAGAGGACCCATTTAATGTTTTCAGAGCCCGTCAGCAGATACAATTATTTTGTTTTGTAGTTTGGCAGCTTTTCTTTAAAGTTTCTTCAGAAGTCAAGGAAACTTTTACAAGTTAAAAAAAGAGCTAAGGCATTGTTGGGGATTAAGGGTGGTGAATGCTAAGAGGTTTAGCAGAGGTCCCCCAGACGTTTCATGGTCCACGAGGTAGGTGAGAATCCTAAGCGATGATGCATCCCCTTAAAAGCATATTGACTGATTTCATATAATCTAGTTGTATGTAGCTCTTGACAATACATATTACGCCTTAAATATAATTTATAACCGGCTAAAGGCTAGTGGTAATAGTTAAAGTGTCGGACTGAAACCAGGGAGATTTTCATTCATCCATTCTTAGTCATGGGAATTCCTCGAGTGACTAAGACACCCAATTTTTCTCAGCCCAATTTCTTTGCAAGTGATAGAAAGTAAAGATTTTGTTATGGAAAACTGTAACAAAACATTTATAATGGAGGAGAGGCAGGATCTGCAAAATTAAGGATTAATAATCCAACTTAACTTCACTAGGGTGGAAAGTGATTATATTACTATTTGCATAAAAATAGCCCTGCTAATACGTTTTGGACTTTTTAAAAAAGGAATGGATATTTCTTCTCCAGCTAGGTTCATATCTTTGGTAGGCAAAAAGAGCTTATTCAATTAGTTTTTATCCTTCTCCTTGTCCTATTTACATCTGAAATATGATATACAGAATACCGGTAGATATCTACTTTGTCCTGCTGGATAATAACCTAGGAATCTCCTTCTACTTGTGCAAATGAGGCTACTGTTCAAGAAACAGAGCAGCTTCAGCTTCTGCTTTGGTGGAAGTTCTCACTTGGGTTTATGGGTTGGGAGCCTTTTTCTACAGCCCTTACGCGTGCAGTGAAATACAGGTAGTCCTCGACTTGCAACAGTTCATTTAGTGACCATTCAAAGTTACAACAGCGCTGAAAAAAGTGACTTATGACAGTTTTTCATTCTTAAAACCCTTGCAGCATCCTTGTGATGATCAAAATTGTGTCATGCCCCTGTTGGAGACTGACTCGTGGGAGAGGAGGAACAGCCGACAGAGAGTGGAAGTGTGGCTCCGGAGGTTGTGAAGGAGGCTGGGGAAGGGCAGAGGCCGGCTGGGCAGTCAGAGGAAGATCCAGGCCCATCCCCTCTTCATCCTAGGGCACGCAGGGAGGAATGGAGAAGGCAACAACGTGGCTTACGGGAGAGGAAGCGGCCATGATCCCCCTCATTGGCTGCAGCTGGGGGGAATAGTATAAAGGAGGGGTGTTTAAAACACAATGTTGCTAGAAGCAAAGCATGCTTTATTTCTGGCTGAGCTTTATCTTGGTTGGTGTTCTTCCAACGGACTGTGCCTTGTTATCTTCTTGAAGTTTGTAATTAATTATCCTGGTCTGTCGTGGAAATTCCTTCAGTGCCGTTTGTTTTGGTTTTTTATTTCTCTGTTATCTGTTCTTTGAGTTTGGACTGTAATTCTTTCTTTTGGAGAGTATTTTGGAAGGAGTTTAATCTCCAACTGAGAACAATTGAACAGTGAGGCCAAGTTGGAAGCATTAAAGGAAATTTATTTACGTTTGGGAATTTATTATGTGTGTACTGCTTCCCGGGTCATCACAAATTGAGACACTTGGCAACTGACACATATTTATGACGGTTGTTGTGTCCCAGGGTCATGTAATCCCCTTTTGTGACCTTTTGACAAGCAAAGTCAATGGAGAAACCAGATTCACTTAACAATCGTGCTACTAAATTTAACAACCGCAGTGATTCACTTAACAACTGGGTCAAGAAAGGTCATAAAATGGGATAAAATTCACTTAACAACTCTCTCACTTAGCAAGAGAAACTTTGAGCTCAATAGTGGTCATACATCGAGGGCTATTTGCAGGAGCTCCTTCGTCTTCCCCTCTTCTGCAATCATAGATGATCAATTCTCTACCCACAGAAGGCAAGATGATTCCCTACCATATTCCATCTGTTTTTTTTTAAAAAACTGTTTTATATACTGTTTTTGGACCATGCATTGTTTTATCCTGCATATGGTGGAGAAAGGCAGAACGAAAATGTAGAAAATAAATAAACACATTATTGCTACACTCCAGTGTTTGAATTGTCAGTCATCCCTGTACGTGGAGGTATCTGATCTTTAAAGGATTGTTTCTAGTCCAAGTTTGGTTTTTCTCTTAAAAAAACATAAATTTGAATTTTTCCTTCAGTTGGGCAGTTAGCACTTGGACTACCAACTGAGCAGATCTGCCAGTTTACTTAATCATATTCTTCTTGAGTTTGAGATGTGTTACATGACATGCATTACCTTCTAAATCAGGGGTCTCCAACCTTGGCAACTTTAAGATTTGTGGACTTCAACTCTGGGAGTTGAAGTCCACAAGTCTTAAAAGTTGCCAAGGTTGGAGACCCCTGTTCTAAATGATTGTAATTATTTCTAGATGGGCCATCAGTGCATGGAAGGTGTGATGACCTGGAGCATGGCACAAAGGCAACACAGTCAGATAATCAATAAGAGTCCCTTTATTAGCTCCAACTTTGCCCCCAATGTCCTGGTTACCTTCTGGCTGGAGAAAAACTCTACCAGGAACAGCCTTTGACTGCAGAGAATCAAGTCCAAAACAAAAACCATAACTACAAGTCCAATCAAGGCAAAATTAGGTAATTAGTTCAGCAGGGCAGGAGCAAGAATTGCAGACATGAAGGCACGGCAATAACTCAACACAGTTGGGAAGACACCAGGAACACAGATAAGCAAAGTCAACACAAGATAAATTCACATTTGCTCCTAGCAGCTTCTGCACTCAGCATGCATTTCTTTTAAACTCTCTTCCCAGCTATGGTTAACGAAGGGAATCAGGGCCCTTTCCTCCCCCGTAAGTCATGCAACTCCCTTCTTCCTTCCTCCCTGCGTGCCCTAGGATGAAGAGGAGGGTGGGCCTGGGTCTTCCTCTGAACTCCTTCTCCCTTGTTCTACCTCTTTCCTGCTCTGCCCAGCCTGACTTTGCACTTCCCCAGTTTCCTCCACAGCCAATGGAGCCACACTCCCACTCGCTGTCAGCTATTCGTCTTCCTCCTTGGATTCAGACTCTGACAGGGGCATGACAGAAGGCTTATGCAAATTGGTTTCCTTTTTGGGGGGAAATTGTTTTGGGTGATAGATTTCTTTTTCAGATACAGGTGGCTATCCCACCCAATAGATTGCTAATAGTGTATTGCTGTGTTTGGGGAGCTTTGGTTAGGCTGGAAAATGTTTAGCTGCAGGGGGTTTGGTGAATTCTGAACTTGTATTTTTGCTCCTACTTTCTCAGAGAAATGAGAGAAATGGCAGAAGGTAATCTGTGTGCTTTGGTGCCTGCATAAACCAGTATCTTTAAAAAGAAGAAGCTATTAGACCCTGGATTATGCAAAATACTCATCATAGCATGTGCTCAGTTACCTGGGAATAATTCTAGCTGATCTTCATTTGACTTAATTCTGAGCAAATATGCACAGACCTGCTGCCTAAGCTTTGGAAATGGTTTTATTAATGGTGCATTAATAAAACATAGGCATTATTTATATTGAGGTTTTTTTTTTTTGTATATATACATCTGTTCATCATTTACTGTAAGTCGCCTTAGGAAATGGTTGGTTTTTTTTGAAAAAAGCAGAGTGAAAAAGATGCCAATTTGGGCCTTGTAATGAATTTATACAGAGCTATAAGTTGAAAATGTGCATCTCTGAGTATGTGCAGCAGCAGAAGCTACTGTATGCCTAGCTTTGTATTAATATGTGCAGTACATAGATGAAATCTGTGGCTGAATTCAGGGCACATTTAGTTTAATACAGTTATGTTAAATATGATTAACGGTATTACCCCAGCACTCATGTGTGAAATTGAAAATTGACCCAGCATTTTTATGCATTTTTATATGTGATTTGGCCGCTTGTTTTAAGTGCCTGGCCCATTTGAAATTGAGATTGAAGGCCTATTTAAACGTTTGGCAAATGTGATTTTTTAAAAACATGAAACCACCTATATTAATGCGGAACATCTGCATGCAATCAATCAACCCTGAAATGCTTACAGTTTTTATGCAAACTTTCTCCATCAGCCCAGGACAAAGGAAATGAAATGGAGCCCATTCTCCATGGTTCTTCTTCCTGGATATTTGCTAAATGCTTAAATAATAACACTGTTTAATAAGAGAGTTGTGTTTCTGTCCCCAAAAAGTGGAAATACATCTAGATCAGGTCTTTGTTGTGTTATTTCTTGTTTGATTTTATCTAAAAATTAAACTAATACCAGATAGATAAAATCAAGGTTCTAGTTAGGACAGGGTATACTGTAAAGAAATCTAACTCTCATCTCAGCAAAACAAGAGTTACATTAGATAATTGCAATAATATTTGTAAGAAGTTACAAGAGGAACTCAGAAGTTCTCCCTCGAGCCGCTCGGAGCATCCAGAGACTGGGATGTGCTTCTGAGTCCTCTTCCTGCAGGCTGAGCTTTAGATGAGGAAACGCTCCGCCCCCCTCACGTGGCATCGCGCAGCGTCTCCCCAGTCTTTTGCTCAGCCTCGAAGAGTCAGGCTGTGTTTCAGAGAGCTCCTTGGCTGATACACAGAATTCTTTCCTATTCCAACCCTCTCTTCTTGATAAGGTTTGATTTTCCTTCCTTCTCCTGCGCAAAGGGTCTGGACTCAAGGGAAATATTTCCCCGTCCCTGGGGTGAAGCTGCGGGCTCGCAGCGCTGTTAGCGCGACCCCCCCCACCCTTATCAGATCGCTTCGCTGCCTCCGCGTTGCCTCGTGGCACGCGTTTTCGATTATTGCTGGATTCCCCCCCACCCTAAACACCGACCGGGAGGGCCATCGCCCCTAGGGCCCTAGGCGCGCTGAGCTGACCAGCCAAGCCCTCCTTTTCCGTCCCGAAGGCGTCCCGACAGTTCAGCTCGCGGCCGCCATTTTGGCTCCGCAACGTGGTCAGGCGCCATTTTTGATTTCTATATAATTTATAGCTGCGGTGAATTGGAGCTCCAGGCCTTGGGTCAAAGCTTAGCTGCCCATATTGATCTGCCTGGCTCGCTCTTTTTATTGCTTATTGGCCTCCCGCAGCCCTTTTCGGGGCGAAACTGCAGCCCCCCCTCCGGTTTTCTTTTTCTTGTCTAGAGGCCTGCTGCCAGAGGCCCTCTTCTCAACTCTAGGCCTCAGGCGTTTATTTGACTGATCCGGCCTGTACTGAGATACACCTATAGTTCTCCCTGTTACGGTTACTGTTTATATATATATATATATATATATATATATATATATATATATATATATATATATATATATATATATATATATATATATATACAAAATACAAAAGAATAAAAAAAAAATTTTGTACATCAATATTTCTTG
Organism: Notechis scutatus; assembly: GCF_049901735.1. Classification (NCBI taxonomy): domain Eukaryota; kingdom Metazoa; phylum Chordata; class Lepidosauria; order Squamata; family Elapidae; genus Notechis; species Notechis scutatus. The sequence goes on along the minus strand of NC_142012.1, from coordinate 98,374,423 downwards.
TAGATATATAAATATATACGGAGAACCTGTATATACATCTGGTATAAAAAATAAAAAATAAAAATAAATAAAAGGAAAAGAAGAATTACAAATTAGAATATATATATTTCTGTACATACTATATTACATAGATACCTTACTGTCTGTTATCTCTGTACATAGCAAATTCCAAAAGGGGGAGCGGGCCTGCTTCATCCTCACCCGGCCTCATCCAGGCCTGATCTAGGCGAGCCAACCGCCCTTTCTAGTATTTATTATCTAACATGGCAGACGACAATCTCTCTAAACGTCTGAAGGCTAAGGCAAAGTCCCACTACTTGCGCAGGCAGGACAAGGAACCTAAGGGCTCTAGACAGGACAAGGAACCTTCCAAGGCCTCCCAACGTGACGCCTTAAGGTGCCATAAAGTGTTGGAAAAAGAGTTTGATAGGCGTTCAAGGGAGTCCTGCTCGGAGCCATCAATACTTCCTCCTCCAACCCCCCCTACCTCTACTCAACCTCTCCCCCCAGACCCTTCTTCCCTACCTAGGCGCAGTTCGCTTCAGGGTCTTCCGACCCCTGGACCTCCGATTAGACGGACCCCGAAGCCACTTTTACACCCACGGCTGCTGGTCTGCGCCAGGATGAACCCTCTACCTCCGAGGTTCCAGCTCACATCAGGGCTTGGATGGAATCAGCCATCCGCCAGGGCATTGCAGAGGGACTGCAACACATGACCAGATCAGGCTTCTCTCCACGAGCCTCCGAGCACGACTCTTTATCCATCAGATCCCTTCCACAACCGGTCCCCCCGATTGATCCCTCTCTCAGAGGGACAGCCCTCCTCCGGTTGGGGCCCAGGTGGAGGAGGAAGGGGACTTTGGGGATTTCAGGGAAGAGGAAGAGGAGTCCCGGATGGGATCCTCCCGCTACAGTGAACCCCTCTTAGAGGCTGACATCATGGAGGGGGAGATGTCGGAGGACGAGGGCACTTCCCCCGACCAACCCACTTTTGGGGGGCTGTTCAAGCCGCATATGTTCAAGTCCCTCCTCCTTAAGGCCAAGAACGTCTCTGGTCTTCTTCCTCAGTCCCCTGCTGACCTCCACCCCGTCCCAGAGGGCCCAGAAGACTCCATTTTCACCCAACCAGTGGTGAAGGCCGAGGTCATCCCCTCCCCTCCCATCTTCGTAGATCTGGTAGCGAAGCAACTTACCTCCACAGGGACCCCTCCTACACCCTCTAGCCAAGACAAGAGATTATTTAATCTCGATTCGGCACTGTCTAGCCTTCTGAACATTCCGGAGGTTGATGACCCCATTGTGGTTCTGGCTTCCTCCTCTACCCCTAGTGAGGCCTTAGAGGCCTTGAAACCTGAGGACAAGCGGGCGGAGCTGGCGTTGCGCAGGGCCCACCTATCTGACGCCTGGGCCATTAAATCAGCTACGGCCGCTTCATTTTTCACAAGGTCCTCCATCCGCTGGCTACGTCAGCTCAAGGAACACGTCCCCGCTTCCAATCTGAGAGCACACCAGGACATAGCGAAGTTAGTGGCTGCAGCCGAGTTCTCGGCTGACGCCACTTACCAGTCGGTAAAATTCTCTTCCAGGGCCATCACGTCGCATGTCACAGCTCGCCGCCTGCTGTGGCTCAAACACTGGCAGGCGGATGTAAAGAACAAGGTCAAGCTTGCCACTGCTCCCATTAAGGGAGATAAACTGTTTGGCCCGGCTTTGGAACCCCTGCTGGTCGAGGGCCGCAGTAAGAGAAATTATCTGCCCTCCCTTTTTCGAAGATCGGAGACAAGGGGCTCTCAGCCCTTTCGGAGGAGCTTCCCCCGCCCCTTCTACCAACCCCCCTTCCCACCCAGATACCCCAGACCCCCTTCCTTCCGATCCCAGGATCGCACGGACTCGGGCGACAGAACCAGACGCGGTGGCAACTATAAGAGACCCTTTCGGGGATCGGGAGGAAGGCCCTACCGCAGATCCAGGTAGAGCCTCTTCCTCCCTCCCCATTGGCGGCCGCCTCAGCCACCTCGCCGCCCAATGGGACATATCCACATCCGATGCATGGGTTAGGGACACAATCAGGTTTGGTCTCGCCCTGGAGTTCAAGTACACCCCCCCTGATTGTTTCATCCCATCCCCCACCTCAAGGGATCCCTCCAAACGTGCACTAATGGATGCAGCCATCCATCATCTGCTTGACATCCAGGCCATTCAACCTGTCCCTCCGGCTCAGAGAGGAAAGGGATTTTACTCCCATCTCTTTGTGGTGCCCAAACACTCTGGGGGCTGGAGAGCCATCCTAGACTTGAAACGGCTCAACCGTCACCTTATCCAGTGCAAATTTAAAATGCACACCTTGCAATCAATCCTCTTAGGCACCAGGCGGGGAGACTGGTTATCTTCCATAGATCTTTCGGAGGCATACCTCCATATTCCAATCAGGCCCTCTCACCACAAATTCCTCAGGTTCTGTTATAATAGCCTTCACTATCAATATGTGGCCCTACCCTTTGGACTGGCCTCGGCCCCCAGGACCTTCACCAAGGTCCTTGCGGCCCTGGCGGCTCACCTTAGGAGCGTTCCCGTCCACCTCCACTGCTATTTGGACGATATCCTTATCCTATCCCCGTCCAAGTCCCAGGCAATCAGGGATACCAGAGTCACCCTCTCCGCCTTATGGGCACATGGGTTTCTAGTCAATTGGCAAAAGAGCCAACTTACCCCATCCACCCGAATCAACCACTTGGGAGCCATAATTGATTCGGTTTCAGAAAGAGTTTTCCTCTCTCCGGAGAGGTTCCTTAGCATTCAAGCCCTGGTCAAACAGATTAGGCGTTCAAGGAGGGTGGCCTTACTTGACCTCTCTAAATTGTTGGGCAAAATGGTGTCATGCATCTCTATTATTCCCTGGGCCCGTTTACACAGCAGATCCCTTCAGTGGTTCCTGCTCCCGTTCCAAAGATCCGGAAGGAGCAACTCGAAGGCCAGAGTCAGGGTCCCTCCAAAGGTCCTCACGTCTCTTCTCTGGTGGACCAATCCCGCCATCAACAGGGGCCACCTCTTCGCGGAACCTCAACGACTCACCGTCACTACGGACGCAAGCCTATCCGGTTGGGGCGCTCACGTCAACTCGCTCTCGGCACAGGGCAAATGGTCGCCGATCGAGCAAAGATGCAGCATCAACTGGCTAGAGCTTCACGCCGTCCACCTGGCCCTGCGCAGCTTCCCTCAGGTCCGCAGACATCACGTTCTCGTTCTCACGGACAACGTCACGGCCAAGGCCCATATCAACAGGCAAGGGGGCACCCAGTCCATCCAGCTAATGAGGGAAGCCGAGCGCCTTTGCCGCTGGGCAGAATCCAACCTCCTATCACTAAAAGCCGAACACATCTCCGGAATAGACAATACCCAGGCGGACTGGCTGAGCAGGGCCACGGTGGACCAAGCAGAATGGCGTCTCCATCCATCCCTATTCGAGGAGGCGTCCAGAATATTCGGCCTGCCAGTGGTGGATCTCTTCGCTTCCCCGTCCAACACACAGCTTCCATGGTTTTTCTCCCGGTACCCGTCTCACGGGTCGGAGAATCACAACGCACTGCGTTGCCCATGGCCCCAGGGCTCCTATATGCCTTCCCTCCGCTCCCGTTAGTTCCCAGAGTCATACAGAAACTCATTCAGGAGATGGCAGACCTTCTCCTGGTGGCTCCCTATTGGCCCAGGCGACCGTGGTTTGCGGACCTCCGCAATTTATCGGTAGCGCCCCCATGGCAGATCCCCCGGACAGGGTCTCCCTCTCTCAGGGGCCCCTTCTGCATCCGGAGCCTCAATGGCTCCAGTTAGCCGTCTGGAGGTTGAGCGGATCCATTTGACTAGCGAGAAACTCTCAAGTCAAGTCATCGACACTATTTTGGCCGCTAGGCGACCCTCCACTACACGAATTTATGATGCCACTTGGAAGGGGTTCTGCAAGTGGTGTAGTGGGTCCCAGGTTGACCCCCTCTCTCCCTCTGTGCCACAGATCCTGGAATTTCTTCAGGAAGGCCTTCGCAAGGGGCTTGCACCTAACACCCTGAGACGGCAAGTTTCTGCCCTCTCAACCGTGGTCTCCTGTTATAACTACGGTTCCCTTTCTCATCACCCCCGGGTTAGATCTTTCCTTAGGGGCGCCACCAACCTGTGCCCTCCCATTGTTCACAGATTCCCCACGTGGGACCTCAACAAGGTCCTCATTTCTCTTACACGTCCTCCGTTTGAGCCTTTGAGGGATTCATCCCTTCAGTTTCTCACCTTTAAAGTAGTTTTTCTAGTAGCTATTACTTCTGCTCGTCGAGTTTCGGAATTAGCAGCTCTGTCAGTCAGGAGCGATCTATGCATGTTCCACGCAGACCGGGTGGTCCTTCGTCCCGACCCCACCTTCCTACCCAAAGTTAACTCACCCTTCCATAGGTCACAGGAACTGGTTCTACCAAATTTTTGCCCCAGGACCTCCAGGGACAGGGAGGTCCTCTGGCACACCCTAGATGTTAGAAGGGCCTTGCGTATATATATTAAGTGCACTCAATCCCTGCGGAAGTCAGAATCCCTCTTCCTATCCTTTCAACCCAGGACACTGGGGCTCAAGGTTTCTCCTTCCACCATCAGTCGCTGGATCAGGGCGACTATTGCCAGGTGCTACCTTTCCCATTCTCTGCCCGCACCTGGTGGAATAACCGCCCATTCCACCAGGAGTGCAGCCACCTCGGCGGCCTGGGCCACGCAAGCCCCCATCGCTGACATTTGTCGGGCAGCCACCTGGGCCTCTCCGTCCCCGTTTATCAGACATTACAAAATAGATACGTACGCCTCAGCGGAGGCCTCTTTTGGCCGACGGGTCTTACAGAGGGTCATCAGTGATCCGGAGGGGCCTTCGGGCCAGACGGAGTCCCACCCGTAGGACAGCCAAGCTTTGGTATGTCCCAGTCTCTGGATGCTCCGAGCGGCTCGAGGGAGAATGGGCGTTGGTTCTTACCTGATACGCCCCTTCTCGGCGAGCCGCGAGGAGCATCCAGCCCCACCCTAGTTTCTCCGTCTGGTGGGGACTCTTGTTTCAGCCAAGGAGCCAATAGTTGATTAGAAGGAATTAATAACCTCTCTTCTCGTTATCGCAAAAAACTGGGGAGACGCTGCGCGATGCCACGTGAGGGGGGCGGAGCGTTTCCTCATCTAAAGCTCAGCCTGCAGGAAGAGGACTCAGAAGCACATCCCAGTCTCTGGATGCTCCTCGCGGCTCGCCGAGAAGGGGCGTATCAGGTAAGAACCAACGCCCAGTTTCATCCAGGAAAACCAGATGTAGTCAGGGTACAATTCATTAAAGAAGTAAGAAAAACCTTCAAGGGAAACCATAATGAATGGAACCACATGATGAAAACTGAACAAAACCAACTGCTGATGAACATATCATAAAAGATATGTATGTTTGAACAGAAGAGGGATTAATAATCAATGGACTATGGGCCAGAGCTGTACCCATCACCAGCAACCAGTTTTGACAATAATTGTATTAGCTCTTCAAAATGAAAAAGTAATCAAGGTAGTTAATAATCAAGACATATCAACATGCTATTTAAAAACAAACTATGCATTCTTTCAAGGAATTAAAATATTTTTAAAGGTTTAACTTTTCAGCAATGCTGCAGTAACACTGTAATTCTACCTTGGTACCAGAAATTCCGGAAGCTGCTTTAAATAATACAATTTAACTCAGGTTTAATTGGAATGGGGAGAAATATACTGGGTTTGCAATGTAAGACAGTGTATTGCAGGTAAATAATTTTTTGCTGAGATGGGTAGCATTTCTTGATATTAAAGTTTGGGAAATTCGGTCCCTAGAAGTCCTGCAGGTTGCTTAACTGTAGAACTGAACACCTACAAAGAAATAGGTTGGTGATCCTTGTGTGTGGGTGTTGGGAGTATCTGTCCTTGCAGGTATGTTTTTGTTTCTTTACTTAACTTCTCCCCCCCCCCCCATCTTTTAAACATTGACGATATGAAAATACACGGTTAGATAATTAGAACAATTCTAAAGCTTTACAACGTTCAGAGGCACCAATGGCAACCCGAAACTCTATTGCCCTTTTAAACCTTGGTTCCTATAATAAATTTCTATGCCTGAGTGAACCAAGTAGATACGGAACCACATTAAAATTTGAGAGAGTTTTTCATCCATAAGCTATAATGATGCATATCACAGAAGTTCTGTTAAAAAGGAATTCATACATCAAATGCTTTGGTGCACGCTGAAGTCTCATATTTTCAGCAAATAATTAGAGCAAAGAGATATCACATTCTTTCCTGTCCACCCAAAGCCTAATTCCAGTCACTAAAGTAGATGAACTTTGGCAGCAGAGTGCAAATAAATGAGAGGCCCCTAGGAACCCCTTCTTTTAAACTCCCTTTCCAAATCCCCACAAATCCCCATAATTGGTCCCAATGAGCTCCAGAAACCTCAAACTCCCTTTATCGTTCTTTAACACACCCAATTCCCCCCAAAACATGGAATAAAGGAGTGAAAAACTCCTTAGGTCATAGTTCAAGGGACTATATTGCAGTTTGCGAACCCTTTTAAGTTGCCCCCGTCCCTGAATACCACCACTGTAGTGAAAGCCTGGAAGAACTGAAGCTCCCAGTAGATCCTCCTGTATCAAGAAAGGAGCCCTTAATTGCCATGGTGTCTCAGCTGTGTGGAGCAGAGATCCTTGTTTAGTGCAACATATTTCATAAGCTACCATAAGCAAGAGGAGTAGCAGTCACCCTTTAACAAATTGAAGCACCTCTCCTGTTTAGATCTGTTATCTGTTGCAGCTGCTTCTAATAAGGTGGTCAGCCATCCAGATGCAAGTTGGTTCAGATGCTGGAATTATCTCTCTGTCCAAATATATTCAGCATCATTTTTTAGGCCTCCATAAGTCTATCCTCTTGCTCCTTCTTGCTGATATCTGTTAGTTATGGTAATAGTAGCCGTTCTGAGTCCTAATAATACTGACGTTCAACACAGAGTATTTCTGTTGCTCTTATTCCCAGACAAAAAACTTCAGAATTTCAAAAGAAAAGGGACAAATTATTGTCCTCGTTCTATAATTAGCCAGGCTGGCTGATCTTGTCTTGAATCCTGGAAATGAGAGGTGATCCCAGTTAGAACCCAGTCCACTGTGTAATCAAATGAATTTGTTTTGAAGCTGAAAGGATGACAACTGAACAAAAATTAAGTAAACCCTTAAATTATGCTAGTTGGGTGGTTTGGTTTCTACCCATTCAGCTGGATGCAGACTGCTTGTTTGGCATACAGATGTTTGCTTCTGTCCAGAACATTGTGTTTCCTTAGTCAAGACAAAGGATGAATTTCTATAAAAGGCATTGCTTCATGGCCTTCATGCCTAATGCATTAAAAATGGATGTTAGCGTGTCTGTTGTTTTTCAAGCCTTTCTGTGGCCAACTGGGGGTTTGCATAGTCCTCACTTGGCACTTGTAATTTGTGATTAGGCCCCCATAGTCTTCGCTTTTTCCCCCAACCTCTTTCAGGCTTTCAAAACTGGAACCCTTCCCCATGTCAAACCTCAGCCTAGCCCTGAGATGATTGCTCAGATGAGGTAGGCTCCTGTAGATGTTTAGCATTGAGCACCAATGCAAGAGAGCAGTTTTTGCTTGTTGTATCACTGTGCACTTTGTATGTCACATGAGGCAGAATCCTATGTTTTCAGAACCATTTGCCCTTTGGAAGCCAGCAATGCCTTGAATACTGAGTCTAGTTTCTATCTCACAAGATAACCTTGCTAGTATCTATAAAATAAACAAGAATGTCCCTTGCCTGAGCAGGTAAATCCCCTCCCCCCCAGCACCGATAAAGTTACATGGTTTATCAGTTTGGGAATGAAATCCAAGGTTAACTTTTTTTTTTTTGTATGAATTGAAAAATTCATGTCAGATTTCCTTTTGTGGTGAGAAATCTTCAGGGCAAAAAGTGCTTTGTGTAAATATGCAGCTATTGTATCACCAACAACTAAGCATGAGAAATGGAAGGCAGGAAATTTGTTCACAGTGCGGGGGGGAAGAGTACAAGATTTAAATTGGAAGGAAATGTGACTTCTGAATCAAAATTTTGTCATTCGGTGACTGTCAGCTAGTCAGAACATTTAAATTGCCAATTATATTATTTGAAGTCTCTGGGAACTTTACCAAGCCTGTTTTCTGGGCTTTGAGAAGTCGTCAGCTTCTTTTAGTCTTGTCTGACTTGCACTGAGGTGAAAATCCAGCTTTTTCTTGATTTGGAGCCTTTTTATTACCAAAACTTGATAGCTTTTTCAGTCTTGTTTCTTTATCTTGCAATAATTATGATTATAGATGACCTGGACAGATTTGCATGCCCAAAGCTTACAAAGTAGCTGGGCTTATGCTTACTTATATATTACTTTATTTAGACTTCTTAAAGTTATATCTGTCATAAATATCCAGTTATATTCAGGAATGTAAGAAGGGTGCTTTTTCCCACAACACCAACCTTGTGACATGAGTTGGGCTAAAACAAAGTCGTTGGCTCAAAGTCAACTAGTGGGCTTCTTCAGCTTTAACGTAGGAACTCCCTGCTTGTAGTCCCAACATCTTAACTAACACCGTATCCTGGATTTCCTTGGTTTTAGATTGGTGGCTTGTGTGAGCCCACCATTGTGGCTTATAAACCACAATTTTGGCTTAAAATAATGCATTTTATTTCACTCAGTGTGCCATCTAAGTTCATAGCAAAGAAGGGATATTGGAAATTTCAGTTCCTGGAAATTAATCTTGCTGACTTTGTGACAAAGTGTGCAGGACAGCACGATGGTTCAGTGCTGCAGATTATAAGGTTTTCTTTCTGTTTAAGGAATTTTGTGGTATTTCTGATTTGTTTTGACTAACCCCCTCCATTTAGATGGGGGTGCATTCCTTTTTTTCAACTTGCCTGGAACAGATATGCATGGTGAAGTTCTTTTGTCTGATTATCAGCCAATTAAAAAGATGTTAGAGATAGTGGAAGGATCCTTACTACATCTTTAGTTATGAATTTACCCCTTTTCGGATATCTTCGTTGTTGTTACATCCCTCCTCAATTTGAAAAGAAAGACTCTTTTTTGAAGTATGCCAATTCATATAGTAGTTTGGAATTTTAGCTGTAAGTTTTGTCTTTTCATTTCAATTGAGCCATAAATGGATCGCAGAGGAGACATAATATTAAAAAGTGAGCCAGCCTAGAATGATACTAGAGGTGATGCAAAGAAGTTAAGTAATCAGTTAGCCTTTGGGAATGAGGAAAAGTGTCTTATCCCAAAAATGGCCTTGGTGCAGGGTTGGTTTTATAATCAGCTTGGCTAATGGGAAGTTGTCATTGAAAATATCCGTGAGCTTGTACAGTCCTCTTTGTTAGCTGCTGACTAAGCAGAAGAAGATTATTAAAAGGTTAATTGTATTTTCTTCTAATATCAGAAGAGGTGTGAATATGTGAATGAGAGACAAAATGAAAATTGCTGCTCCAGGCAGGCATCTGCAAAATAAGTACCAGAGTTCAAAGACATGAGGATATAGAGGTTTTAGAGCTGAACATTGCTGTATGATAGACCAAGACTTAGTATGTGATGTACAGGTAGTCCTCAAATTACAGTGATTGAGCCCAACATTTCTGTTGCTAAGTGGGACAGTTGTTAAGTGAGTTGTGTCCTCTTTTATGACCTTGCTTGCTACAGTTGTTAAGTAAATTGCTGCAGTTGTTACATTAGTAATACGGTTATTTAAGTGTGATGACCCAGAGTGTAACACAAATGTAACAAAATCCAAAACTTAAATAAATGTCCTTTAATGCCTCCAACTTGGCCCCACTGTTCAATAATTCTCAGTTGGAGATAAAACTTACTCAAAAATAGTCTTCAAAAGAAAGCAATACAGTCCGAATTTAATGAGCAGATAGAGGTGAAATAAAAAACCAAACTACAATGACGAAATTTCCACAATGGACCAGAATAAGTAATTACCAAATTCAAGGAGATATCAAGGCACAGTCTGTTGGAAGGATGCCAACCAAGATAACTTCAGCCCAAATTAACACACGCTTTACTTCTGGCAACACTGTGTTGTAATCGTCTCTCTTATATACTAGTCTCCCCAGCTGCAACCAATGAGGAGGATCATGGCCGCTTCCTCTCTCGTAAGCCAAGTTGTTTCCTTCTGCTTTCCTCCCTGCATGTCCTAGGATGCAGAGGAGATGGGCCTGGTTCTTCCTCTGGCTGCCCAGCCGGCCTCTGCCCTTCCCCAGCCTCCTCCACAACCTCCAGAGCCATACCTCCACTCCCTGTTGGCTGTTCCTCCTCCCTCAGAGTCCGATTCTACCAAGGGCATGACATTAAGTGAATCTGGCTTCCCCAATGATTTTGCTTGTCAGAAGGTGGCAAAAGGTGATCCCACAACCCTGGGACACCGCAACTGTCATAAATACAAGCCATTTGCCAAGCACCTGAACTTTGGTCACGTGATCATGGGGATGCTACAATGGGTGTCAAAACCGGTCATAGGTCACTTTTTTCAGTGCTGTTGTAACTGTTGTAACTGTCACTAAAAATATTTTTGTAACTCAAGGATCTTAACTTCACCCTAGCCTGCTTATTTTACCATCATTTTTCTTTACCAAACTCAGTAGAAGAATCCAGGGAATAATTTCCATGCCTTGTAGTGGTATCTGTTATAAATCATTATATGAATGGTTTCTATCATGTTGTATAGAAAGAAAAATGCTGTATTGAATGTTCTTCCTGAAAAAGGTTAGAATTGACAAATAGCCAAATGTGGCTGTTCGCAGTTTTTCAGTTCAACTTTCCATATCCTTCTTTCAGAAGTTGGCATTTCCCTCCGCAGTTATCAATCTGTATTATACGTCTGATGGGTGTGCTCATTGAACGCTCTCTGGATTCTCACAGTCTTAAGAGTTCCTTTCTTTTAAACACCTTTTCATACTTTTTCAACTCATTAGTAGCCTCATGTTGCAATGAACAACAACATACATTCAATTTCACAGGTACTAAGATTGTTGGCCATGCAGGTACAATGATAGCCAGGGGGAAATGATGGCGACTTGGAAAAATTTATTTATTTGATTTGTCAATCACTTACAAGATAATAGGTATAAGTATAAACTTGAGTAAGAATACAGGAAATAGATACGAATAAATGAGGACAAAAGGACAGGGACGGTAGACACGATTGTGCACTTATTCACGGCCCTTACAGACCTCTTAGGAATGCGGTGAGGTCAATAGTGGATAGTTTGAGGTTAAAGGAGTGAGGGTTAGAGCAGTGATCCCCAACCTTTTTGACGCCGCGGCCCGGTACCGGCATCAGCTGGGTGCCGCGGCCCGGCACCAGCATCAACTGGGCGCCGCCATCTTTTTGACGAAAAAGTGCTTCCGGTGAGGTCACCGGAAGCACTTTTTCGCAAAAGATGGCGGGCGCTAGCGCCCGGTGAGCTTTTCGGCAGAAATGGCTTTCTACCCAGAAAAGCTCACCGAGCGCGCTGGCCGCCATCTTTTTGATGAAAAGTGCTTCCGGTGAGCTTTCTACCCGGAAAAGCTCACCGGAAGCACTTTTTACCAAAAGAGATGGCGCCCCAGCAACCAGTGGCCCGGTAAGACTTGTTCGCGGACCGTACCGGTCCGCGGACCGGCGGTTGGGGACCCCTGGGTTAGAGGATGTAATAACAGAGTCAGGTAGTGCATTCCAGGCATTGACCACTCTGTTGCTGAGTGGACCCTTGTCAGTCAACAGGAATGCTGATTTACCACCAGCTTCTTAGGTACTTGGGACCCGAGGACTTGGCAACTCAAGGAAACAACAGCCAGTCACCAGCCGTCAACACACCAATCAACCAGTAGGAAGGCACACCACATAATTTCGATGCATAGAATAGTACACATTCTGGTAGAAGTAGAATAACTTTACTGTCACTTTGAATGTACAGTAATTAAACTGAAATTTTGTTTCATGCAGCTCTCAAAGGGTCATCACCTCCAATATACACTACATAAGCATGACAAAATAAATAAATAAATATGCATATATTATATGGTACAGAGAAACAACACAGTTTAGTTCAGATGTATACATGTACATGGTGAGAGAAATGAAATCTGAGTTTATCAGATGGATGGCATAGGGAACAAAGCTGTTACAGAATCTGGTAGTCCTGCTAGAAATACTTCAAAACCTCCTCTTAGAGGGGAGTAACAGAAACAAACGTTGAAGTGGGTGTGTGGGATCTCTAGCAATGCTTTGAGCTCTAAGCACACAGCTCTTATTAGCGAGCTTCCTATAGTCTTCTCGGCTATCCTTACCACTCTCTGTATGGACTTTCTATCTGAAGCACTGCTGCCACCAAACCAGACAGTGATGCAGTTTGTTAAAACTCTCTTGATTGTGCCTCTATAGCAGGGGTGGGCAAACTTTTTGGCTCGGGGCCGCATTGACTTTTAAAATTTGACAGACGGGCGGGTCAGCACAAGATTTTTGGGAATCGCCCCCCCACCCTCTTCTCCCCTTTCCCCCTCGGAGGCCCCTGAGTCAGGAGTTGCTACCGCTGGCGCAGCTCCTCGCACGGCTCCAGTCCCGTGTTGCCTCGGGAATGGAAAGGCAAAAAGGAAGAGCCGCGGCGGTGCTTTGCAATGGGAGCAGTGGCACCGGAGGCTCAGGCTCAGCGGCTCCTGGTTTTGCCTTTTCCTTCCCAAGGCAACGCGGGACTGGAGCCGCACGAGCTGCCCGGCGTAGCAACTCCTGACAGCCCCAGCCGGACACCTGAGCGGAGCCAGGCGAAACTGCCTGTTGCTGCTGCCGGAGCACCGCCGGTCGCGCTCCTCCAAGCAGCCTGCCCGCCCGCCGGCTTCCCTCTGCCGCACGGCTTGGGGCCAGGCACGAGCGCCCGCGAGTTAAAAGGAAGCCAGCTGCTGGGAAGTTGCTCGGGTTCGCCCGCCCGCCGGGCTTCCCCTCCGCCGCGCGGCTCGGGGCCAGGCGCGAGCGCCGCGAGTTAAAACGAAGCGAAAGTTGCTGGGAAGTTGCTCGGGTGCTGGGAGCAGGCTTTTAAAGTGCTGCCCAAGCAGGACCGCCGAGCCGGGAAACGGGGCACCAAGGCAGGGCAAGGCTCCACCAGCAGCGGCCTAGCTTTAGGTGGCTCCAAGCAGCCCGCCCTGCCCGCTGGGTGGAAGACGCCCTCGGCGGGAAGACGCTCCAGCCTGCAAGCTTTGCCTTTGCAAAGTTTAAGCCTGAAGCCCCGGAAAAAAAAGGGGGATCGGCGGGGACTCACCTTCGGAGAGGTCGCACTCGAAGGTGATTTCGAACTCCCAGCCGAGGCCTTTGCAAATTTCTTTTCTTTCCTACCCCTAGATCGCTCCGCACTGTTTTGCAGCTGTGGGGGCCACGCGGCACAGGGCAATACGCCACGCCCAGCGATTTTTTTTCAGGGGCGGGCCAGATTGGACAGACCAATGGCAGCGATTTTTTTCAGGGGCGGGCTGCATTGACAGACCAACGGGCCGGATGTGGCCCGCGGGCCGTAGTTTGCCCACCCCTGCTCTATAGAAAGTGACCAGTACAGAAGAAGAAAGATGTCATCTGACACAGAAAATGCAGATGTTGGTTTGCACACTTCACTAAGGATAATGTGTGGTAGGGAAAAGTTCCTTGAAGATGAGCTCAGTATGAGTCCAAAAACTCAGAAGACTCAGCCTCTGGTCCTGGTGACCGACCCAGATTGGATCTTGCAACTTTTTCATAGTTCTATCACTATCAGAGTTTTTTGAATCCTCTGGATATCTTATTCATCAGTACTCAGAAGACTAAGATCTATTGTTTCTCTGGTTTCATTCTTAACTATTGAGTTACTTGATAATCTTGAGAATGCAAGAAGCCACCACAAATTAAATTTAGTGTTGATTACATGATTACAATTAATATGTGTAGCTAATTTTTAAATTCTTTTGTTGAAGAGCAGGTGGAGAGGGGATAAGTGGAGGCGAGGAGGAGAAATTTAATTATTTTGCTATCAGTCTTTGGTTAAAATGCAAATAGATTTAGAGAAGCAATTTGCTTTGGGGATCTTACGGTGGGAAAGAATGAAAACCTCTTCCTTCAACATCCTGATTTTGTAAGTGTTCAGGCTTTCCCACTGCTGCTATTTATTTAATAAAGAACACATCTGTTAGCTGAATTCATACAATTATTCATGTTGTTCCATATAAGATGCAGATTTTAAGGTAGTGTTGGGCATAGAGGAACAAAATCCAGGCATGAAGGCCTGATGGGAATCTTTAATGCAGACAATCTGTTTATATAGTAGGTTTTTTCTCCAAAGGTATTCAGAATGGGATTCAGGCATTATGCCTGATTCTTCTTTACATAAACCTTTTTCTTTGGGATTACTCTCCTCTATTCAAACCATCTCAAAGCTGGTCTGCCACCAAAGATCTAGTTGAATAAGCTGCAGCTTCTTGGACAAAGTAACCTTGGGAAATGCTTAATGTTTTACCTTTTATCACAAACAGGTAGACTTGGAAAACATATGACATTACCCTAAATCCCAAGGGGAATGTGACAGCAAGTTGCATTTGTCACTATCCAGTTTTAAATAATTTTAAATTTAAAGAGATGTTATTCTCTCCTGGTGACATGGGATTTGGAATACTCATTTTTTATATATAGATGTGGATTCTGGTAGTTTATAGTCTACTTTCCTTCCTCCCCCATAAATAGATACAAAGGATATTTTATTAAGTGCATTCCCTGATCTACAAGACATTACTTTGGAAGCAAATTTCAGTGGAATTGCAGATTATCTAGATAGTTTTACTGGATATTCCAAAAATAAGCGTCCACAGGGTGAAAGTGAGAATAGCTGGGGAAGGATCACATGTAATATTTTAACTTTTTATTAAAATAGCATATACTGCAGACATATCCTTGCATAATGGTTTGGGTTTTCCATTGTTGGGGTGATGATGACATTTTTGAAAAGCTTTCAAATTTACATTGAGCAAGTGATCCACAACAATATCACCTTCCCTTTCCTTTACATACTCATTCTTTTACCCTCACAGGCTATATAACTTAATAAACTGATGATAAGTTCACTAGAACAGGCTGCAACCTATGGTTGCACATCTTTCTGTATATCATTTTTATTACTTTTTTTAAAGATGAAAAGGGCTAACACAAGCTAATAGGAGGAGGGGAAAAAAGAAAGATCAGAGAAAAAGCAAAAAGTGCCAGAAAAGAAGAAACATTGAAGAAAAATAGAATAAGATAGAAAAGATATAGAGAAGTGACTTTCAATATTCGTCATTGTCAGACACTCAGTCGTGACTGACTGTGGTGGTCTCTCATGAATGAAGACACTGAGGCAGTCGTCTTGAAGCCAAATCGGGATGAGAGCACAGGGCAAGCTCTGACACCCTCTTTTATTAGAAGCAATCTTTGTTAACGTTTGCAATTTTTTGTTAGTGTGTTGTTACAAACTCATTACATCACACAAAATACCATATGAGAATACAAAGCTGTAAAGTTTAAGTTTGCTACAATTCTGGGTAAGAAGTGGCAACATTTCGACCTTGTCCCTCGCCTCGTGTTACAAACAACTACCAGAAGGCCCGTTGTCCTTGCACGCGCGCGAGGAAACAGATAGCAATTCCCACAACTGACCCTTGGATCAACACTCTTCATGCCCCTCTATCTCCCACTGTCTCCTTCAGATCCACCCTGATCATCCCAGTGTCATCCTTTATAGCATGGGGGTCAAACTCGCTGTATCACATTGCTGTCATGTGATGTTTCACGATGTTTTTCCCCTTTGTGGAGCTGGGATGGGCGTGGCCTGTGCATGACGCATCTGGCCCGTGGACTGCCAGTTGACACTCCTGCTTTATAGTATCCAATCAGCGGATACTAAGGTTTCCCCTCTCCTTTTATAAATATAAAAAATACAATATTCTTATTATTATATTATATTTATATTATATTGTATTAGTGTATTAAAGTACAAATATATTTTATACTATGTACAAGTATAAGTACAAATTAAAATTATAAGTGCAAATATATTTTACATCTCTCTCCAAACTTGCATCATATTACTCTCCTTTCTATAATCTGTCCTGTCTATTCCTTAAAGCCATAGATCACAAGTTTTTTTTCCATTTTTACACAAAAAGTCCATAAGAGGCTTCCAGTCACCAACAAATGTAGATGATTTCTTTTCTCTGATCAAATATGTCAATTTATCTATCTGAGCGAAATTTGTCCATATCACCAACCTACAAACCTGCAAACTACGTAGTGGGTAGTGTTGAATCTTTCCATCTCAGTGCATATAATAATCTTGCCACAAAAAAATCTTCCATGGCTTTTTTGTAACTATTAATTCATTAATCCTAAAAGAAGAATCCCCAACTTCAAGCGAATATTGACCTTTAAAAAATCCTCTGTATCAAAGTATGTATTTGAGTCCATTTTTTTTCTTAGCCTTTTTTTTTTACATGTCTACCAAACATGATAAAAATGTTCCTTCATGGTTTCACTTATCTCTCTGAAAGGTTGTGATATTTTTCAGTCTTTGTCCTTTGTGGTAACTTTTGCTTTGAAGCTATCCCAGTGTGACTGAAATTGTAGAATAGGGTAGAATGGACTATAGAATCAATGCAAGTGAGCAAAATTCCCTCTGTCTTATAAATATTGTTTATCTCCTTTCAAAATACTTCTGAGAAGTGAATAAATAAATTTAAAATGTCTTTCAATTTCCCAATGGCTGGAAGAGGTCCTCAAAGGAAAATATTTATCATGTTCAAGTTTTAGTTACTCTGATTACATGGCTGCATTAGAATATTCTGGAAATGATTAATTAATATTGTGTTATTCCAGGACTCAGCAGTAAATCTGAGTTCTCCTGATGCTTGCACAAATGCTTATTTGGGAATAGATGAACCCTGCAGAAGACTCTCAAAACAAGACTTGGCTAGAGTAGAATCTTTGTGGCAGGCAAAAATAAATTCAATATCTTCATCTATTATCTGAAGTTTATATTCTTTTTTATGCATTTTTGTTCTTCTACTTTACAAGTTAACAGATAGTTACTGGTTCTGCTTGCTGGTCTTGGGTGGCTTAGACATATTTATATAATGATGTGTTCTAGCCTCATTTATCTTTACAAGGATTACCTTTTATTGCATTCCTTATATCTGGACAAATATGAACCATAATTCAGCACAGTTAATCATGCTTAAGTTTCCTGAAAACAGTGATAACATGCTTAAACTCTGTGATGGATGGAAAACATGATCTATTTTAGAAAAATAAATAAAATTAATATTGTGTTCAGTATAATGTGGATTATGTAGATCAGAGGAGTAAAATCATTATCTCCAGCTTCCTTCTACCTCAGATGCCTTACCAATTATTGAGATGTATTTGGAGTTGTGAATCCAAGAAAACCCCACTTTGTCCCTCCCTGGTATAAATAAAAGTCTTTCAGAAAGAATTGAGACCATATGTTTTGTGGATGGTTCTGTTTTTAACTTGTTCAGAATAATTATTTAACTTGTCCAGAAGAATTGTTATTTGGCAGCCTTATAACTTTGTATAAAGTTTATAAAGTATATGTAAAGTATAAAACCATAAGAAAAGAGGGATAATAAAACAACACAACTTATAAAATAACAATGGGCACTAGAATGCAGGCAGCATACAATAAACCAAAAGTAAACTCAGAAAGAAAAATAAAGGAGGCCAAGACTTAAAATGATTTTCTTTATACACCAGTTAAGAGAATGAAAAGAGTTTCAGTTTGCCTTGATAAAATAACCCCAAGCTACTCTTGGGTTGATAGTTGATAAATTGGATACTATCACGGAAAGCTTTCTCAGCTAACCCTGACCTTTTCTGAATTGATGGAAGCAACTCAAGAGGCTTTGGCTTCACCTTAGGCTCCACACTTAGTTGAATATTCCTATAGGTAAGCCAGTCTGGGACAGAGTTCTGGCTTCAGGAGATTGAACTGGCTGGTCCCAGGAAAAGCATAGCTATCAGGGTAGCCTTGGGCAAGAGAATTTGGGAGAAGTGCTCCATGATTCCTTGGTTAATTGGCCATTTTTTTCTCTCTCTCTTTCTCTGCCCTTATCTTGATCAGTCTTCCCTGTCAGTTAAAACACTTGGAGTAGGGTGGAGTGTAAAGTCTTTTATCAAGTTTTTTGGATTCTCTAGGTCTAGGAAGTTATACATCTTGGGCAGACCCATTGATCTCTATAAGACTTTTGAAGAAAAGAAAGGAAAAGTGGCCCATTTGAGGGCTTTCTCTTCACTATTTCCAATCTAGGTTTGCACCTAGGTTTAAATGGAACTGCCACCAGTAGCAATTGCCAGCAGTCTGTATTATTATATATTTATTATTATTATTATTATTATTATTATTATTATTATTATTATTATTATTATTATTATTATTATTATTATTATTATTATTATTATTAAGGAATGGGCAGCCTGTAGGGCATAAGTAGCTTACAAATAAAGGTGAATATATGTGTCCCAGGATAATGGAACAGGATCCAATGTAGGTCAGTCACCAGGACCAGCAGTTTTGTCTTCCGAGCTTTTGGACTCAAATTGGAGCCCATATTCAGGGATCTTCTCTCTAGCACAGTGATCCCCAACCTTTTTTTATGCCGCGGCCCGGTACCGGCATCAGCTGGGCGCCGCCATCTTTTTTTGATGAAAAAGTGCTTCCGGTGAGCTTTCTACCCGGAAAAGCTCACCGGAAGCACTTTTTCATCAAAAAAAGATGGCGGCGCCCAGCAAACCAGCAGGACTTGTTCCACGGACCGGTACCGGTCTGCGGACCGGTGGTTGGGGACCCCTGCTCTAGCAGATACATACTCTACTAGAGAGAAGTTCCCTGAAGATGGGCTCCAGCATGAGTCCAAAAGCTCAGAAGACTAAACCTCTGGTCCCGGTGACCGGCCCAGATTGGATCTTGCATAAGTGGCTTCGTTGCACTCAGGTTGTAACCCCCAGCACCCCAAGATTGATTTGCGGATTCACTGACTCCCATGTTATCAAGTCTGTATCAACTTTTGAAATTTAACAATAAAGCCAAGGAAACAAATAATTAAATGAAATAAATCTAAAGGACTCTCCTTTGTAACATGTTTCTCCAACAATACGCCCCCCCACAATAGGAAGACCCAGCATGTTTTCTAGGCATAAAATGAAATTAAGCCCCTCCCCCCAAATTTAAGCCTAGTTTAAAACATGAGAAATTGGGGGGGAAGGCGGGGGGAACTTGCCATTAGGAGTGCCCCGCGGGCAGCTATGCCTCACCATCAGCCGCTCCTAACACCATGGTGGAGCACGGAGGGCTCCCTTACTCCTCCCTTACCCGGTTCAGCAGGCGGGCGGCGTCGGCATGGATGTCCGGCAGCATTTCAGCTGCTTCTCAGGCCTCCGTAGCTTTCACAGTTCCCAGCGGTGCTGGCGCCTCTCTCACCTGCACCGTCTCCAACAACAGAGTCTGAGTCGCTCCCGCTTTTCCCCCATCCCCATAACAACAGGAAAAAAAACATTTTGAGGTACCTGGGAGCGCCGCGCGCTGCGTTTTGGTTTAGTCCTGAGCGGCTGGGTGGGCGTGAGAAGAACCGAGCGAGCGTCTCTGCTGCTGCTATCCTTGGTGCTCCAGCCTTGGGCTCTGCAAGTTTGCAAAAGTCCCGGTGTGCAGCCCGTTCCTGCATTCCAAGCGCCCAGGCCGAGCTGCAGGTGTCCCTCTCTCACCAGCGCCATCTCCAATAAAAGCGGCAGCAGCGGCGGGAACCGTGGAAGCATTTCAGCCACTTCTCGGGTGGGAGAGCCGCCTCCGTAACTTCCACGGTTCCCGCTGCTGCTGCCGCTTTATTGGAGACGGCGCTGGAGAGGGACACCTGCAGCTCGGCCTGGGCTCTTGAATGCAGGAACGGGCTGCACACCGGGACTTTTGCAAACTTGCAGAGCCCAAGGCTGGAGCACCAAGGATAGCAGCAGCAGAGACGCCGCTCGGCTCTTCTCACGCCCACCCAGCCTCTCAGGACTAAACCAAAACGCAGCGCGCGGCGCTCCCAGGTACCTCAAAATGTTTTTTTTCCTGTTGTTATGGGGATGGGGGAAAAGCGGGAGCAACTCAGACGCTGTTGTTGGAGACGGCGCTGGTGCGGGGGGGGGAGAAAGAAATTAATTCACCTCCCAAAAGATGTCCTAGCCATTTTTTCGGGGCTGAAAAAAAAAAAGGCCCGGCCTTATTTTGTGAGAAACACGGTAATATATTAGCTCTATATCCATGTTTTGCTACAAAACTATGTGATCGGGCTTAGTTTTTGGGGAGGAAAATAAGAGGGAAAAATTGTGCCTCTGCCCATCGGTATTCATCTGGCTAGCGTCCTGTCAGTGTGTGAGAGAGTTGAGGGCTGTTTGGAAACTGAAACATGGAAACTGCAACAGTATTTGCTATGTGAGCAAGAAGGAGACAGCAAGGAGCCTGGGCATGGCTTAGCTCAAACTATTCTGTACTAAAGCTGGTTGCTGCTCTGAAACTGAAACTCCTCTGCGTTTTGCATTTGGAACAGATTTCTTTTCAGGTGGGGAGGGGGAGTAGAACTCCTTAGCATCAGAGTGTGTTGATCATTTCAAAAAATCCTTTCTTAGCACCTAGAAGCCAAGAGGAACATACGTGCCAAATTTCAAGTTTGTAAGCTTTACGGTTCTGGAGATTTTGTGATGATGCATGAGTGGTATTTCGCTTTTAGATAGATAGATAGATAGATAGATAGATAGATAGATAGATAGATAGATAGATAGATAGATAGATAGATAGATAGATGATAGATAAACAGACAGACAGTCAGTCAGTCAGTCAGTCATTGGAATCTAGCCAATAGGGAATCAAGGCCCCAAACATCTAAGGAGAATTCTGTTTTGAGTTGCTTGTGGAAGACAGGGTGGGAGCCAGCTACATAGTTATTGGGCAACCATTCCAAAGGATCAGTGCTGCTAAAAAAGCAACCCCATTAAATCTCACACCCCTTCCCTCTTTCTAAAATGGGAAGCTACAATCAGAAAAGGATCCAAAATACTGTAGAACAATGTTTCTCAACCTTTTTTTCACCACGAACCTCCTTTAAATACCTTTTGTGACCTCGGAGCATGGCCACAGACCCCCAAGGCTTAATTCAAGATTTAAATCATAAAATTTCCCCCCCCAAGCCTTTGTAGACTCCCATCCCCCGAGGCCCATAGACCACAGGTTGAGAACCACTGCTGTAGAATATAGAATCCACACAATGGAATGGATCTCTTGCCCTGGTTAAACAAACAGCGGCCAGTTGTTTGGTGATTCCAAGCACACAAATAGTTTTCTTGAAATGGCTTTGCTGGCTAAGTTCTTACATGATTTATCATTATCATTCACCTAATTCCCTGTAGGCTAACATTGGGGATGGAAGATGGATTCTTTGTTGTGGTTTCTGTCCTCTGGAATTAGAGGTAGATGTGGCTCCCATTGTCTTAAGTCTTCTTGAAGTTCCTCGAGATCTGGTTGTCTTGTTGGAGCCCCTGGTGCTTGTGGAGCCCCTGTCAAATATTTGGGAATGTTATTGACACAATTTTGTTTGAGCAATCATGTTTTTCCCTCAATTTTGTATTTTAAATATTTTAAGTTACCTACAGTCTTTTTAGAGTTTGGCAGACTCATTAAATTAAATTGAATTAAATTATTTTACAGGAAATAAATACATGTTACTAACATGTGTTTCACAAAATCTTATTTCTAATTAATCATCCATTGCTCCCAAAAACATTGTTGAGATTTAGTGGAATTATATATGTTACATTAGGTCTTTAGTGTACAATATCTGAACAATTGCTTTAAAAAAAGTCTATTTTGTCAAATGTGTATGAATACATCTTCTCTACATCTTTAACATACATGGTTATATTTGGATATGTTTTAATCATTCTAACTGGAGATCCTCTGTGAGAGAGATGAGTGGTTCAAAAATGCGATAATTAATTACAAATAGTACTTTGGCAACTTTTCTTGAGAGTTGGTGTCTGCTAGATTCCTTATATAATGTGTCTGATCTCTTTTGGACAGTCTGATAATAAATCTTCCCAATTTTGCTTCTCTATATATACAGTATGTTTGTCTTCTGAAAATATATACATGTATCTCCATGACAAGAATTATTTCTCTTTTTCCCAGATCATAATTCTTTTAAATAATATTTACGTTACTTAATAACCCTTTGTATGTTATTTCTGATTTGTGGGAAAGCATCCTGAAAGAAGGTAATGGTTAACCAGATCATGTATTGCTGCCAAAATAAACCTACACGGAGGTTTCCCTGAAATTACTAGGAGTTATGCTCAGCATGGACTCGTTAACTTTGCAGCCAAGTGCTAAATTTTCATGTTTCTTTTGCTTTTTTAAAGGCAGAACCATTTCTAGCCATTCCAGATAAAGCTGGAGAATGTTCTGCAGTCCAGGGTCTATATCTAGGCTTTTTCCGATCAGAAAAGATTTTTAAAAAATCTCTAAGACATCAATTTCTCCGTAGAACTGCTGCGAGCATCCAGAGAGTGGGAGGTGCTTCAGTCCTTCCTTCTCACAGGCTGAGTTATAATTGAAGAACGCTCCTCCTTCCTCCACGTGGCTCCTCCATGCGTTCTCCCAGTTTTCACTCAGCCTTCGAGAAAGCAGGCAGCGATCTCTTGTTCCTTGGCCGTTTTTCAGAGTTTTTTGCTTCTAAGTGTTCAGGTTTGCCTTTATTCCTTTCCTCCTTGTCCCTGCGTTGATAGTGTGCTCTTAAATTTAATTGGTGAGGCATTTTTTTGCCTGTAGGAAGGGGTTTAAGGGCTCGGAGCTTTACTTCGCCCCCCCCACCCCTCTTCTCTTTCTCTGCATTTCCGAGCGTGCCTTTATCCAGCCGCTTGTCTCCGTGCCTTGATTTATTGCACTATTATCATTCCCCCCCTAGAACGCTTTAGAGGAAGCAACGCTTCCTCTCCCAGCCCTGGCTTTTCGTTGTTCCTGATTGCCTGGTGTTTAATAGGGCTGGTGCGCTCTGATTGCCTCGCGTCGTGCCGGGCGGCCATTTTGGAACCGCCTCGTGGCCGGCGCCATTTTGTTTTATTTTAAATAATATTTTTTCCTGGCTGTGTGTAAATTTTGTTTTTGGATTTAAGCTGTGTGGATTGAGGCCCTAAGCGGGACCGTCAGGCCGCGTGGAGCCCCTTTTTTTATTGGAGGACACTGTGGTTCCGGCCCTGCTGTCTTTCCTTTAGAGGTTTTTTTCTTGTTGGCTTTTTCTGTCTGTATCAATCAGCTTGTTCAGAGGCGCGGGCACGTACTTCCCATTGTGTTGGGAGGCTGCCTAAAGAGGCCTACCTATTATACTTATTTTGCTTTCCTTATTTTTTGGCCTCTGCGTTCATTCGGCTCATTTGGATTTGTATTTAATAATTTTTATTATTATTTTCTCCTTGTGCCTATTTGGCCCTGTCCTTGGGCCCCGCCCTTAAAAAAAAAAAAAAAAAAGGAGAAAAGAAATTATTATTATTAGTTATTTTATAATATATTCCAGCAAGCTTTTGTGTAGATATTTTTGGATAGTTTTCTCCTTGTGTTTTTTAGTACTTGGTGTTTTTAAAAAACAAATTCAAATAAATAAATAAATAAATAAATAAAATAAAAAATAAAAAATAAAAAATAATTTTTTATTCAAAGGGGGACGTGATCTGATTTGGGAAAACCGGTTTGCGTTTGTAAGCCGAACTCCTAGGCGTGCCAACCGCCATATTTGTTGTAAGGTTTTTTTTCCTTGATACCATGGCAGAGAACAATCCAACTGGCTCTTCCCTGAAGGCCAAATCGAAGACGCACTATCTTCGTAAGAGGGACAAGGACTCCTCCAGTGCTTCTCAAAAGGACGCCTTAAGGCGTCACAAAGCTCTGGAAAAGGAGTTCAGTAGACGATCTAAAGAACTGCACACTATAACTACCCCACCTTCTACCTCTGCCCATCCCCCTCCCCTGCCGAGTCGTTCTTCCCCCTCCAGGTGCAGTACATCCACCCGGAGCCGCCAGCCATCCCGTACTCCAGAGGCGACCTTCACGCCAACCGCTGCAGGTCTTCGCCTGAGGAGCCGCCGTCAACCATCATCCCTGATAGTATCAGGGAATGGATGCAATTTGCTATCCGTCAGGGTATAGCTGATGGAATGCAGCAGCTATCCAGACCTGGTTCTCGAGGGAGGACTTCCGACGTTGAATCTTTATCTGGTCGATCTCTCTCCGGGCAGGCGCCCCAGCAGGGTCAGGTACCTTCTCATACGGATGCCCCATCCCCAGGAGGGGAGGAGCCTCAGGAGGTCTCGCAGGAACAGGAGGAAATGGGCTTTGAGCCCTTCGGGAGGAGGAAGGCTCTGAGAGGGGGTCCTCGCAGTATTCTGATTTCCTTCTCGGGGACCCTATGGAGGGGGAAATGTCAGAGGACGAGGGCATTTCTCCCGAACAACCGACGGTTGTGGGCCTCTTTAAACCCCAGTTATTTAAGTCCTTATTATTTAAGGCTAAGAATAGCTCAGGCCTGGCCTCTCAATCTCCTTCTGATCCACCGCCATCGACTTCGGAGGATCCAGATGACCTCATGTTCAGGCAACCGATTGTGGAAGCAGAAGTTATTCCGGCCCCCAATCTTCTCAGACTTGGTTGCGAGGCAGTTGGCCTCGGTGGGTCCTACACCCGCCCCTCTAGTCAGGATAAGAGGATGTTTAATCTGGACCCAGCATTCTCTTCTATGTTAGACACCCCGGAGGTAGACGATCCAATTGTGAGGCTGACCTCCTCTTCCAACCCTACGGATGCGTTGGAGGCGCTGAAGCCAGAGGACAAGCGGGCGGAGATGGCTCTTCGGCGAGCTCACCAGTCCGATGCCTGGGCCATCAGGTCGGCCACGGCCGCCTCCTTTTCACCCG
Source organism: Notechis scutatus (assembly GCF_049901735.1). Lineage (NCBI taxonomy): Eukaryota > Metazoa > Chordata > Lepidosauria > Squamata > Elapidae > Notechis > Notechis scutatus. Next base: position 98,349,351 of record NC_142012.1, on the reverse strand, counting down.
TTCCTCCATCAAGTGGCTCAGGCAGCTCAAGCAGCATATCCCCCGACTAATACCAGGGCCCATCAGGATATTGCAAAAATCACAGCAGCGGCGGAGTTCGCGGCTGATGCCACCTTTCATTCGGTTAAGTTCGCTTCACGGGCCATCTCCTCCCATGTTACAGCTAGGAGATTACTTTGGCTTCGGCATTGGCAGGCCGATGTTAAAAATAAATCCAAGTTGGCTTCAGCCCCTTGGCAGAAGGGAAGCTGTTCGGGCCTGCCCTTGAACCCTTGCTTTTGGAAACTCGAAGTAAGAAGAAGTTTCTTCCTTCGCTTTTCGCAGGCAGGAGTCTAGAGGGTCCCAGCCCTTTCGGAGGGGCTCCTTTCGCCCCCATACCAGTCGTCATTCTCCCTAGATTCCAGGGTTCCCGTCGTTTCGGTCATCCTACCACGACCGAAGTGATACAGGAGACAGGAGCCGAAGAGGAGGCAGCTTTAGGAGATCCTTTAGAGGCTCCGGTCACAGGGCCTCCCGCCGGCCCAGATAGGGCCTCAGACCTTCTCCCATAGGCGGTCGTCTCAGGCATTTTGCAGACCTCTGGGAGAGGTCCACTTCGGATGCCTGGGTGAGGAGTTCCGTGCGTTTTGGACTCGTTCTACAATTCCTCTCCCCCCCCCCTGAACATTTCAGGATTTCACCTGTCTCTAGGGATCCTACAAAGCGGGCTCTTATGGATTCCGCCATTAAACATCTGGCTGACATTAGGGCCATCCAACCTGTCCCATCCTCTCAACGGGGAAGAGGTTTTTATTCTCTCTTGTTCTTGGTGCCTAAACATTCAGGGGGTTGGAGACCTATTTTAGATCTCAAGCGACTTAATCGCTTTGTCAGGCGCCAGAAGTTCAAGATGCAGACTCTACAGTCTATTTTACAGGGTATCAGGGAAGGGGACTGGCTCACGTCAGTTGACCTGTCGGAGGCATACCTCCATATTCCCATTCATCCCTCATACTCAAAGTATTTGAGATTCTGTTATAATAACCAACATTTCCAGTATGTGGCCCTCCCTTTCGGCCTTGTTTCAGCCCCGAGGTCTTTCACGAAGGTGCTGGCAGCTCTGGCGGCCCATCTTAGACAGGTTCCCATCCGCATCCATTGTTACCTCGACGATATCCTTATCGTATCCCCTTCCCGACAGCAGGCCGAGAGGGATACTAGTGTTACCCTTTCAGTGCTACAAGATCACGGGTTTTTAGTGAATTGGGAGAAGAGCCAACTTAGCCCTTCCACCCGCATAGCTCACCTAGGAGCTGTAATTGACTCTGTTAAGGGTAAGGTCTTCCTCTCCCAGGAGAGGCTTCATAGTATTCATACTGCTATCCGGACTATCAGGCGAACTGGTAAAGCGTCCTTGCTCAGTTTATCCAAGCTTCTGGGGAAACTTGTTTCCTGCATTTCTATTATCCCATGGGCTCGTTTGCATTCCAGATCCTTGCAGTGGTTCCTTCTGCCGCACCAGCGCTCGGGAAGGAGCACATCAAGTCGAGTGGTAAGGATACCTCCAAGGGTTCTCTCATCCCTTCTTTGGTGGACTCGACCTTCTACCAACAGAGGTCATCTATTCAAGGAGCCCCAAAGGGTCACTTCACGACAGACGAAGCCTTTCCGGATGGGGGGCCCATCTGCAGTCTCTGTCAGCCCAGGAGTTTGGTCTCCTTCGGAACGACGACACAACATCAACTGGTTGGAGCTTCATGCGGTATACCTAGCCCTGCGAGCTTTCGCTCCTCAGGTGAGAAGGCACCACATTCTGGTCCTTACGGACAACACCACCACCAAAGCCCATATCAACCGTCAGGGAGGCACCCACTCCATCATCCTCATGAGAGAAGCCGAACGACTATGTCGATGGGCAGAGACGCATCTTTCCTCCATCAGGGCAGAGCACATTTCCGGGGTCTCCAACGTCCAGGCAGACTGGCTGAGCAGGGCCACGTTGGACCCAGCAGAGTGGCGCCTGCATCCGCGGTTGTTCAGGGAAGCAGCAGACAGGTTCGGTCTCCTCTGGTAGACCTCTTTGCCTCGCCGCTCAACACGCAGACACCAAGGTTCTTCTCTCGGTTCCCTTCCCACGGGGCAGAGAACCACGACGCCCTGCGTTGCCCATGGCCTCCCGGCCTCCTGTACGCCTTCCCTCCGCTTCCGCTGATCCCCAGGGTAATTCGGAAGTTGCTGTTCGAGAGGGCGGAGATCCTACTAGTGGCCCCATATTGGCCCAGGAGGCCGTGGTTTGCGGATCTTCACGGTCTATCGGTGGTTCCGCCGTGGAGGATCCCGCTGGACCAGATCTCCCTGTCACAGGGACCTCTGCTTCATCCAGAACCACAGTGGCTGCAGCTAGCCGTCTGGAGGTTGAGCGGGAAACAATGATTGAAGAAGGCTTGTCTACCCAGGTCATAGATACCATTCTGGCTGCCAGGAGGCCTTCCACTACTCGAATTTATGATTCAACTTGGAACAGCTTCTGTAAGTGGTGCCGAAAATCCTCTGTCAATCCTCGCTCTCCTTCTATAGCACAAATTCTAGCCTTTTTACAGGATGGCCTAAATGAAGGTCTTTCTCCCAACACGTTGAGAAGACAGGTCGCGGCCCCTCAACGGTGGTGACTGGCGGCTCCTTCAGCTCTCTTTCCCACCACCCTCGCATTAAGGCCTTTTAAAAGGGGCTTCTAATTTGCGCCCGCCGGTAGTGCATAGATATCCAACATGGGACCTTAACAAAGTTCTCCTGGCCTTGACTAGGCCTCCCTTTGAACCTCTCAGGGAGGTACCACTCCAGTTTCTCACCTTTAAGGTGGTCTTTCTTGTAGCGATCACCTCAGCTAGAAGGATATCTGAAATTGCAGCTCTATCCGTGAGGAAGGACTTGTGCATTTTTCATTCTGATCGAGTGGTCTTGAGACCAGACCCTCCTTTTACCAAAAATCAATTCTGCTTTTCACAGGGCGCAGGAGTTGGTCCTACCTAATTTTTGTCCAAAGCCTCTGCATGATAGGGAGAGGCAATGGCACACCCTCGATGTTCGAAGGGCGTTGCGTATTTACATATGTCGCACGCAATCCATCAGAGATCGGAGTCCCTGTTTTTGTCATTTCAGCCTAAAACGCTGGGTCAAAGGTACCACCATCCACGGTAGGCCGGTGGATTAGGGCGACCATTTCCAAGGCCTATTCAGTTCAAGCTCTTCCAATCCCCAGTGGGATAACGGCTCATTCCACCAGGAGCGCAGCTACATCAGTAGCTTGGGCTACTCAAGCCTCGCTTCTTGACATTTGCCGGGCGGCCACTTGGGCCTCTCCGTCACCTTTCATACGCCACTATAAGATTGACACTTTCGCTTCGGCTGAAGCGTCCTTTGGCAGGCGAGTCCTACAGCAAGTGGTTGGGGATCCTAAGGAGATTCCGATCCAGACGGAGTCCCGCCCGTAGGACAAACATGCTTTGGTATGTCCCACTCTCTGGATGCTCGCAGCAGTTCTACGGAGAATGGGCGTTGGTTCTTACCTGATACGCCTCTTCTCGTGGAACTGCGTAGAGCATCCAGCCCCACCCTTCTTGGTCCGTCTGGTAGGGAATTCTGTTTTTCGGCCAATGATCGTTATTGTATATACTTGAGTTGTTTACTAGTTCAGTTAGAGGATTATGGTTGTCCTCTCGTCTTCGTGAAACTGGGAGAACGCATGGAGGAGCCACGTGGAGGAAGGAGGAGCGTTCTTCAATTATAACTCAGCCTGTGAGAAGGAAGGACTGAAGCACCTCCCACTCTCTGGATGCTCTACGCAGTTCCACGAGAAGAGGCGTATCAGGTAAGAACCAACGCCCATTCTCTTTGGTAGACAGGATGATGTACAGTCTTCTCTTGTTGAAAGTTGGAGCTTTTAACAGTTTTTAATGATATGGATTTGTGGTATACCACAGGGCTGGGCGTACAACTTCAAGAGGGTTGCACAATTACTTTCTTTGGATTATGCATTGTGATATCTAGATAGAGCAATTTCCAGTTGACTTTCTTAGGATGAAATATATTCAGTGAGCATGACTTTAAGGAGAGCAAGGTGTAAGCCCAGAATCATCTCATGTTGTCACCTAACATGTTGGATACAGAAGTTGTGATTTGGGGCAAAGCTTAAACCAGGTGAAGAGTGGAGCAACTCAATGTAGTTTAATTCCTTTGAAGCTAGCAAGGTGGTCATTTAACCTACCTTGCCCCAGTTCCCAATATTCCATGAAAATCTACCTCTGGTAAGTTGGGAGCTCTGCTTTGCTGCAAATGGTTGTGCTATAGTTGTGATGGTGAATCTATGGCATGTGTGCCGGAAGTGGCATTGAGAGCCATCTCTCTGGGCACGCCAGCCTTCGCCTGTTGCTCTTCCAGGTTTCGGCGCGCGCTAGCCAGGTACCTTGTCTTCCAGTTTCCAGCGTGCATGCGTGCGCAAAGACCAGCTGGCCAGTGCGTGTGCTCATTAGAAACTGGCCAGCCACTGGTCTTTATGCATTCATGCGCATTAGAAACCAGAAGGCATGCATGTGCATTAGAAACCAAGTGGCCAGTGCGCATGGGAACGCTGGGAGCTGCTCTTCCAGTTTCTGGGGTGCACGTGAGCATGTGCGTTTTGGCACTTGGTGCCTTTTCAGCACCCGCACGCTCCTGTTTTGGCACTCGGTGCCGAAAAGGTTAATCACCACTGTGCTATAGTAACAGGCACACGTACATGTGTGTGCAGGCACATACACACATCTTGCAAAGGAGAGGGAATTAAACATTAGTGGGGTTGTTGTTGTTGTTTTTTTTTGGTAAGTTACTGGGGATGGAAGAGAGGATTTCTGGATGCAGTAATCTTAACTTTTCTTCAGATGAGGGGAGGTGGAAAGGAACATATATACATTTTGATATTTACCTTGAGCGGTTCTGTGTGATTGGACTCGTAACCAATTCATTTTTCCCCATCTTCCTCCTTTTTATTCCTCTGTTACTCATATTTTCATAATGTTAAGAAAATATGGACTGTCTTGCTGAATTGGACCCCTACCCATCCAGTCCAGCAGCCTCTTCTCACAGTGTCCAACCAACTGAAAAATTTCCTTGGTACATTATTTCTAAATTATTATTTTCTTTTTCAGTTTTTCTTTTCACAACACCCACATTTCAGGCTTTTATTATTCTTTAAAGACCATAATTTCTCAAGTGTACTATTTTTTTTTTAACTCTGTCTCGTTCACGTATCCCTCCTGCAAACTGGTAATTAGCTGTTTCTTTTTCTTTAGTCAGTAAAATGATGATAAACATTAAAGTGTGTGTGTGTGTGTGTGTGTGTGTGTGTGTGTGTGTGTGCATGTATATATGTATGTTTATCTCTGCCTTTTGCCATTGTCAACCAAATAACGGGAAAGAAGAAAGAGAAGCATACAACCTGAGTAGGATGGTAATTTTATTATTTTCTTTAGGATGCTTTTGATTCTGTTTTTCTTTTCCAGTGTGAGGCCATCGCATAAATATTTAACAGCTACTCAGCCATAAATATATAACAATTCTCCAAGTCATTTCTTGGACAAGTCATAATCTCTCCATTTATATATCCTTATTTGTTTTTCTAAGGGGAAAGGGGAAAAATAGTAGACTGTTATGCATTCCAATGAACCTCCCACTCATATTTGCAATGAAAGAGAGTTGATGCACACAATGCATAATGCTTATTCCCTTATCAGAAGCGGTCCATTTTGACTCATTCCCCATTCAAGGCTGTGACATGAAGAGGGGGGGTGTGTGTGTGTGTGTAAAAACCCCTCAGAATTAGCATCTGTGCCGTTTTTTTAATTCAGAAAGATGAGAGGAAAAAGTCCCAACTAATCTCTGAGATTATTTTTTTTAAGTTGTTTTCATTTTCTCCCCTTGTATTGGCCACTCTGCTGTTTTTAATGGCTATGGCTTCATTCTTGGGTACCGTAAAAATTCTAATCTAGTGAAGTTGTGCCTCTGTCAAACCCACTATGCAAATCAAATCAAGAAATCCCTTCACAAGAACGCTAAAACCACTTTACACCCTATATTGACGATAGTAACAGAATCTGGCAAGCCTTACTGCTTTATCCCCCACCCCAATAATTGCGAATTAGAGTGGTATCTGCCTGAATCACTTGTATATACCCAGTGGTGGGCTGCAACCAGTTTTAACAACCGGTTCTGTGAGTTTGTACTTCTCCAGAAAGAAGGAAACATAGGACAGGATAGGGCGGGGGCAGATGGGTGGGGGCAGCTGATGGTCAGAACTACCGGTTCGCTAGAACCAGTCTAAACCAGTAGCAGTCCACCAGTGTATATACCTTCGTCTTGTTTCGGATTTCTTTTTTGCCCTTGACATTTGGAGAACAGAGCTGGACTATCTATCAAGGTTATTTTCCTTACTTTCTACAGTCTGTGAATATACTGCCAAGCATAGCCGAGATGTTTAAGCCATGATGGGTTAGGAGATTGACTGCTGAACCCTGATTGGAGAAACCAGATGAAGAGTTTCATGAAGTAGATATGAATGCAGGTAATGGCTGGGAACCAAATTTCTCCTTGAGCTGATGGGTAAGGAATTAGCAATTATGATCAACAATTAATCCATTTAATTCAAGTGGATTTAGGTGCCATATGTTTCTCTGTAGACATGCTTATCCAAATTCAATTTCACTTACAGATGCAATTGTGAAAAAAGTTAAACCTAAGGGAAATGGAGGGTGTAAAAATATTCACACATTGTGTTGTGCTCCCATATGGTTTGATTGATGTTGCCTTGATATGTTCTGTTATACCCAGGATAGCTTGTAAATGATAGTTTAGTGAACAAGCCAGTTTAATGGACTGTATAGTGTATACATCCCCAGGGTATATAAATACATTTAAATTTCCTTGTAATTCAACTATATTCTCCGTAGAACTGCTGCGAGCATCCAGAGAGTGGGAGGTGCTTCAGTCCTTCCTTCTCACAGGCTGAGTTATAATTGAAGAACGCTCCTCCTTCCTCCACGTGGCTCCTCCATGCGTTCTCCCAGTTTCACTCAGCCTTTCGAGAAAGCAGGCAGCGATCTCTTGTTCCTTGGCCGTTTTTCAGAGTTTTTTTTCTTCTAAGTTTTCAGGTTTGCCTTTATTCCTTTCCTCCTTGTCCCTGCGTTGATAGTGTGCTCTTAAGTTTAATTTGGTGAGGCGTTTTTGCCTGTAGGAAGGGGTTTAAGGGCTCGGAGCTTTCCTTCGCCCCCCCACCCCTCCTCCCTTTCTCTGCATTTCCGAGCGTGCCTTTATCTAGCCGCTTGGCTCCGCGCCTTGATTTATTGCGCTATCATCATTCCCCCCTAGAACGCATTAGAGGAAGCAACGCTTCCTCTCCCAGCCCTGGCTTTTCGTTGTTCCTGATTGCCTGATAAGCGAATAGGGCTCGCCTCTGATTGCCTCGCGTCGTGCCGGGCGGCCATTTTGGAACCGCCTTGTGGCCGGCGCCATTTTGTTTTATTTTAAAAAAATATTTTTTCCTGGCTATGTGTTATTTTTGTTTTTGGATTTAAGCTGTGTGGATTGAGGCTCTAAGCGGGACCGTCAGGCCGCATGGAGCCCGTTTTTTTATTGGAGGACACTGTGGTTCCGGCCCTGCTGTCTTTCCTTTAGAGGTTTTTTCTTGTTGGCTTTTTCTGTCTGTATCAATCAGCTTGTTCAGAGGCGCGGGCACGTACTTCCCATTGTGTTGGGAGGCTGCCTAAAGAGGCCTACCTATTCTACTTATTTTGCTTCCCTTATTTTTTGGCCTCTGCGTTCATTCGGCTCATTTGGATTTGTATTTAATAATTTTTATTATTATTTTCTCCTTGTGCCTTTTTGGCCCTGTCCTTGGGCCCCGCCCTTAAAAAAAAAAGAAAAAAAAAAGAAATTATTATTATTAGTTATTTTATAATATATTCCAGCAAGCCTTTGTGTAAATATTTTTGGATAGTTTTCTCCTTGTGTTTTTAGTACTTGGTGTTTTTTTTTTAAAAAAAAAACAAATTCAATCAATCAATCAATCAATCAATCAATCAATAAATAAATAAATAAATAATAAATAAAAATAAAAAAAATTTATTCAAAGGGGGACGTGATCTGATTTTGGGAAAACCGGTTTGCGTTTGTAAGCCGAACTCCTAGGCGTGCCAACCGCCATATTTGTTGTAAGGTTTTTTTCCTTGATACCATGGCAGAGAACAATCCAACTGGCTCTTCCCTGAAGGCCAAGTCGAAGACGCACTATCTTCGTAAGAGGGACAAGGACTCCTCCAGTGCTTCTCAAAAGGACGCCTTAAGGCGTCACAAAGCTCTGGAAAAGGAGTTCAGCAAACGATCTAAAGAACTGCACACTATAATTCCTACCCCACCTTCTACCTCTGCCCATCCCCCTCCCCTGCCGAGTCGTTCTTCCCCCTCCAGGTGCAGTACATCCACCCGGAGCCGCCAGCCATCCCGTACTCCAGAGGCGACCTTCACGCCAACCGCTGCAGGTCTTCGCCCTGAGGAGCCGCTGTCAACCATCATCCCTGATAGTATCAGGGAATGGATGCAATTTGCTATCCGTCAGGGTATAGCTGATGGAATGCAGCAGCTATCCAGACCTGGTTCTCGAGGGAGGACTCCCGACGTTGAATCTTTATCTGGTCGATCTCTCTCCGGGCAGGCGTCCCAGCAGGGTCAGGTACCTTCTCATACGGATGCCCCATCCCCAGGAGGGAGGAGCCTCAGGAGGTCTCTCAGGAACAGGAGGAAATGGGCTTTGAGCCCTTCGGGAGGAGGAAGGCTCTGAGAGGGGGTCCTCGCAGTATTCTGATTTCCTTCTCGGGGACCCTATGGAGGGGGAAATGTCAGAGGACGAGGGCATTTCTCCCGAACAACCGACGGTTGTGGGCCTCTTTAAACCCCAGTTATTTAAGTCCTTATTATTTAAGGCTAAGAATAGCTCAGGCCTGGCCTCTCAATCTCCTTCTGATCCACCGCCATCGACTTCGGAGGATCCAGATGACCTCATGTTCAGGCAACCGATTGTAGAAGCAGAAGTTATTCCAGCCCCCAATCTTCTCAGACTTGGTTGCAAGGCAGTTGGCCTCGGTGGGTCCTACACCCGCCCCTCTAGTCAGGATAAGAGGATGTTTAATCTGGACCCAGCATTCTCTTCTATGTTAGACACCCCGGAAGTAGACGATCCAATTGTGAGGCTGACCTCCTCTTCCAACCCTACGGATGCGTTGGAGGCGCTGAAGCCAGAGGACAAGCGGGCGGAGATGGCTCTTGGCGAGCTCACCAGTCCGATGCCTGGGCCATCAGGTCGGCCACGGCCGCCTCCTTTTTCACCCGTTCCTCCATCAAGTGGCTCAGGCAGCTCAAGCAGCATATCCCCCGACTAATACCAGGGCCCATCAGGATATTGCAAAGATCACAGCAGCGGTGGAGTTCGCGGCTGATGCCACCTTTCATTCGGTTAAGTTCGCTTCCCGGGCCATCTCCTCCCATGTTACAGCTAGGAGATTACTTTGGCTTCGGCATTGGCAGGCCGATGTTAAAAATAAATCCAAGTTGGCTTCAGCCCCTTGGCAGAAGGGAAGCTGTTCGGGCCTGCCCTTGAACCCTTGCTTTTGGAAACTCGAAGTAAGAAGAAGTTTCTTCCTTCGCTTTTTCGCAGGCAGGAGTCTAGAGGGTCCCAGCCCTTTCGGAGGGGCTCCTTTCGCCCCCATACCAGTCGTCATTCTCCCCTAGGTTCCAGGGTTCCCCGTCGTTTCGGTCATCCTACCACGACCGAAGTGATACAGGAGACAGGAGCCGAAGAGGAGGCAGCTTTAGGAGACCCTTTAGAGGCTCCGGTCACAGGGCCTCCCGCCGGCCCAGATAGGGCCTCAGACCTTCTCCCCATAGGCGGTCGCCTCAGGCATTTTGCAGACCTCTGGGAGAGGTCCACTTCGGATGCCTGGGTGAGGAGTTCCGTGCGTTTTGGACTCGTTCTACAATTCCTCTCCCCCCCCCTGAACACTTCAGGATTTCACCTGTCTCTAGGGATCCTACAAAGCGGGCTCTTATGGATTCCGCCATTAAACATCTGGCTGACATTAGGGCCATCCAACCTGTCCCATCCTCTCAACGAGGAAGAGGTTTTTATTCCCTCTTGTTCTTGGTGCCTAAACATTCAGGGGGTTGGAGACCTATTTTAGATCTCAAGCGACTTAATCGCTTTGTCAAGCGCCAGAAGTTCAAGATGCAGACTCTACAGTCTATTTTACAGGGTATCAGGGAAGGGGACTGGCTCACGTCAGTTGACCTGTCGGAGGCATACCTCCATATTCCCATTCATCCCTCATACTCAAAGTATTTGAGATTCTGTTATAATAACCAACATTTCCAGTATGTGGCCCTCCCTTTCGGCCTTGTTTCAGCCCCGAGGTCTTTCACGAAGGTGCTGGCAGCTCTGGCGGCCCATCTTAGACAGGTTCCCATCCGCATCCATTGTTACCTCGACGATATCCTTATCGTATCCCCTTCCCGACAGCAGGCCGAGAGGGATACTAGTGTTACCCTTTCAGTGCTACAAGATCACGGGTTTTTAGTGAATTGGGAGAAGAGCCAACTTAGCCCTTCCACCCGCATAGCTCACCTAGGGCTGTAATTGACTCTGTTAAGGGTAAGGTCTTCCTCTCCCAGGAGAGGCTTCATAGTATTCATACTGCTATCCGGACTATCAGGCGAACTGGTAAAGCGTCTTTACTCAGTTTATCCAAGCTTCTGGGGAAACTTGTTTCCTGCATTTCTATTATCCCATGGGCTCGTTTGCATTCCAGATCCTTGCAGTGGTTCCTTCTGCCGTACCAGCGCTCGGGAAGGAGCACATCAAGTCGAGTGGTAAGGATACCTCCAAGGGTTCTCTCATCCCTTCTTTGGTGGACTCGACCTTCTACCAACAGAGGTCATCTATTCAAGGAGCCCCAAAGGGTCACTCTTACGACAGACGCAAGCCTTTCCGGATGGGGGCCCATCTGCAGTCTCTGTCAGCCCAGGGAGTTTGGTCTCCTTCGGAACGACGACACAACATCAACTGGTTGGAGCTTCATGCGGTATACCTAGCCCTGCGAGCTTTCGCTCCTCAGGTGAGAAGGCACCACATTCTGGTCCTTACGGACAACACCACCACCAAAGCCCATATCAACCGTCAGGGAGGCACCCACTCCATCATCCTCATGAGAGAAGCCGAACGACTATGTCGGTGGGCAGAGACGCATCTTTACTCCATCAGGGCAGAGCACATTTCCGGGGTCTCCAACGTCCAGGCAGACTGGCTGAGCAGGGCCACGTTGGACCCAGCAGAGTGGCGCCTGCATCCGCGGCTGTTCAGGGAAGCAGCAGACAGGTTCGGGTCTCCTCTGGTAGACCTCTTTGCCTCGCCGCTCAACACGCAGACACCAAGGTTCTTCTCTCGGTTCCCTTCCCACGGGGCAGAGAACCACGACGCCCTGCGTTGCCCGTGGCCTCCCGGCCTCCTGTACGCCTTCCCTCCGCTTCCGCTGATCCCCAGGGTAATTCGGAAGTTGCTGTTCGAGAGGGTGGAGATCCTTCTAGTGGCCCCATATTGGCCCAGGAGGCCGTGGTTTGCGGATCTTCACGGTCTATCGGGGTGGTTCCGCCGTGGAGGATCCCGCTGGACCAGATCTCCCTGTCACAGGGACCTCTGCTTCATCCAGAACCACAGTGGCTGCAGCTAGCCGTCTGGAGGTTGAGCGGGAAACGATGATTGAAGAAGGCTTGTCTACCCAGGTCATAGATACCATTCTGGCTGCCAGGCGGCCTTCCACTACTCGAATTTATGATTCAACTTGGAACAGTTTCTGTAAGTGGTGCCGAAAATCCTCTGTCAATCCACGCTCTCCTTCTATAGCACAAATTCTAGCCTTTTTACAGGATGGCCTAAATGAAGGTCTTTCTCCCAACACGTTGAGAAGACAGGTCGCGGCCCTCTCAACGGTGGTGGCTGGCGGCTCCTTCAGCTCTCTTTCCCACCACCCTCGCATTAAGGCCTTTCTAAAAGGGGCTTCTAATTTGCGCCCGCCGGTAGTGCATAGATATCCAACATGGGACCTTAACAAAGTTCTCCTGGCCTTGACTAGGCCTCCCTTTGAACCTCTCAGGGAGGTACCACTCCAGTTTCTCACTTTTAAGGTGGTCTTTCTGGTAGCGATCACCTCAGCTAGAAGGATATCTGAAATTGCAGCTCTATCCGTGAGGAAGGACTTATGCATTTTTCATTCTGATCGAGTTGTCTTAAGACCAGACCCCTCCTTTCTACCAAAAATCAATTCTGCCTTTCACAGGGCGCAGGAGTTGGTCCTACCTAATTTTTGTCCAAAGCCTCTGCATGATAGGGAGAGGCAATGGCACACCCTCGATGTTCGAAGGGCGTTGCGTATTTACATATGTCGCACGCAATCCATCAGGAGATCGGAGTCCCTGTTTTTGTCGTTTCAGCCTAAAACGCTGGGTCAAAAGGTACCACCATCCACGGTAGGCCGGTGGATTAGGGCAACCATTTCCAAGGCCTATTCAGTTCAAGCTCTTCCAATCCCCAGTGGGATAACGGCTCATTCCACCAGGAGCGCAGCTACATCAATAGCTTGGGCTACTCAAGCCTCGCTTCTTGACATTTGCCGGGCGGCCACTTGGGCCTCTCCGTCACCTTTCATACGCCACTATAAGATTGACACTTTCGCTTCGGCTGAAGCGTCCTTTGGCAGGCGAGTCCTGCAGCAAGTGGTTGGGGATCCTAAGGAGATTCCGATCCAGACGGAGTCCCGCCCGTAGGACAAACATGCTTTGGTATGTCCCACTCTCTGGATGCTCGCAGCAGTTCTACGGAGAATGGGCGTTGGTTCTTACCTGATACGCCTCTTCTCGTGGAACTGCGTGAGAGCATCCAGCCCCACCCTTCTTGGTCCGTCTGGTAGGGAATTCTGTTTTTCGGCCAATGATCGTTATTGTATATAATTGAGTTGTTTACTAGTTCAGTTAGAGGATTGTGGTTGTCCTCTCGTCTTCGCGAAACTGGGAGAACGCATGGAGGAGCCACGTGGAGGAAGGAGGAGCGTTCTTCAATTATAACTCAGCCTGTGAGAAGGAAGGACTGAAGCACCTCCCACTCTCTGGATGCTCTACGCAGTTCCACGAGAAGAGGCGTATCAGGTAAGAACCAACGCCCATTCACAAAAAACACCCAGGGGGACAAGAATGAAAGAAGGCCCAGGAACCCATTTAGTTCATGTGCTTTCTGAAAGTTTAAGATAGTTTTTAAGAAGTTTCTCCACTTCTTAAAAACGATAGCATCCGTCTAAGGAAATATTGGAAGATTGATGCTTTCCTGCAGGTTGAGCAAATGTTCAGCTCCCTTGCATTTTCTAGACCTGGCTTTCGTGCACGGTTTCACATGGTTTCCACACAGTTTCTGAGGTTAGCCCCAGCATGAGATACAAAGTAGGCTTCGTGTTCTTTGGATTTCACTCAATTATTTGGAATTGTAGGAGTCCCACACACTTCTCCCTTTCTTCCTCCCTACTGAATGTATTCCAGAAATCTATCTCCCCCCCTCCTTTCCTCCTCCTTCCCTCTCTCTCTCTCTCACACACACCATCCTCCCTAATAACCATTCCTATATTGTTTACTTATGATGGTGCTAGTGCGTCATTGCTTTTTAATGAGAACGTATGGCAATAATTGGCACTTGGAAAATATTATGCTTTAAAACTGCAGATATAGCAACCACTTCCAAAAATACCATTCATTTCCTCCTCTTCTCTCTCCTCTCTCTCTCTCTCTCTCTTTAAATAAATGATTCCTTTTACAAAAATTTCATCTCAATTGGTAATTCTGGCTGCTGTATATTCCTAATTAGTGAACAAGTACTTTTGAGTTAATTTTAGCTTTTAATTTATTAATGTTTATTGTTGCTGCTGCTGCAACCACTTTATGTTAAGAATGTGTTTCACCTCCAATAAAAAAAAAATCCTGCAAAATGTAATATGATACACAGGAAACAAACTAATAAATCTGGGCCTTACTCAGCTCTGAATTGCATTGTGATCAAGAAATAACCTAACTACCCTTCTCTTACATAGTTTTAGAAGAACTGATGCAACCCTGATTTTAATTCATTGGAGAATAAATAGTCAACCTATTCTCCAAGCACCTGAAGGCAGGACAAGCAATGGGTGGGAACTAATTAAGGAAAGATCCAACCTAGAACTAAGGAGAAATTTCCTGAGAGTTAGAACAAGTAACCAGTGGAACAACTTGCCTCCAGAAGTTGTGAATTCTCCAACACAGGATTGTTATTCTGTTGTTCTGTAGTTGGCCCCCTAAGTCTTCCTGTATGTGATACAGACCAAGAGCAAGGAGAAAAGGTAACTTGAGTTTTGCTTGATTAGATGTTTCATAGTTCCTGATCAACTGCCAAATTGGCTGAAATTAAATGTCATAGTGATCATTTATCTAGGTCAGTAGAGGCTGCAAGTAGGGGTAAGATTCCACCGGTATAACAACCGGTTCAGTGATTGTGCGCTTCACATTTAAAAAAGCTCTAATACTTACCTTCTACTGCAGGCCCTGTGAATAAAACAACTGAGGTGCGGCAAACCGCTGTGCCGCACGAATAAGCTGTGCTCTTAAAAAAAGGAAATAAAGCACAGGACTTCCAGTTGATCTTCGGAGCAAAAGGTTCGCCTGAACTGGTTCAAACCAGTAGAATCCTACCCAGGGGTGGGTTTCTACTGGTTCTGTTCACCTCTGTAGAACCAGTAGCTCTGAAGAGCAGCAGACATAGAGCCGGTTCTATGTCTGCTGATGTTTTTGTCCACTCACCCGCCCGGGCTCTTATCTGACCTTTATTTACTGCTTTTTCAACTTCAGCCGCCGTGCAAGGCACAGCTGCAGTTAAAAAAGCAGGAAAAAAGGGCTTTTTCAAAGGCAGCTTCTCTGCACGCAGCGTGCTGATGACGATTTACAGGCGCGCGCGCACAGTGTGCAAGGAAGCACATCGTAAATCACCGAACCTTGTAAATCACTGAACCGGTAGTTAACCCTGTCGGATCCCACCCCTGATCCCACTCCTGGCTGCAAGGCAAACTGTGGATTCCACAGTCTTTTACACTCTCCAGTTTGGGATGTAAAATAGTTGTAACTGCAATCTGAAAGACATTTATCCAGACATAAACTCCACTGAACATAACAGGACATCTTAGTAAGCATGATTGTTGCTTACTATTCTCATGAAGGTAATCTAAAGCTAAGGTGCTCTAGGTAAAGTTTTATTTCTGGCCTGTTTTTTTAACTTTTAAATAATATGATTTTCTAATGCATACGTTTGGAGAAGATGGTATATTCAATGATATGCTGATAGCATCATTACTTCAAGAAAGGTATATGTATGGTGGTATTATTATTTCAAAACAGGTACATTATTACTTCAGAAATGGTGTACTTCAAAAGTTTGTGGAGAAGATGCTGTGCTCAGTAAAATTGTGTTTTACTTCGGGAAAGGTGTGTTAGGAATAACATGGTTACCTAACTTAGTTTGGGTAAAATAATATATATAGACTATGATAGCGTGTGTCACTTTAAATGCATGTAATTTTGGGTGCGGTTGTAAAATCACCATAAAAAATCACCATAAGAGGGAGCAAGAGAGCTCACTGTTTGCTGGCTTTTACTGGATTGCTGACAATGATGGATTGATGGTGATAACTGCGTGTTTTTCCTGCTATTGCTGAACGAAGAAAAGAGGTTTGATTTTCTTCATATCTCTACTGCAAAAAGAGATATATTACTGGACTGATTATTTGTGAGTTTACTGACCTCTTTTTCGACACTGGACTTTGCTAATGGATAATCCCCGGACGGACTGAACTAAGTGTATGATATATGGACTGTTTGACTATGCTATAACTCTTACTGGAATAAAAACTATTTAACTGGCACAGTGTATCTGATTTACTGAGTGTAAGCTACAACAACGTTTATCTCACATATCTGCCTGCCTGACTGACTGCCGTTGCACGTTCTGCTAGGGTGTATATCCCTAACACTGGTTATGGGCCCAGGCTGCACAGTCAGACTAACCTGGATATAACAGGCTTATATAAAGTGAGAGTTTGTGTAGTTACACAATACTGTAAACAGACAGCTGTGTTTTATTAATTATAGTTTAATATCCAGAAAAAGATGGCACAAGTCAATTTACAAAGTTTGTCTCTTATATCCAAACTGGATGGAACAAACTATGTTTCATGGTCTATGAAACGCAGCCTACTTCTACGCAGAGAAGGTTTGTGGAGTATATTTCAAAACCCACCAGAGGTAGATGCATGGGATCCGGAGGATGAGGATGATGCCCAGAAAATACAAGAATATAAACTGAAGAATGAGCAAGCTCTCTGTATAATAGGACTGACACTCTGTGACCAGCAGCTTGTCCATATTCGTGGAGAAGAAACAGCTGCGAAATGTTGGGAGAATTTAAAGAAGATTTATGTTTGAGACAGTGTAGGAGCACATATAAATCTTACACGAAAGCTGTTCAGAACACATCTTCAAAAGAATGGAGACATGCTGACTCATATAAACATAATGAAGAGAATTTTTCAGGAACTGCATGAAAAAGAACTTATCTTCACAGAACTACATCAAGTTTATATAATTTTGTCTTCGTTAGATGAGAGTTATGACGACTCTGTAACTTCACTGGAAGTATTGCCAAAAGATAACCTCACATTAACTGACATTACTGGCAGATTAATTGAAGAAGCCAGGAGAAGGCTTGAAAGGGATCAACTCAGAAGGGAACAACCCCAAGAAGAAGAGAAAATATCTTCGACAGCCTACACAATTAGAAAATGTTTTAATTGTGGAGGAAAAGGACATTTGACTAGATTCTGCAAGAAAGCAAAAAGCCAAAATGCCAGCCAGAATGCTAAAAGGCATCAAAATGATAAAAAATGCTTTGAGTTATCCATGTATAGCAATGAAACTGTGAATAATAATTTATGGGTTGTAGATAGTGGAGCATCGCACTGCATAACGAAAGATAAGAAAAGATTTGTTAAGATGTCCACAAGTTCACAGCAGATATCGTTAGCTAATGGCTGGAAACTGAAAGCTAAAGGTGAAGGTATAGCATATTGTTCTTGCATAAAAGAAAATGTAAAAATGTTATATGTACCACAACTTAAGTTTAATTTGCTTTCAGTTAGAGTTTTGGTTAAACTAGGTTATGTAGTTACCTTTAAGGGAGAAAGTTGCATAATTGAAAAAGAAGGTAAAAAAGTGACTGCAACTTTAAAAGGTGAATTGTATGTGTTAAATGATAATTCATTAGAGGTAGCTAACACAGTTTATAATAATGTTAAACCTCATGATGAATGCATACATTTGTTACACAGACGTTTAGGGCATATAAATTTTAAAATGCTTAAACAAACGGTAGAACTATCTAAAGGTATAAAACTGAAGCCTTGCAGTAAGTATTTGCACTGCAATACTTGTAGTCAAGAAAAAAGCAAGGTAATACCAGCAAATACAATTAATGGATTTAAGACAAAGGAACCTCTAGAGGTCGTATTTGCTGATATTATAGGTCCTAAAAAACCAAGTGTGGGAGGTGCTCGTTACATACTAAGTATAATGGACCATTATTCCAGATATGGTTTCTGTTATCTAATGAAGAGTAAAACGGAAACATATCAGAATTTCTTTAATTGGCTTAAATTTGCAGAAAGAAAAACTAAAAGGAAATTAGTAACTCTTATAACTGATAATGGTACGGAATTTATAAACAATAAATTCCAAAATAAACTGAAGATGGCAGGTGTTGAACATAAAAAATCTGCACCATATAGGCCACAACATAATTCCTTTATAGAAAGACGAGGCCAAACAATACAAGCAATGGCTCTTACTATGCTGTCAGATTCAGGATTACCTGAAACTTTGTGGGGAGAAGCAATAATGTGTGGTAATCATATATTGAATAATGTTGTTAACTCAACAACTGGTGAATTACCATTCACACGGTGGCATGGTAGAAAACCTGACCTAAGCTACATGCACACATTTGGAGCACCAGCATGGGTGCATATCCCTACACAACTGAGACAAAAGTGGCAGCATAGGGCTAAAAGGTTATTCTTTGTAGGTTATGAATCTAATCACAAATCATACAGATTCTGAGGAAAAGGTACTTCTAGAGTTTACTGTAGTGCTAGTGCACAATTCCTGGAACATGTAGGATGGGAAAAACTGGAGCAAGATTCAAGTAAGGAAGTAATTATAGAAACCTACAAAAGACCAAAAGAACAAATTAGTAATAAGAAGAGCGCAATTAAAGAGGAAGTACATGAAGAGCATATAGGACCAGAACAGGAAGAAATACCAGAAGAGGAAGAAATAGATAACCAGGAACAGGTAGTACATGAAAGTCCACCTGTAAGCCCTGTAATATCTAGATGTTCTACACGTGTAACCAGACCACCTGACAGGTACCAAGCAAGTGTAGTTTGCCAAGTTAGTAAAGTTCCAACTACTGTTGAAGAACTTAGGATGTATCCTGCAAAGGAACAGGAAAATTGGCATAAGGCAATGGAGAAGGAACTAAATTCATTAAAGGAAATGAAAGTTTATGAAAATGCCAAATTACCTCCAGGTGAAAAGTCCATTGGCTGAAAATGGATATTTAAATTAAAAACTGGTAAAAATGGGACAATTACCCATAAGGCTAGGTTGGTAGCTCAAGGATTTAATCAAACTGCATATGATTATGATGAGGTATTTGCACCGAGTCTAAAAGCAACAACCTTGAGAGCAGCTTTAGTGTGGGCAGCTAAGAAAAACTATATTATAAATCATTTAGATGTAGGAACTGCCTATCTGCATGCACCATTGCAGCACACTATATATTTAAGGAAACCAGTAGGTATTAAGGATAATAAAACTAATAATGACTGTTGGAAACTTAAAAAGAGTCTCTATGGATTAAAGCAATCTGGTTATGAATGGAACCAATATATTGTTAAAGAGTTAAACAATATAGGGTTTAAAGCAGGTTTAGCTGATCCATGTTTATTTAAGAGAGAGACTAATGGAACAGTGTCATTATTATTGTTGTTTACAGATGATATTGCTTTAATTACAAAGACTAATAATGAAGCTACTGAAATAATATCATTATTAGGTAAGAGGATAAAATTAAAGCAATTAGAAGAGATAAGACAGTATTTAGGATTGACAATAAACAAAACCAAGAGTGGCTTTAAGATATCTCAAGAAGATAAAATTTACCAATTGCTAAAAACGTATAAAATTGAACTTTGTAAGCCGGCAAAAACTCCAATGAGTCAGGAATTTTGCCGAACTGATGCTCAAAGTTCAAAATTCGATAAGACTATTTATCAGTCATTAATTGGTAGTTTATCGTATATTAGTAATTGGTCAAGGCCAGACATTGCATATGGCGTTAATCAATTGGCAAGATTCAACGCTGAACCCACTGAACGTCACTGGCAAGCGCTAAAGCGTATATTAAGGTATCTTAAAAAGACAATGCACTATGCATTGTATTTGGAGCCAAAAGATGATTTGATTTTAAGTGCATATGCTGATGCAAGTTTTGCAACAGACATAAACACTAGGAAATCAACTTCAGATATGGCTATACTATTAGGTAAAGCACTGATTGGTTGGAGGTCAATTAGACAGCAACACATAACTATGTCCACAATGGAAGCAGAATTTTCATGTCTATCTTTATTATGTACTGATTTAATTCTGTATAAACAGTTGTTATTAGATATGGGAATAACTGTTAATAATGCCATTGTAGTGTATGAGGACAATCAAGCAGCCATACGGTTGGCTACAAATATTGCTGTAAAAATGAGATCTAAGCATACAGATCTTAGATATTTGAATGTAAGGCAATCTGTAAAAAATGGTTTAATAAGTCTGGAATATTGCATGACTGAAGAAAATTTTGCCGATCAGTTTACAAAAGCCCAAGGTGCAGTAAAGCACAAGGAAAGTTGTGAAAACTATGGGTTAAAGTTGTAAATAGATATATATGTTATTATATTACCCAAAAGGGGAGAATGTTAGGAATAACATGGTTACCTAACTTAGTTTGGGTAAAATAATATATACAGACTATGATAGCGTGTGTCACTTTAAATGCAGACCATGTAATTTTGGGTGCGGTTGTAAAATCACCATAAGAGGGAGCAAGAGAGCTCACTGTTTGCTGGCTTTTACTGGATTGCTGACAATGATGGATTGATGGTGATAACTGCGTGTTTTTCCTGCTATTGCTGAACGAAGAAAAGAGGTTTGATTTTCTTCATATCTCTACTGCAAAAAGAGATATATTACTGGACTGATTATTTGTGAGTTTACTGACCTCTTTTTCGACACTGGACTTTGCTAATGGATAATCCCCGGACGGACTGAACTAAGTGTATGATATATGGACTGTTTGACTATGCTATAACTCTTACTGGAATAAAAACTATTTAACTGGCACAGTGTATCTGATTTACTGAGTGTAAGCTACAACAACGTTTATCTCACATATCTGTCTGCCTGCCTGCCTGACTGCCGTTGCACGTTCTGCTAGGGTGTATATCCCTAACAAGGTGAACATAAAAGGCTCTTGCAAGTTTGGACGTCCGGTTGTGCTTCCATCACATCGGAGCAGAATCCACAATTATGCACATTTTCACTCTGTGCTCACTTGTTGGAGGGTCCCAATTGGGATCAGAACCACCCTGGAGGGGTGGTGAAGAAAGGGGGGACCACCTGGAGGGTTGAGGGGAGCCGCATTTCCCCTCTGACAAGGTAAACCCCCTCCAAAGACAAGTTGTAAGAGTGGTCAAAAATGGCCACCATGAAGACGGGAGGCAATCTGGGAAACTAAGACTGTGCTGTAGTGGTGAAGCTGTGAGCGGTGTGTGAACCAGGCAAAATACATGGAAATTAAGGTACCCCAGAATTAAGAAACAAAGAATTTTTTATGAAAGATTGTAGAAGCGGCGATCAGAGAGAGAATGAAAAAAATTGAAAACTTGTGGAATTGGCTTTGGACTTTGAAAAGAATTAATTTAGAGGTGGAAAATTCAGAGGAAATATTGATTATAAAAGACTTGGAATTTAAACTGGATAATTATTTGGATTTTGGTACTAAATAGGAATAATTAAATGCTGGAATTGAATGTGTTAAAATAAATAATAGCTAATAATTGTAATTAGTGAAATTAACAATGGCTTTAAAAAAGGAAAAAGTGAAAAGAAAGGGTGGAATGTGGAAACAGAACTAATGGTAAAGGAAAATTTTCAGTGACTCTTTGAAAAGTGGTTGGTCTTTTTAAAATTGGAATTTGAAAGGAAATAAAAGGAATTCCATTACAACAAAATGAAAAGCCTGAAAAGTTAAATATTAGAATATTACAAGGAAAAAAAGATATGTGAAGAAATTGCCCTGGGATTATTTGGTGACTTTGGGAAAAAGTTGGAAAAGAAATTAACAGAAGGAAGCTGGAAACAAAGATTTATGGACACTTACTGTTGAAATTAAATATAAAAGACACTGGTTGCAATAAACTACTGAACAATTGGATTGGACATAAATACTAAAGAAAGGGGGGAGAAAAAAGAAGAAGAAGTCTACAATATGGGAGAATTATGTGTGGAAATAAAATTGGAACTACAAAATATGAGGGAAATAATGAAGGAAAGCTTGCAAATGTGCAGTATTATGCTACAAAAACTAGAAATGGTGATACAGATTGAAGAAGAACAAAGAGAACCAGAAGGGGAGGAGTTAAATAAAGAGGAAACCAGCCTTAAAGAAAAAGTGGAACAACGAACATTAAAACAGAGGGGAAAAGAATTAAAGCTAAAAACTTGAGGTTTGATATGATAATTAAGGGAGAATTGTTTGGAAAATTAAACAAAGGAAAAGGAAACAGCAGAAGAGGGAATTACAGAGGAAAAATCAAGGGAGGGAGGGGGATAAAATCAATTGGAATAAGAAATGGAGGGAAATAGTAAAGGAAAAAAAGGGAATTAAGAGAAAGGTCCAGAAAATAAAGGGAAGCAGAAAGCAAACAAAAATGAAAAGAAATTATATAGTCAGGAGGATGAGAGACAATGGATAGAAGAAGAACAGGAAAGGGGATTCTGCAAGGTAACGTGTGGTGATATATAAGAATATAGATTTAAAAACAAAAGAATGGAACTAAGGATTATCGTTAAATTAGATATAGATTTAATTGAAATAGATATGGAAATGGGAATTTATTATACATACATTAATTGACATTTAATAAAGCGATGAATAAAGCTAAAATGAACTATTCTAATGGAAAGACTGTTATCAGTTTCTAAAATTAATTGAATAAAGTAATATTTTTGAAATAAATAAATGATTTAGAATGTAATTAAGAAAAAGAATACCATGCGGAATCTGTCTCAAATATGTATATGCATATGTGATATTTAGTAATTAGGAGATTATTGTTATTAATGTAGAATGTGATAATTAAAAAATGACTATATTAAGGTAAATCTTTATAAGGAATTAAAGAAAATAAATTGAGGTAATGTATAAGGCAAAGGGATGGCAAACTCGAATTGACAATTAAAAGGGACAACTTTGGGATTATTAGAATTAGGATAGAATCTATTGAACAATGAATGGACTAATAGTATGTGATAAAATTGCAAATATGACAGATAAAAGTAAATATGTGTAATGAATATAAAAATGAAATAAGAATTTTAGATAATATTGTAAAACAAGATACGAGAATATTTAAAGAAAAATCAAATAAGTTATGGTATGAATTGGAATTGGATAAAATAAATGTAATGAATATAAGAATATTTGAGAGTATATAAAGGAAAATGGAATAAGTAATAATATGATATGAAATTGAATACAAAAGATAAATATGTAATTATGGTCATGTTTGTATTGAAATGTAAAAACCTGGAACCACATTATATACCAAAAGATACGTTTTTTAAAATATAAAAATAAAAAATTTATTGGGGGGGAAGGCTCTTGCAAGTTCAACCAATGTGGCAATTGATCAGGGATCAGGGATCTATTACCTCAAAAATATTTTTCTATAACTCAAGACAGTGCAGATAATGTTCCTGCTTTCTATTTGCCCCTAAAAAACTGATCTGCTTAGTTTTTTGGGGGAGAAATAATGGGGAAAAAATTCTGCCTCTGCCTACCAGCATCCATCGGTATTCATCTGGCTAGCGTCTTGTCTGTGTCAGAGAGAGTTGAGGGCTGTTTGGAAACTGAAGCAGTATTTGCTGTGTGAGTAAGAAGGAGACAGCAAGGAGCCTGGGAGTGGCTTAGCTCAACTGTTCCGTACTAAAGCTGCTTGGTGCTGTGAAAGTGAAACTTAAACTCTGCTTGTGTTTTGCATTTGGAACAGACTTCTTTTCAGGTGGGGAGGGGAAATAGAACTCCTTAGCATCAGAGCGCGTTAATAATAATAATATAGGAAATACTAATGCTCTGATGGTCATTTTGAAAAATCCTTTCTTAGCACCTAGAAGCCAAGAGAAACATACATGCCAAATTTCAAGTTTGTAGGCTTTATGGTTCTGGAGATTTTGTGATGATGCGTGAGTGGTATTTCTCTCTCTCTCTCACACACACACACACATATTCTGTCAACACAATTGTTTTGATATTGGCATACAATATAAATTTCTGTCTTTTCACAATCAATCATTTGTCCAATTAGATTGTAGCTGAGATAAAACAATTTGAAATTAATTAAGCTGATATTGTCTGGATATTGTCTGGATATTGTCTGGATTGAATTACTTGTTTTAATATATATCTGACAGTTGGTACCTTCTTTTTCGGTCAATGTCAATGCTGTTGGGGTGATAGTGGCTTATAAAGTTAATGTCTCGGAATGCTTCTTGTGCTAAGGTTGTCGGAAAGAAAAAAACCAGATGAGGATGAGTGTTCCTCTTCACTCAGGTTTTAACAGCTGGACTTTTCTGCTTTGGAAATAATTGGTGCCATCGTGTTTTGTATATAGCTGTAATTAAGGTGGGAATCTTTCATTGCAAAGTGACAGTGGATTTTGGAATGTAGATTTTCCATACCTTAAAAGCAGCACTTAGTGGCTGAAGATGGATTCTCTCTCAAATTTTATGAACTGTTTTTAGTGGAATGGATGCAAGTGGAAATGCGTACTCAAGCTTCATTTTTCATCTATGTAGCATAGAGGCTGCTTTGATATCCTTGCTTCCGTAATTATCCGTTGCTGGGATAATTACATGGAAATATCAAATTTGATATCCTTGCTTTCGGTTGCTTTTTCATATTTGAAGGAAAGGGGGCATCCTGGCTGATGTTTAACAAGCCAACTTTGCTGAAGAATGCCCTAAAATGGTTTGCAAGAGTTGAACCTTTTAGAAAAGAGATGTAATATTACGAAAATTTGATGTGGCCTAATTTCTATACTAGCCTTTCAGGGCTTAATGGTTATTTATTGGGACCAGGCTGCAGTAGAATCATCTAAAACCATTTTTATTTTACTGGGCTTCTTTATTATTAAATTCCCCCCCCCCCCCCCCCCCCCCCCCCCCCCCCCCCCCCCCCCCCCCCCCCCCCCCCCCCCCCCCCCCCCCCCCCCCCCCCCCCCCCCCCCCCCCCCCCCCCCCCCCCCCCCCCCCCCCCCCCGCCCCCCCCCCCCCCCCCCCCCCCCCCCCCCCCCCCCCCCCCCCCCCCCCCCCCCCCCCCCCCCCCCCCCCCCCCCCCCCCCCCCCCCCCCCCCCCCCCCCCCCCCCCCCCCCCCCCCCCCCCCCCCCCCCCCCCCCCCCCCCCCCCCCCCCCCCCCCCCCCCCCCCCCCCCCCGCCCCCCCCCCCCCCCCCCCCCCCCCCCCCCCCCCCCCCCCCCCCCCCCCCCCCCCCCCGGGCCCCCCCCCCCCCCCCCCCCCCCCCCCCCCCCCCCCCCCCCCCCCCCCCCCCCCCCCCCGGCGGGGGCCCTGCCGGCGGGGCCCATCAGGCCCTGAGGCCCCGCCCCACCCCCGAGGCCCCCCCGCGGCCCCCCCCCACCCCCCCCCCCCGGCCCCCCCCCCCCCCCCCCCCGCCCCCCCCCCCCCCCCCCCCCCCCCCCCCCCCCCCCCCCCGAGGGGGTGGGAAGGCGCCCCGCCCCCAGTAACAACACAACCCCCCGGCGGCAAGCATGAGCCAGGATTTTATAATTTAATGTGCTTGCTCACTTAGCCAACACATAAAATAAATAAGATTGGATCTGATTAGCTACTGGATGCAAGATCACAAAGGAATGCTAGGGCTGCAAGCTAGATTAGGAATTTAAAAAAGAAATCCAGGAGAAGGAAATGTCAACTGACTTCCGTTGCTGGGATAATTACATGGAAATATCAAATTTGATTCAAAAGAGACTTTTTGTCTTCCGGAGAAGAGAAAGGCAATGAATGTATAAATTAGCAGGTAGTCCTCCACTTATGACCACAATTGAGCCCAAAGTTTATGTCGCTAAGGGAGACATTTGTTAAGTGAGCTTTGCCCCATTTTGTGACCTTTCCTGCCACAGTTGTTAAGTGAATCACTGCAGTGGTTTAGTCAGTAACCCGATTGTTAAAGTGAATCTGGCTTCCCCATTGACTTTGCTTGTCAGAAGGTCTCAAAAGATGATTGTGCAACCCTGGGACACGGCAACTGTCATAAATGTGAGCCAGTTGTCAAGCATCTGAATTTTGATCACGTGACTATGGGGATGCTGCAATAGTCATAAGTGTGGAAAACGTAAGCCACTTTTTTCAGTGCGTGTGATGGCCCGGGGCGTGGCACAGAGGCAACACAGTCAAATAAGCAATAAGAGTCCCTTTATTTTCTCCAACTTTGCCCCCAATGTCCAGGTTACCTTTGGCTGGAGAAAAACTCTCCCAGCAACAGCCTTTAACTGTAGAAAATTCAGTCCAAAACAAGGTACATACAAACTGTAACTAAAAATCCAAACAAACCAAGCTGATTAACGTGACAGGGCAGGAGAAGGAATTTCAGACTTGAAGGCACGGCAAAACTCACACAGTTGGGAAAACGCCAGGAACACAGATAAGCCATGATGATACCAGATAAATTCATGTTTGCTTCCAACAACTTGCTGTGCGCAGCTTCCTCTTTTATACACTGTGTTCCCAGCTGCAGTTAATGAAGGGAATCAGGGCCCTTTCCTCCCCTATAAGCCACGCAACTCACATTGCTCCTTTCTCCATTCCTTCCTGCGTGTCCTAGGATGAAGAGGGGGTGGGCCTGGGTCTTCCTCTGAACTCCCTCTCCCTTGTTCTACCTTTCTTCTGCTCTGCCCATCCGGACTTTGCCCTTCCCCAGTTTCTTCCACAGCCAACGGAGCCACACTCCCACTCCCTGTCAGCTGTTCGGCTTCCCCCTCCGAGTCAGATTCTGACAGGGGCATGACAGTGCCGTTGTAACATTGAATGGTCACTAAATGAACTGTTGTAGGTTGAGGACTACCTGTACAGTTTTCTGAAAACAAAAAACATTTTTGTTTTATCATCCAAGCCATAAAGAAGGGAAGCTGAGAAGATTTCATTGAATTTCTTGTTCTAATTTAGCAGTAGGATGTACTTCAATCCATCTGCACTCCAGCTCGAAACTTCTTAAATGGATCACCATGCAAGAAACTTCTTCTTTCTATTAGCTTGGACAAATAAAATAATGTGAACCTATTTGAAGACTGAATGCTCTTTTGGGGCATTGCATCCCAAATGCCAGGGCAGGTTCCCAAAGATGTTGTTACATGGGACAAATCTCATTGTAAACATTCCTTCCTGCCATTAATTTCAGGAAAATTCATTCCTTACATTGCTTTCAAACTGCATCGGTTCTGGTAGATGACAGTGGTCTAAGCTGGCTGAGAGCCTCTTCATTAACTTTTTGGCAAAATGTACAACACCGTTGTAATCCTGGTTAGCTGCTGTGGGAGACAGTACACATCTGTTTCACAATAGTATTGCACTGAGACAATCTCTTAATAAAAGCAGCTGTTCAAATAGCCGAATGTTCTAAGAATGCGTTTTGTAATGTTGGATGTTTTTCTTGGCAGCAGCATGTTATCTCACTTGGGCTACCATCCATCCTGTTCGACCTCTGATTGTCACATGGCAAAATCAGCAATTTTGTGTTCCCTCTTGTGTTATCTAAAGGGAAGTGTTCTGTATAATCGGCAGTGAAGAGTAAAAACACAGGCAGATGTGTGCAGATATACACGCATTTATGATTTTAGCAATCACAGAGAAAGAAGCCATCGGGAGAATCGCAACTGGGTGCGGGGGGGGGTGGCAGAGATGAAAATGTGGGAGGGCAGCACACCGCTCTTGGGAGTTATAAAACTACACATCATTTCATCCTCACTCCCCAGAGAGAAAAAGGGCAAAAAGGCAAGGCTACTGAACAAGCCATTCTATCATCTGATGGAAATTATAACAAACTTTGAAATGAGAGCTAAAAGAAGGCGGCTCTTGAAAGGGATGAAATGGCAGAAAAGAAGAGTCATGCAGAAATGAAAGGAGGGCTATGTCTTTATAAGAAGACATACCGGTTACTCCACGAAAAGGGTGCCAGGCTTTGAACTACCACGCCAGCAATGGATAATCCTGAATAGGATTTGCATCACACATGCATCTGCTGGGACTCGCTGTTTAAATGGGGCATAGGATCCTCCCCTCAGTGTGACTGTTGGGTCCCATGTCAAATTGGAGATCACACCATGACCGGCTGTAAGATGAGGGCATATACTGATCCAGTATCCAGTATAGATTTTTTTTTTTCATGTAAATGATGTTGCACTTCAATGGTTAGATGGCCTAGACATTGGGATCTGAATATAGATCTTTTAAATATTTTATTGTTCTTTTTACTCTTGGGGAAATGTTAATATATATTGCAAATCCATGTATGATATGCCATACGAGGGAAGGAGGGAAGAGGAAGGAAGGAAGGGATCTGTGAGCATGACAAAAAAAAAGGAGAAAAATATGAATGAGAGGGAAAGGAATAAAAAAAAATCCCACCCCAGGTCTTTTATGGAGGAAATATATAAATGCCAAGAATGCTTTTAAAAATCCGTTATCCAAAGCATTAAAATGAATTCTAAAGTATTATATAAATAATTAAGAAGAATCCAGGAAGTTCCATACAAAGGCATAAATGTAAATGGCAGTAATTAAGGGGAGGAGATTTTAAGTACTGAAGTGATACTAAAAGTGAAATTTTGAGAAAACTGTGTGCCCTATGTAATATTTATAAGAGCATTATAAAGCTTTAAAATTCAAGAATCTGGAGGAGTTCCATCCCATCTTTTACCGGCCATTTTCTGAATAAGAAGCAAAGAGATTCTAGTAAGATTTACATTTCTAGTGTATATTTCAGAGCATTTGATCCAACTTGCATCTTTTATGGGTCCATTAAGTAAATGTGCTGTTCAAAATAAATGTGCATCACTCGGTTGCGATGAGGATAGAGGTGGAAAACCTGTTGAGCCTTAAATCTATTCTTTGTGGCCACATCTGGGTGGCATAGAACAGTTAGCCTTGAATGGGACGAGCAGGCATGTCGGCAGATATGTACAATTTAACATGTCCTCAATCAACCAACATTGCAAAAATTCGCAGAGGTTCCTCAGACTGTAATTTGTGCTTTCAGGAAATTAAGTACTGTAGCATTGCAGCAAGAGAAAAACAACACAGCATCTGTGTTCAAGTCTTTCCTTCAGCTGTGAGATTGGGATCTTCCTCACCAGCCAAAGGTTCTCTGGAACCCCATTTCTGGCTATAGTACCCCCAAAACCTTGGTAGCTTGAAGGCTGAGGCATTGACCAAGATGGATCTGCCATGGTCTTTATTTGGTATGTTTGTGTTTTTTGCTATACATGTCCCCTATCCCACTGACTTAATGAAGCATTATGTAGAAAATCAATCAATCCAATAAGTTTGTAAAGAGGCCTATCAGAGGCATTTTGGCCAAGTTGCTTATGATGCTAAATGCCTCTTTTCATGTAACTGGATTTTTTTTTAAAAAATATGCAAATTGTATCAGCTAGGAGAGAGGCTGGCAATGAATGGCATGGAACAGATGCTGGAGGAGTAACTGAACTACCTCCTCTCCTGGTGTATTGTAATAGAAGGTGGGAGTTACTTGAGAGATAGAGCAAAAAGAGGCAGCAAGCCAAGGGAAAGGTCAGATAAAAGTCAACTTAAGTCTGAAACTTGAATGTGGATGGGGCAAGAGTCTCAGGAGATACCTTCCCTAGTTTCTTGAGGTGCAAAGGAGGCAGGGGGAGAGATATACCTCCAGATTTGCAAGTTTGTTTTAATGTAACCTTACAATAAAGTAGAACTAGCTTATTTACAGTGCATTCAGAAAGTATTCAGCCGTCACTGCAGCCCTCCACCGATCTGGGCTTTATGGCAGAGTGGTGAGACGGAAGCCTGTTTGGAGTTTGCAAAAAAGCAACTGAAGGACTCAGACTATGAGGAACAAGATTTTCTGATCTGATGAAACCAAGATCGAACTGTTTGGCCTCAATTCTGAACATTATGTCTGGGGAAAACCAGGCACTGTTCATCACCTGTCCAATATCATCCCAAACATGAAGCATGGAGGTGGCAGCATCATGCTGTGGGGGTGTTTTTTCAGCAGCAGGGACTGGGAGACAGGTCAGGGTTGAAGGAAAGCTGTGAAAGGAGCAAAGTACAGGGATGTCCCTAATGAAAACCTGTTCCACACCTCTCAGGACCTCAGACTGCGCCGAAGGTTCACTTTCCAACATGACAACAATCCTAAGCACAGAGCCAAAGCAACACAGGAGTGGCTCAGAGGCAACACTGTGACTGTCCTAGAGTGGCCCAGCCAGAGCCCTGACTTGAACCCTATTGTACATCTCTGGGGGGACCTGAAAATGGCTACCCACTGACAATTGTCATCCAACCTGACTGAGCTTGAGAGGATTTGCAAGGAAGAATGGCATCAATCCCCCAATCCAGGTGTGCACAGCTTGTTGTGTCATACCTCCAAAAACTTGAGGCTGTAATTGCTGCCAAAGGTGCTTCAAACAAAGTACTGAGTGAAGGGCCTGAATACTTATGCCAATGGGATATTTCAGTTTTTCCTGTTTAATAAATTACAGGCATTTCTAAAATTCTGTTTTCATTTTGTCATTATGGGACACTGAGTGAGGATTAATAAAAAATAAATAAATTTCAGCAACTGTAGAATCAGGCTGCAGCATAACAAAATGAACAAAAGTGAAGGAGCTCTGAATACTTTGTGAATGCATTGTAGCCATGTTTCCATGTCTATCTTGCAAGGCTGACAAGTATTGAGGCAAATCCCTCTTCTGAAATGAGTATTTACTTCTAAGGTAAATAAATCCCTAATGCTTTTGTTCAGGTTTTTGTATGTTTTGTTCTATAATTCAGAATGTCACGGTTGACAAGATAAAGTCTCCAGGAGCAGAGGAACAATGTAAACAACCCAAAACATTTTGCACTACAGTGAATAACAGTTCCACCCTGAAGTCATGTTGTGTCATGTACTTAGAGCCTACTAAGGCATTTGTCATGTGAGACGGGAGATCCCACAAACCTTATGCTATCTCCCCTTGAAGTCAAAAGATGTAATGATTAAATGAACTAACAATTTGTTATTGTTACATAATAGCAAGGTGGTTGTCTCGAATCACCTCTACACATAAAGTACGGTAGTCTTTCCATCTCTCTGGGTCCAGCAGCTCAGCTGAGTATAAGTGAGATGGGCACTTTCTAAATTAAATACTGTAGATGGATGGATGGACAGACAGACAGACATAGATGGATAGTGTCAGCTTTGGAAGTCATATTAATACCAGACACTTCCACACTACCACATTCTTGAGCCTGGAAAAATGGGAGGGGGGAATTTCTTGGAGGGTATGTGGTTAGACATAACAGCATTCTTCTTCTAAGTCAAGGTCATGTTATTTCTGCACCTGGCTGAGGAGTGGTTGAGGGGACATCTCAAGGTGGGATGGATGGTGATTGGGGCATGTGATGCAATGAGGGGTGCAAGGGGTGGATTTGTAATTTTTTACTAATTGAAGGGGAACCCAGAACTTTCAGATTCGGGATTTCTCAGATGTACCAGCTTACTACTCTAATAAAAGGAACCTTTCAGAAGATGTCTGTCTCAAGAGTTATTTGTTAGAGTTGTGGTTTCCTGGAACGCTGACAGATAGATTTATTTTCAGATTCTCTGCAGCATCCTGTTGTATATGACAAATCACATTCAAAACAGTTTCTGTTTTTTCCTTAGAAATACTGAAATGTGGAAGAACTTGAGGGCAGGACAAAACTCTTACTTCAGCTGCTCTTCAGCTATGAAGCTCATGTCAACCTCTCTCCTTGTTTGGAGAAGGTTAACAGCCATCACTGGCAGCTAAAGAAAGATGCTTTTGTGGATTTGCAACTCCCTCTTGTAGCCACTACTCAGATTTTGGGGAGGGGGGTTGGAATCACAAACAAGCACAAGGATAACATAAATATAGATGGAGATAGGTCATGGATTAAATACTATTCTCCGCAGTTGCCTATTAGTCATTTGAAGGGTAGCTGGATAGTGCACTAGTTAGCTTTAGTCTTTATTAGCTTTCAGAAAGTGGCAGTAGTGGTAGGCGCTGTGCCTATCCATTCTTTTTTGCAGATGTTTTCCCCTACCTCCAGATGTACTTGCCAGTCTTGGTGGCAATGAAATATAGAACATGCAGATTAAAACAAAGCATTGCTATCCTTTGCCATTATTTGCAGGGAAAATAATTCTGTTGAAAGACTCTTTTTTTTTTTTTATCCCATACATGACAAAATGGCTGATTAAAGTGTTTCTTCTTCTGTACGCTTCCAGCAGAAGAAACTCAACAATTAGAAGAAAAATCTTACATTTTAAGTGAAAAGAAATGAGTTTATGCACATATAGTGAAGGCAGTAGTTTGAAAACCGCTTCATAAATGTCTGTTTAGTTTTTAGAGATTGTCTGCCGCTGAAATGGACTTATTGGCATGAAAAACACATTTTTATACAGATTACTGTACTTGAATTGTAGGTATTACATTTCATAAAACTTTTACAGTGATATAATTTTAATTATGTCAGTGGTGTTGCATTTTTAAAAATTTTTTACATTTGAATGCATTAACTTGCAGTGCTAAGGACTGTAGAAATTACTATATGCAACCCTGACCTTAACGTTAGAATGTATTTAGCTCCCAAGCTTTATTATTAGGCTTACTTAAAATATTTTTTTTTAAAAAAAAAACTGTTGGGAAGAAAGGGTTTGTTATAATTATTCATTAACATCAGTTCTTGGGATAGAACTCTATATCACACTAAATCAGCCTTCCACAACTTGGTGCTTTCCAGGGACCTTGATGCTGGCTGGGATCTAGGAGATCTAAAATTCAACCAACATTGGATTTGGGAAAGCAAGTGATAATTGCAGCTCTGCAAAGCAAGAGACCGCTCCCCTCCCCAGGTCAGGTTGTGCTGTTTCTCTCTCTCTCTCTCTCTCTCTCTCTGTCTCTCTCTGTCTCCTACAATGTTGGGAGCAGCTTTACAGAGCTCTGTGCAGGCAAGCTGGGCAGCATCTGCTGACCTCCCCCACGCCTGCAGTTTGGAGGGATTGTAAACACGATAAGACCTCAAGCCAGCTGATCGTGTAGCTGGTTGCTGTGTTTTTCTCTTGCTGACTTCGCTCAGGGCTCTGTATAGCCTAAGGAGCGATTCTTCAATCTTGGAGCCTGTTTTCCTGTAGTCAGCAGCCATCTTGGATTTCAAGCCTTCCACCACGAGGTGAGCAGCCATTTTGTAAGCCCGGGGGCCAATTTATACCCTAAGGGGTTTAATACAAAAAATTTCCGAACAGTTTCTTTCCATCGCAAGAGCCTTTATTTTACAAATGGAGCAAGATAAGGCTCTGGCAGAGCTTTCCCCCAGTGGAACAGTCTCTTAAGCCCAATAGGAGAAAAGACATAGGCAACGCACCCAATCAGTCCAGAGGGAGGTGGCTGCTAAAATCAAAGCTAAGGCTCTAGCCCCTAAGAAGGCAACTCAGGCTGCATTGAGGGCAGAGAAGCGCAGACATGCAGCTCTAGAGAGACAGTTCAACAGAACTATTCAACAGAAGGGAGTGCAACTACAGCATGTTTCAGGTGATACTCGGGCCCCAACCAAGCCCTCCCAGGGGAGGAGAAGTTATCTATGAGCCTTTCCATCCTCCATCCTGGTCTCCTGAGGCTCTTGCTGTACAGTCAGATCCTCAGGATTTAAGCAGATCTGGGCCTTATTTCCAACAGGCTTCTGTGCCCTATGCTCCTCCCCCTTCTTCCAGGGCTCGAACCTCTCCTCAATCTAGGCCTGAAGCCACCTTCACTCCCACAGCAGCAGGCCTTCTGCCTTCTGCCTTTGAGCATAGACCAAGGGATATCCAAGATATAGTCTCATCGGCCATTAGGCAGGGATTGGCTGAAGGCTTCAAGCAAATTCTTCAACCTCTGGAAGGGTTCAGGCCCTTCTTCCTTCTCATTCTATAAGCTCCTTGCCTCATCATCCTGATTTACACAGGCCTCAGGACCTCAGGGTCCATTCTCCTCTACCAGAATGGGAGGAGGTTGATGAGGAAGGAAGGCCTTCACCATCTGAACACAGTTACTCCTCTCATTCAGAGTGTGAAGAGGGTGAGATTTTTGACCAAAATCTTTCAGAGGAAGAGGCTTCTCGCCCAGAGCAGACATCCTCTGCATTGGTCTTCAAACTTACTCTCTTCAGGCCATTGCTCAGCAAGGCCTTGGTCACTGCCAAGCTGTCGCCAGATGAAGTGGCTCCCGAGCCACAAGGAAATCCCTCTGGCCAAGGAGACTCGCTCTTCTCCAAGCCTATAGTACATGCAGAGGTTTTGCCTTCTCCCATTTTGTTCCTGGACATGGTCAAGGAACAGTGCGCTTCTCCTTCGGCAGGTCCTCGCCCATCTTCTCTAGATAAGCGTTTCTACAATGTCAGCGCAGCTCTGGACAATGCCCTGGCAGTGCCTTCTGTTGACATTCCGGTTGTGGCCTCGTTCTCATCTTCTGGAACTCCCACAGAGCCAGAAGATATCCTGGAACCGGATGATAAACGCAATCACCAGGCTGAGGCCCTGGTTTTTCTTGCCTAAGTATAGGACTTTACTTTTCTCTACATTGAATTTCATTTTGTTAGATACGGCCAGTACTTTTCAATATTTCCTAGTCTGTCAAGATCCATCTAGATCTTGAGCCTATCTTCTTGGGTGTTAGCTATTCCTGCCAGCTTAGTATCATCTGCAAATTTGGTAAGTTCCCCTTCTATTCCCTCATCTAAGTCGTTAATGAAGATATTGAAGAGTACTGGGCCTAAGACGGAACCTTGTGATGGTTATGACATGCAAAGACAGAATCACAACAGGGAGGTGATAAGTAAGAAACATGAACATGGGAAAGCCCAGCACAGTAAAAGATGAAATGAAGGAATAAGATGAAAATGAATCAATTATGCATTGACATCTTAGGCACCAAAAATTTCAAATACACTGGAAGGATACTTTTACCTAAGACAAAAAGGAAGAAATGATCTTCTGAGCGAAAGTGTCCAATTCCAGTCTATTGCTTTCATCATCAGAAAAGATGTAGCAAAGACAGTACTTGATACTATGCAGTCAATGCTCAAGCAATAAGTCACTAGACCATAGTGATTAAGACACCAGGCTTGAAAGTGGAAGACTGTGAATTCTTGTCCCTCCTTAGCCACGAAAGCCAGCTGGATGACCTTGGGCCATATACTCTCTCTCAGTCCAACCAACCACACAAGAGTTGTTGTTGGGAAATTAGGAGCAGGAAGGAATGCCATTTAATATGACCATTTCCCAAATTTATGCTCCAGCCACTAAGGCCAAAGAAGAGGAGGTTGATTTCTTTTATGGTGAAATTCAATCAGAGGTGAAAGAAGGGCAGGGAAGAAGTGCTACTTGTGATTGGAGACTGTAATGCCTAAATTGGAATTAGTAAGACGGGAAATGTTATAGTTAGACTGTATTGTGTAAGAAACCAAAATTAAGCAGAGAACGACTTATCAGGGTCTTTACCCTCCGCCATTTTTTTTAATCCATTACTAACACTGTCTGTCGAGCCTGGTTTGGGGCTCGCCATTACAAGAGGGGAGATGCAGAGGTAGCTTACCACAGGCGAATGGGGAGAGGGGGGAGCCCAGAGATGCACAGCCAACGGCACCAGAGCGTCCTGCAAGCAACAGCTGATGGGCGTGACTTGCAGCTGACGGCACGGATCCAAATTGACCAGTGCGGATTCAAATTGGCCAGGAACTGCCGGCATGCCTTGGCCCCAGACACAAAAAGATGGCTAATGAGACGTGCAGTGACTGGATGGGAGGGGAGAGGATGGACATGGGAATGGGCTGCCTCACGTGCAGGCCACACCCACCCCAGTTTGTGAAGGGAAAAAAATGTCACAATACGTCACGTGCAGGGGTAGGATTCTATTGGTTTGGCCCAGTTGTCCTGAACCGGTAGCTCCGAAAAACAGCTGGGAGAGAACCAATTCGCTCTGACAATCAGCTATTGGGCCCACCCACCCACCGCGGCTCTAGTCTGTGCTTTATTTCCGGGTTTTCCAGTTCAGCTGCTTTGCGCGGCACAGCAGATTGCCGCACGTCAGCTGTTTTACACACAGGGCTTGCAGCAGAAGGTGAGTTGTAAATGCGTGTGTGCAAAGCACGAGCTCACCAAACCAGTTGTTACATCGGTTGCATACCCCTGGTCATGTGATGGCAATGTGACACAGCAAGTTTGACACCCGTGGTCTAGAGCATATATATGTGTTCTAACACAGCCTTCGCAAGCAATGACAAACCACTTACGAGTAAAACAAACCCCTTTTTTCTCACAACAGGGCACGAACAGTCTTTATTCAGTCTTTATTCACATTGGATAGACAAAACCAAAAATAATTAGTCACAATTGAAAGTCTTTTCCCCTTATGAAACGGGGCATGAACAGTCTCTGTTCACATGAGAACTCAAGATAAAAAAGCCCTTCAATGATTATGCGAAGCAGAGGCAAATGCACTACCTATTGTTTCCCAACAGGGAGACTCACTTAGCATCTTAAATACAGAGCAATTAGTCCCAACAAACCTTGTTCTGGAAAAGGAATGCAACTTGATTGATGTTCACTGGAAAATGAATGGTTGTCTGTGACAATAGGCCACTCCCAAACCCCTACTATTTATTTCCCAGCCAGGGAGAGGAGCATCTACGACTTCTTTTCCCTGAGAGCCGGCTTATTGCCTTCCGTTGCTCTCCTCTATGCATACACACATCTGGGATGGGCCCCATCTGTTCCTCCCCCTTAC
Organism: Notechis scutatus; assembly: GCF_049901735.1. Classification (NCBI taxonomy): domain Eukaryota; kingdom Metazoa; phylum Chordata; class Lepidosauria; order Squamata; family Elapidae; genus Notechis; species Notechis scutatus. The sequence continues at coordinate 98,312,752 of NC_142012.1, read as the reverse complement.
TCAGCTCAGGCTCCGAAGACAGCCGCCTCTCCATCTGGGGGTGTCCAGAAGGTCCGGGCTCTGCATCTGCCTCTGATTCTACTTCCTCATCAGAGCCTTCCAAAGGCTCCGAAGCTCCGGTCCAGGATCCCCCTCCCGCTCATCTGACTCTGCTGCTAGCTCTGCTGGCAGCCGACGGTCCACAATATGTACCGTCTTCAAGGCAAACATAGGGCATCACTTTGAAGTTCTGAACTTCATTGATAGACACCAGAGGTACAGAGGGGCCCACCGCGGTCCGGCCGCCCAGACGCCACCAGCCCCGCACTTTTGCCCGTGGCTTTTCCGCGAGCCCGGCACCTTTTCAGGCCTAGCCACTTCCCCGGTGGCCATTTCCCAGCCACCCGATGCGCCTTTGAAAAGGTCCGGGGGGGCCCCGGAAGCCCCTCCCCCCCAAAAAAAGGCGGCGCCCAGGAGCGGTACGGGCCGCGCGCCCAGCTGACGACCGGCCCGCCAGCTGTAGAATAAAATCAAGTAAGTTAAGGATGAATGTGAAAAGAGACCAAAAAACAGAGGAAAGCAAATTGGATGTCACAACGAATAATGGAAGACAAAAGGATGAGAAAAACATCAAGAAAAACAAAGATCCCTCAAAGAGGAACCGAAAAAAAGAAAAAGAAAACCCAGACAGCTGTTACAAGAGACAAGTAGCGATATTACAATAATATCTACAGAGACATCAAAAGAAGACTAGAGAGGGGCTGGCTCATGCTTTGTACCTGTTGGCGTTTATCATTTTTCATCTCTTAACCAACAGTGAAAGTGAGAAAACTTGATTACAAAGGGAAAGTCTTGTTGGATGAGAGTTTTTCTAAACTCTAAAGCAATCAAAAAAGGGCCTGAGGGAAATGTGAAAATTGTAGCAATTGTCATTGTGCAAGATTGAAGCAACAGCGCTAGAGGCAGAACAAAAAAAATTGTTGAGAGTTTAAGGTGGTTGGATGGTTTTTGGCAGCAAGAAGAAACTCAGCTACTTCTGTGAAAACCTTATTAATATGTGTAACTGTTTAATTATTGGAATGGTCTTTAGAATAGTAGTATTTCCACAAAAGACTGGCTTTACTTCTGATGCAATTAAAAGAAAAACCACACATAAGGATGCCCTTGAGTTGACTTTGACTTCTGATAACTGTTTCCATGTAATTTTCTTCATATTAATTTTATTCTTAGACCATTATAAAAGTTACTTGCTCCTAAGGAGCATTTAATATCAGAACTAATACCTATGTTTCTCTTTTGGTAGGAGAACAATGATTTAAAATATTTGTAGTGCATTTTATCTAACATAAAAGCCACATGACATGTCCTTTTTTAAAAAATTGCATTAACCAAGCCATGAAAAAAATGTGGCTTTGAAAATGCCAAAAAACACCCCACCATTATATTCATTTAAACAAAATTAAAATGTTTAACTGCATTTCAGATTGATATTTTAAATATCAAAGATTAATCTATTTAGTTAAGCCAGTTTGACAGTTGCAATAAACAGAAATGTGAGATATAAAATCATTAATCAATCATTAAATGCACAGAGCTGAAAGGAACGGCATCCAAAATGTTTTGGGTGAAATCTGAATTTCCTATGAAATCTGGCCACTGGACATCTAACATCTGGAGGACCTCAGCTTTCCTATTCTCATTTGAAAGCAGTGGATGAAACATTTTGAAGAAAAAGCTGAAAGATTTACAAATCAATACAAAGGAGTTATTTCCTGAGGTGTATTGAGATTAACAAAACTAACAGTGATAATTCTAACTATTGAGTCAGCATTAAGTGGTTGTTGACTCTGCATTCTCAAGAACTCCAATCAGAAATAAATAATGTGCACATAACAGCAAGTTTCTCATGGTTCTTGCACATTGCTTTTTTCAAGTGTTAGGTAATATTTCCTGTTTAAAGTTTGTATTTCAATGTACTTGAGTACCATAGTACATGGCATTCAATATGCTGAGCCTTCGTAATCTAAAGAGCATTAATAGTATACTGATCAGATAAGTATTGGTATTATTAAGAATAAAACAAATAAGCTCTTATCCCCTGCTTTGGTCTTGAGAAAATGCTCTAATCTGAATTTATGTTTATTTTGGAGAGGGATGAAAGAATTCAAAAATAGGTTAAATCTATGCCTGACCAAGACCAATAAAAGTTTAATTTCTAAGGTCCAGGACAGAAAGTTGGATGTGGGTTGAATCTAGATTAGTACTAGTTTTAGAATGAGACATTAAGTTTAATTACTGAAATCTTTGATTCAAATCTCTGCTGAATTGGGATCCTCTTTGCGCCAGAATTGGATGAACTGGTGGCACAGTGGTTACAATGCAATATTGCAGACTAACTCTGCCAACTGTCAGCATTTTGATCCTAATTGGCTCAGCGTTGACTCAGCCTTCCATCCTTCCATGGTCGGTAAAATGAGGACCCAGATTGTTGGAGGCAATATGCTGACTCTGTAAACTGCTCAGAGGGGATTGTAAAGCACTTTGAAGCAGTATATAAATCTAAAGTGATATATAAGTCTAAGTGCTATCATATTGAGATACATAGCAAAATGGAAAACATTTGAAAGAAAACTAGGTAGCAAGAAAAGATAACCAAAATTCATGATTGGCAAGGAAGTCACAGAACACTGAGTGCTATCTCATGATAACTTGTAATGAGAAGAATGAATGACCTTGAGGTTCAGGAGAAAGATCAAGACAACAATCACACAAAAGAAATCTGAGTCTGGGGCAGAAATGTAGTATGAGAAAATATCTCAGACAAAACCTCTAGTTGTCAGAAAGATAAAGGGAAAGATGAGGAAAGTCCATCCAGACTTGCAAGAGTCTGTTACTGTTACCTTATAATAAACATACCATAGTATTATTTCATAGTATTATGCAGTTGTAAACATGGTCAACAGTATTAAGTATCTGGGGATGCAGATCACTAACAATCTGAACTGGTCTCTCCACACATCATCAGGGGTGGGATTCTACCAGTTTGCACCTATTCGCTAGATCCGGTTGTTAACATTCTAAGCAGTTTGGAGAACTGGTTGTTAGAAGAAATTACTGGCCTAATCCTGTAAGGAAGGCAGGAAGGAAACATTCTGGTGTTGCTTACAGAAACTGCCTCTCCGTTAACCCTTATTACGTTCTTGGCAGGACTAGACTTCCTGTCCCACGAACTTCTCTGGAGTTTTTTCCCCCTCCTTTGCTGGTACTTTGCTTGTGTGGAGTGACCATTCAAAGTTACAATGGCATTGAAAAAAGTGACTTATGACCATTTTTCACACTTACGACTGTTGCAGCATCCCCACAGTCATGAGAGGCCCAGGCGAGGAGATGCATGCCTCAATGTGAGTGATATTGAATTGGCCAGCCCAGCCAATAACATGACCACCAAGCCACATCCACCCGGTCACATGACCACCAAGCCATGCCCACCAACTAAGCCACGCCCACAGAACCAGTTGTTAAAAAATTTGAATCCCACCCCTGCACATCATCCTTAGTGAAGCGTGCAAACCAGCATCTGCATTTCCTGCATTGGATGAGGACAGCACAGAGTGTTTTAACAAATTGCATCAGTTTGATTTGGTGGCTGCAGTGCCTCAGAGAGAAAGTCCATACAGCGAGTGATAAGGACAGGAGAGAAGATTATAGGAAGCTTGCTTCTTGTCATTCAGGATATGTCTTATAATTGCTATATATAATCGCTTAGCACACAAAGCATTGTTAGAGACCCCACACACCCACTTCACAGTCTGTTTCTGTTGCTCCCCTCTGGGAGGGGAGTATTTCTAGCAGGATTACCAGATTCTGTAACAGCTTTGTTCCCCATGCCATCCAACTGGTAAACTCAGAAGATTCATTTTTCTTGCCATGTACATGTTTACATCTGAACTAGACTGTGTTGTTTCTCCATGTCACATAATATATGTGGGCATATGCATAATTTTGTGTTTATTTATTCTGTCATGATTACGTAGTGGTAGTGGAGGTGATGACCAATATTGGTGGTATTCTATTCTATTCTATTCTATTCTATTCTATTCTATTCTATTCTATTCTATTCTATTCTATTCTATTCTATTCTATTCTATTCTATTCTAGATTTTGATTTCCTAGTCTGGAGTTGACATCCATGCACTCACTCATTCTTGGCTCTGGATAGAGTGATAGTAGCCCCTGTTTCTACTTCCTACTCTTCTGCTGGACATTGTTTTCCTGACATCAGAATAGATGCTAATTTCAGTCCAGGATGGGATCATTTCATAATGGGTTGAGGACTTAACATTTAAGTCTTAAATGTATCCTTTGATCAGCCTTGCGTATGTTACAGAGTTATGAACTGTTAAGCAATCTATGTACAGTATTTCTACAGTACTTTCTACATTTCTGTACAGTACTTTCTTTTCATACTGTAGAAAATCTTCATTGTGGAATATTATTATTACTGTTATGATAATTGCAAAGGACTAAAAACGTGTACCATGTTTGTCAGAGAATAGCACATAAATATATTGTATTGTGATTGGGAAATAGCCATTACATTTTATTTCCCTACAAGCAACTTGGTGTAAGCAGTTCATAGCTATTTTAAGGAAATAGAGACAATGCCAGAATTCCCCAGCAATAGGACATAACACCTTCTTATGACTATCAATCTCTGTTCCATCCACCACAGCTTTGATAATGATTGGGACTATCCAGGATCTCCATAGGAATTTTCCAATTTATTAGGGAAGAAGAAAAAGAAAATTGGACTTGTTACTTGCAGAACCAGTTTTCTACTATTGAAATACTGCCATTGCTGTATTGGCTATGGAAGGAAGCCAAAAGTCGTTCATAAGTTGAAAGAAGATAACACAATCAGATGGAGATTGGGGAGAAAATAGGAGTTTTTAAGAGCATGTTCTGGTCACCCTCATAAAATGCTTTCCATGACGGGCACGAAAAAGCACCAACCTCCATTTACCAGAAGGCAAACTGGGGCAGGAGAGATTGCTCTTTTTCCTACAGCTTCTTGGAATGCTCACTACAATCTTTTCTTTTTTCTTTCCTTTCCTTTTTCCTTTTCCTTTGTGGTAGGAGGGGAAGAGGTAGGCCCAGCACTGTGAAGCGATACTTTCAAAAAAAGGCACAGAGCTGTAGCCATTCTCCATTTTTAATTTCTAGAGATGTGTTATATTATGAGTTGTGGTGGCGCACTGGTTAGAAGGCAGTATTGCAAGCTACTTCTGACGACTGCTAGCAGTTTGATTCTCACCGGCTCAAGGTTGACCTAGCCTTCCATCCTTCCATGGTCGGTAAAATGAGGAGCCTGATTGTTGGGGGCAATATGCTAACCAGTCTATACCACTTACAGAGGTCTATAAAGCACCATGAAGCAGTATATATTTCTAAGTGCTATTGCTATTTTCAAACAAGGCACAGAGCTGCAGCCACTTCCCCTTTTTAATTTCTAGTGATTGTATGCAGCCAATGTGAGCATTCCTGTAAATATTTTTTTTATCAGCTTTGATCTTTTAAGAAACAGTCCTGAAAAGGGTGTCTAGTGCGGTCCAAATTTCTTACTCCAGAAATATTGATAGAGCTTTGAATCCATAGCATAATTTAGCACTCTCTGTGGAGCACTCAGTTCCTTCTACCTTTGTATTTGGGGAACATCAGACTGAAGGATAGATAGAATTCCTGTTAGGCAGTTTGTTCTCTGTAGTCTGATAATTTAGAAATTGTGTGTTTAAAGAAGTGTGCTAATTTCGAAGACAGATGTGTGTCCCTGCATGCATGAGACAGGTTTATCAATTTGATCAAATTATTATTTGTTCATCTCCCCATATGGGGCATAAATGGTTCCAGTCCACAAACTGACAGTGAACATAGACTGCTAACCTTTTGGGGCTCCTGTGCCAAAAATTGTATGCATGCTGCCGCTCATGCACTTGCATGCCAGCACCCAGAAGGCAATGCGCCCACCCCCTGCGCATGTGCGCACAATCCCCTCGCCCCCCCTTACCTGCACTGTGCCTCACAGCTGATTTTCAGCTAGTTTGAGGCCTTTTTTGGCCTTCCAGGGGCTTGAAAAAAGCCTCTGCAGGCCAAATAGGCCCGTTTCATCACTTCCTGTAATACTGGAAGTGATGAAACGGGCCTATTTGGCCTACAGAGGCTTTTTTTCAAGCTCCTGGGAGGACAAAAAAGGCCTAAAAAAGGCCTCACAACTGATTTTCAGCAGAGGACCCAGTGCGTGTGTGCACAGAGCTGCTAGAAGGCGAGAGCAGCTGAAGCAGACGGGGCAACTCAGGAGTAAGGCTGGGAAGGGATAAAAGTCAGACCTCGATGAAAGCTTTGCAGGAAGCAAAGCAATTCAATTAGATTCCAAGTCCTTCTTGAATTAGATTCCAAGTCCTTCTCGTACTCTGGTCATTTTTTTCTGATACTTCCGTGTGTGTGTGTGTGTGTGTGTGTTCTGTTATAATTACTTTGGAGACTTCTGTTTTTTGCAGCATTCCTCAGCACTGACAAATGTGGGCTTATCTTGGGGAACTGTTTATAATGAGTTCTGGCTAGAAATGAAAGTAATTCCCAGCTTTGCATTAAAATAGGTTTTGCTTTTCAAACAAGTTTGTGTTTCAGTACGTTTGACGAAGCCTGGGTCAGAACAGACTAACTCTTGGTGTTTGTTTTTATCTTTCTAGGTATCTTGGCATAACTAGACCTCTCACCTATCCTGTAAGACAAAATGGAAAGTGTATGGCTAAAATGATTTTTTGCGTGTGGCTACTGTCTGCTTCCATCACTTTGCCTCCCCTGTTTGGATGGGCTCAGAATATTAATGACAACAAAGTCTGTTTAATCAGCCAAGATTTCGGCTACACAATTTATTCAACTGCTGTTGCATTTTACATCCCCATGTCAGTGATGCTGTTCATGTACTATCAGATCTACAAAGCTGCCAAGAAAAGTGCAGCCAAACACAAATTTGCTGGTTTCCCAAGGCCCAACGAACGTGAAGGGATGGTTTCAGCCAACGGCGTCGTGAAACTGCACAAGGAATCCGAAGAGTGTGCCAATTTTTCACGTCTGCTGAAACATGAACGGAAGAACATTTCTATTTTCAAAAGGGAGCAAAAAGCAGCCACTACCCTCGGAATAATTGTAGGGGCCTTTACTGTATGCTGGCTGCCCTTTTTCATCCTTTCTACTGCTAGACCCTTCATCTGTGGGACCTCTTGCAGTTGCATCCCTTTGTGGGTTGAGAGGACATTTCTCTGGTTGGGTTATGCGAACTCTTTGATTAACCCATTTATATATGCCTTCTTCAATCGGGACCTGAGGACCACCTACCGCAATCTGCTGCAATGTAGATATAGGAACATCAACCGTAAACTCTCGGCTGCAGGCATGCATGAGGCCCTGAAGCTTGCTGAAAAACCAGAGTTTGTTCTGTAAGGTCATTTCCCTTTTATTTACACTTACTTTCAAGTTCCCGTATAGACTTCCTGTTCCAAATAAAACCAAGCCTAGATCAAACAATCTGAAAATAGATTGCTAGACATTTCTTTATTTATGGGACCACTGAGTCATGGAGACACCAAAAAGGGTCTTATGTTTGGAGACGTTACGGGGAAAGTTGAGAAAAAGTGAAGGACATCCTATTTATGAAAATGAGTAAGAGAGTAAAAATCTAGGTTACTCGGCTACTGCATACCTGTAACATCCAGATTACTTTGTGTGCTAGGGAGTACTATCAGCAGAGACAAATTAGAGTACCAAATATGAGCACAACAGACTGTTGAATGCTCCCAGACAGCATTCAGATGGCTCAGGTGGAGATGGCCTTGAAGAAATAGAAGTCATTACAAAAACAAAAAGGATAGAAGTATTGCTTGAGTCCTGGGAAAGGAAAGTGTTAGAAAAAGAGTGAGGCTGGCTCCTCCTTAACTCACTGGGCTTATCAGAATGAGGGGAGAAAAAAAAATCAGACTTGCAAGGTTAAAGCTTGCAATAAGCTTCATTCTAGCCTTAATACGGAGTTAATTTCCTGCCTATGGTACCGTGGCTGTCCCTGAGGGGATACTGTTGTGGAACACTAATGCATTAGCAAATAGATATTTAGTTTCCAAAATTATTGATATGGCTTTTATTTTATAAAGCTGACTGAAAGAGATTGCATGGGTAAAGGTAGACCTGTTCACCTTTGAACGCTTGTAGCACCAAACAAAACCTGGAGGGCAGACAAACAGAGGTGTAACGGCTGAATTCTGAAATCAGATAATGATATTGTTGGACAGGAGCTCTTCTAGGTGCCCTCTTCTGTCAGTAGAACCAACAAGGAAAAGCAATGGGATAATGACAGCAACATTAGTGAAAAACAGAATCAGACTGAATGTGGTGTAGAACCTGTTTTAAGGTCCTAGCTGTTGCACTGATCGTAGTGAATGCATCATATTTTTCTAGGCACTATGTTGTCTGCACTGAATTGTCCAACAATGTTCAAAAGCCGATTGAATTCTGGACTCCCAGAGGAAGACATAAACTACTCCAGCCGTCTAGTATAATCAATTCATAAAATACTTAATAGATCAAATTGCTTGAATTCAGGCTAAACCGGACTCTAAAGTTTATATTGAGGTGGTAAAAGCTTCATTCTTGCTCTTCCTGGCTTGTAAAAGTGGTTATAAGATTGGCTGAGTAGGAACAGATACATTCTTCTGGGTAACATCCTGTGATTTCCTTCACATTCAAAGAGATAGTGCCAAGATTTCATTACAAGGAAAGAAGTCTCCTTTCAAAGAAATCCCCACTGATTTTTCATAATTTCTGTCTAGTTTCCAATATTCCACTTTTGCCAGCGCTGGCATGTTTCAAGCCCTGGAAATCCTTGTTCTCTTGTGTTCTCATGTATGACGACTATTTTGTTAACTTGCCTGAGATTCTTTTATATCCCTTTGGAGGGATAATGGTTCCTGTGATTCTGGGAAATTGTTGACCTATTGTGTTCTTAGGGTTTCAATTTTTCCCTCATTCTGTTTATCATAAATATCACATGTCTTGTGAATGTTACAGGCAGATTGCTGATTGGGAGTAATCGTAATGAATCACTTTTGGGATTTGAAGGAGAAAAGATGCATTAGAGCAGGGGTGCCAAACTCAAGGCTCACGGGGTGCTTAGATCAGGCCCTGCAGAGCCACCCTGGAAATAGCAAAGGACTAGTTTGTGGTGCCTCTGCCAGCAAAAACAGAGCTCAGGAGGCCTCCCAGGCTCCATTTTCGGCTGCGACGGCCTCCTGCTGCCCTCCACCAGTGAAAACAGAGCTTGGGAGGGCTATGCACAGCCCCACGAGCTCCATGTTCACTGGCAGAGTACTAGCAAAAGTGGATCCTCTCGGCCCCTCCTGGGCCACCACAGGTGTCCCCAACACAAGTGATGTTGAGCTGGCCATGCCCACCTGGCCATGCCCCCCCCCCCGCCCCTCCCCAGGTCAAACGCAACCCTGATGTGGCCCTCAATGAAATTGAGTTTGATACCCCTGCTTTAGAGAATATTGAACACTCATAGCTACTCCTAAAATCAAGTGTGGTTTGTCAGAGGATTGTGGATTTGCCATCCATAATGGCTTCAATATCCAGGAAAACAACTAAAGAGTTGCCATTGGCTTGCAAATGTTCTGGAGAACTTTTCCCCTTCAGATCCAGAGCATTGCAGGGTCTTAATGTAAAGCATAAGACTTTTTTTATTTAAATGGCTTTAAAATAATTTGTACTTTTTCCAGACACAATTCAAAGTGCTGATTGTACTATATTGTACCCTTCAGACTTGGAAGATGTGAGAGTTTAAGGAAGGTCCCCCTCTTAATTCTGGCACCGCTACAGAAGGTCTTGTATGAATGGAGAATTGGCCTTCATGCTGACAACTTTCAGTCCTTGTTCTCTTACATTCTCTTTCTGCTGACATGGCAAAAAAAATATATCATTTATTCAGTATATAGGCTGGTTGGCTGCTGAGTTGGATTGATGCTATCTGTTTATTAATGTTTTAATCAGCTTCATGTTTTGGAAACCCTTTCAAAAAACATTTGTGAGAAAGCTTGAGTAAAAATAAATAAACAATAATCAAGTTACGCAATGTAAAACATTGTTTCACTGTATATGTCATGGTTAATTAATTTTTTTTTTACTGATTTCCTACATTTCCCAGATTTCAAACAGCCAGACGATAGTGAATGATCTGTTAAAATAAGTGGGTTTTTTTCTCTCTTTTAATTCATTTTCTTGGACTATTTTAATTTGCAGAAGTCAAGTTTGAGATATATTCAGAAAACAGAAACACTTCCAGATAAAAACATCATTTTGCAAATTCCAACTTCCAAATAAAGGCCCTCCATTATTTATTTGGGACTGTTCTCAGAGATTTGGGCTAGAATTAACAGCTTTAGGAATTCCCAGAGCTGTAAACATAACTTCTGATTTAGTAGGAACCATGCCTGCTTCTCAGATAGCAAATTAAGATGGCATTCACACCTCACACAAAGCCATAATTCTTGAACATAACTTCACTTGTAAATTATCGTTTACAATCCATAGAGGTTAGGTTCAAGTATAACACTGGAGCCCAAAGCACATTATGCCTTAGCACCAATACATAAACAAAAAGAAGAGTAAAAACACACAAGAGTAATGAGTCATGGTATTCTTTAATTTGGAATCACTGAAGGGATGGCGAAGTGATAAGATTAGCTTTGTGGTTTGTGCTTCCAAAGAAGTCTTGACAAATACAAAAACTATCCCGCTTTCCCTACTTTTTTCAGGGTTTCTGGTCCTCATTTTGTGATATATCCTCTCACCCTGGGAGCTTTATCGTGAATAGGGTTTGACTGAGCCTGGCTCAGGAATAAATTCTTTTCTGCTATTGGTGCAGAAAAAAAAGTTTTTGAGACCTATTCTGATATTTGTTTGATAACTTCTTGGGTGATCTTTCTTGGATAATTTTGTGGGAAAGTTGATAATTGAGCTTCTTTTACACAATTATTTTTCTTAAATAAAGAAGGCTCTTCTTTCTTCCTCATTGAGGTAGGGAAAAATCAAGCAAAAGTTATAAAGAAGGCAAAAAAGTAGACAAATATCATGAATAAATGGAGGAGCTGAAAAGGACATTGACTGAAGATGTTTGACCTCAGAATAATGGTCCATCTCACCCCAATCTACTCCAACACCAAACCAGCAGTAAAAGGTGCAAAATCCTAAGCATTCAATTTCTTGGCTACCATTTGGAAATATATTTTTTTGAATCTCCTCCTGCTTCAGCTATGCATTCCCAGAAAGAAATCCAGTGTTTGTGAGTGCTGTGTTTGCTTTCTCCTTGGGCAACCTGCCTCATCCTAAAACCTCAGTGTGGAGAAACGGTTCCAAGAGAGAACTAATGGCATTTACTATATTTTCAGGATCTCCTGCAATAGAATCCTTCACCGGGCTTGCTAGGTAGCACCACCACAAACTGAAGACTGTTTCTTCTTTTGGTTTTGTGGAGCGGTGGGAATTTGGTGGGGAGAGGCAATCCAACTGTACAACCGGCAGAGTTGTTCTGACCCAACTTTGTTCCAAGTCAACAAACGCCAAACAGAGATACAAGCAAAACCTTTTAATGCTTCTCCGCGAATCCTGTTAATTCACGGTTAAAAGGCTATTAAAACTAATTGTCTCTGATAAGAACTAGCCTTGCCAAGGTTGTGCAAGGTTGCCAAAAGCACTAGATTAAGTTGCCAAGAAATATTCCAAACAAAAAGTCTTCAAACACAAACCAAGATAGTCCGAACTTCCACAAGGCTTGAAGTGCAAGAACTTCTTTGCTTCCTGCAAAGAACTCCGGTCTCTCAGGCTGGCTTTTCTCTCTTAAGGGAGGGGCCGTTACCTTGCAGCCTTACTCCCGAGTCACCCATGCTGCTGCAGCTGCTCTTTTCTACGAGCATCACACGCAGGCCTCTCATCTGAGTCCTCGCTCTCCAAGACCTCAAGTGTCTGCACCTGTTGCTGGCAAACCACAACAAGAGTTGAAAGACTGAGCTAATATTAGTTAGCTTAGACAAAGTCATGATTGGCTAAAGGTGCTTCCCAGGAGCTCCAGTTCAATGCTAAATGCATTTGAGAATCTGCAGATGGTGAAGATGATGTGGGAAAATGTAGGTAGAAAATGCATTGGAGGGGAAATGTGCAGGAAGAGTTTATAAATCTGCATTTTACTTATGTGGAGGACCTTCTAATAACATTATCTGAACTGGTTGAAAAACATCGAAACTTTTAAAAAGCAGGTGTTTTGCCGATCTTTGTATTTATTTAAAGTATCATTAAAATACCCCAAAGGTCACTCAGTTTTATTAGTGTTCTAATGAATGAAACTTTTTTTTTTGTTAAGAGATAATGGAATATTTTTCCCTCTTGAAGATTTATCAATGTTGTCCTTTCCATTGAGCACAAAGATGCTCAACCGTGCTTCCTATTGTGGGTGCTTTCTAGTTTTGTAGACTTCCAGCTTTCATAATTCTCATCAATGACTCTGCTGGTTTGGGAATTTAGGTAACTGAAGTCTACCTTTCTAAATAGCATCTTGATTGGGATGGCTGTGCTAAGTCACATTAGTGCAAAAAGAACATGTAAGAGCAAACATCAAGCTTATGATCTCTACTCTACTCATGCAACCATAGTTTGTATTAAAAAAAATCCCTATACCATAGTTTAAGGAAACCATTTTAGTGTTTCATATTAACCTTAATTTGTAGAAAAACTTATTCCCTTCAGCTCAATTGTGTCCAATTCTCAGAGACAGTCTGGACAAGTTCCTGCAGTTAATTGGCAGTGTTATTCAAAAGTGATTTGCCATTGCCTCCTTCCAAGGCCAAGAGAAAGTGACCAGCCCAAGGTCATCCAGCTGGGTTTGTGCCTAAGATGGGACAAGAATGCATGGTCTCCTGGTGGTTAAAGCATCTAACCTGATGCCTTAACCACTGCACCAACTGGCTCTCAATGCTCTTGTTAAGCCAAAGAAAAAGTATATTTTTATTATTTTTATTGCTCTAATTTCTATTATCTTTTAAATACAATTTGTAATAGAAAGATGATTATAATACTGGATAGAGGGAGGCAATTTGTCTTGCATTCTAAGCGTTTCAAGTTAAAAACAGATGGTTCTGATCATTACAGAAACGCTTTGATCTTGAAATCACTGTCCTGGAATTTGACATTTTACGATCAAAATATTGGGTATTTTGATTAATGTAATATTTCAAACACAACATTATCATCATGAAAGCTGAACAGCTCGTATTGCTCTTTTTTTTTAAACCCTCCCCTTCTGTAAGTAAGGGGATATTGAGTTTGCCTTAAGATATGGCATTCAGATGTGTCCCAGGAGGGGAGAGATGCATAAAAATAAAAGTCAAGGTAACAGTTACAACTAAGTGAAGTCCCATTTTTTTAATATGTGTATCAACGCAGACATGGGCAAAGGGCTTTGCTTGCATGACTGTAATCTTGATTTTAATGAACCCTCCTGCAAAAGCCAGTGAGGTCACCATTTCCTAAGAACAAGTGCAGAACCTTTAATGGGAAAACTTCTTTTTGACTAAGCTGGCTTCTCTCCCCCCCCCTCCCCAAATGATTCTTCTCCAGTTTGAAATATATCCTTTATAAATTTTATGGTTTTTTTTTTAAATTGAATGTGTTGGTGAACTTCTTGGTGAATGCAGGATTCTTGCAATTTCCGTAATTAGAAAGTATCTAAGGATATCCTTCCTTTTATCCTGATCATGGATTAACATCCTGTCTACTTCTTTGGTTCCATCAGCTTTTTTTTTTCCATTTGGAGCAATGGAGGTAGCTGAAGTGTACCTTTCCCCCAAGTACAGCATGAAAACCAACCTAGTGGCTTATTATATGATGGCACATATAGCAGGCGATCTAGACACATGGAGAAAGAAATGGCCATTATAAAAGAGACATCTCAGCGTAGGGCAGGAAATAAGTCTGAGAAGGAGTAACTCTGTCTCAGTTAAACTAGGCATAAATTTATCTGGGGAGCTGCTTTGGCAGACTTTCAAAATGCTATTACATTGCCCCACCACCAATAAAGATCTTTACAGTAATCAAATTATTCTTTCCTAAGTTTGCCAGTCTCACAGGCCTTGACAGTAAAACACAGCTGCCCTCTGAATGGAGAAATAATGTCATGATTCATTTCTAGCTTCATCCAGAAGAAGCCAAGAGAACATCAACATCTTGACACTTGCATCGCAATGTCATCGTGCAAATGATGTCGTTATGCAATTATTTGTGACCTAAGTATGTACTTCACATCATTTGAACCATTGTGTTATTTCTTTCCTCTGGTGGCCTCTGTAGACATCCATGTCACCTGATCCCATCTGGCATGGGAAGTTTTGCTGGGCATCATGCAAGGTTCAGCCACCCTGAATTGAAAATATGTAAGGGGGAATCCACCATTTTGGGTGATAGTTGAGCAATTGAACTTATATAGAGTCTGAATGTTTGTGATTTTTTTTTTTTAACGAAACAGGAGGAACTCTGATTACTCAAGAAGGAAGAGCCACAACTTATGATTGAATGCTGATGGGACAAGGGGCTGTGAATCGGTGGAAATAGCTACAAATCGAGGCATTGAAGAAAACCTTGTAGGGTGAATAAAATGCTGCTAATCGACTTTGTGAGGAAATGCTGTAAAGGAAGTTTACAAACTTGGTATAACAGTATTAAATGTAATCCTGCCAATCCAGTGACATTTATCTTTTTCTCATTTTCCCTGTTTTGTTTCTCTTAGCAGAACAAATGCTACCTGTGCATAAATAAGCCCCTTTATATTTGTTTCGTAAAACAAATAACATCAGCAATAAGTAGTTTAGCCCATAGGAGGAATGGCAGACAATGAGCTCTTTGACTTCCTCTGAGAAACGTCCAACTTTGTTCCATCAGTCTTTTGACTTTAACAAAGGTCCTTGTGTATATTGTCCTCAGATCCAGCAGTGTCTACTAGAAAGGCGGGGCAAGGGATCAGTTTTGACAAAAGCATCATCCCAGTGTGATGCTTTTCTATGTGTGTCAAAACAGCATCAAAGGAAAACCCCAAAGGAGCTTGTGGAAATCACCACTAGGATAATTTTATAATATTTCAGTGAGCGATAGCTAAGTAACTTCTAAATTGTCAAGATTTCCTTTATAGGAAGAAATGATTGAATTATATGCCAGGCAAACGGAATAAATTGTCATCAATATAAACCTATCCACATTTGTTTCTTTCAAGGAAGCCAGATGGGCAAAGAATAATACAGTTTTAGTTCGGTTTCATAGTTTTAGTCCACTTCTTTTTTCCCCCTCTTCTATTGTTCACTTTCTTTCTAAATTTCTTCCTTTGGTCGAGGGGCTGAATGAGAATTGCAGTCACATGTTAGATTTATATTGCATAAATTTTCAAGGAACACATTTCCAAGTGTGAAATGGAAATAAACATTTAGCTGTTTTGATGAGTACCAAAAGGGGCCAAGTGTCACAAATGTTTTAGAAATTGTAGAGCTATGGTTAATTCAGAAAAAAAGATATATTCAGCACGTTAATACGTGCATTTTAATGCAGTTAGTTATTCAAGTTTTGTTAAGAGTTCCAAGCGATAGTCATGGGAAAGGAGTCAAAAAATCAAGATAAAAGCCATAGTCCTAACCCATCCCTTTTAAGATGTCTTGAATGTTTTAAAAAAAAGGGGGTGCAGGGCTTCAAGAAGTTGCAAGCCCCATTTTGGCTTCTTTGACCCCCCCCCCCCATACACACACACACATATGCAGATACTTCAGATGTTTTCTCATGGGAAATTTGCTCAAGATTAAATGTCAACAGATAACTAAAAAACACCTTCAGGCAGTAATTAGGAGTATTTTAAATATGAGTGTTGTTTGATAAAAAAAAAAGATCTGACCAATCAGCAGATGAAGACTACTAATTAGCATAGGCTCAATAAATGCCCTATTTATGGGTTGCAAGTACAGAGTATAGAGTAAACCTGGAAGAGGATGCTGAAGTGTATCTGATCCTCAAGTGGTGGATTTTGTCTTAAAGGCCCAATCTGCATATTTGGATTCCATGACATAAGTGCTATGCCTCCATTCCATTCCTCAGGGTCATCTACTCAAAGGTATGTATATTTGTGCTCCTGGTTTTACAAGCGGTCCTCGACTTACAACCAACCACAGTCGAGCCCAGGATTTAGGTTGCTAGGTGAGAAATTGGTGCATTTTGTCCCGTTTGACGACTTTTCTCGTCACATTGGTTAAGTGAATTACTGCAGTTGTTAAATTAGTAACACGGTTGTTTGGTGAACGTGGCTTCCCCCTTGACTTTTCTTGTCAGGAGTCGCAAAAGATGGTTACAGGGCCCCAGGGCACTGCAACCGTTATAAGTATGAACCAGTGGCCAAGCATCTGAATATAAATCGCAGGACCATGAGGATGCTGCACTGCTCATAAAGGGTGAAAAATAGCAATAGCACTTAGACTTATATACTGCTTTATAGTGCTTTATAGCCCTCTCTAAGCGGTTTACAGAGTCAGCAAATTGCCCCCAACAATCTAGGTCCTAGTTTTACCGACCTCGGAAGGATGGAAGGCTGAGTCAACCTGGTGGGATTTGAACTGCCAAATTGTAGGCAGCTGGCTGTAGAAGGAGCTTGCAGTACTGCACTCTAACCACTGCGCCACAGAGGCTCCTGGGTCATAAGTCACTGTTTTCAGTGCCATTATAACTTTCGGTCACTAAATGAACTGTTGAAAGTCGAGGACTTCCTGTACAAGGTTTAACTATCATTGTTGATTTAAATCCTAGGAAAAGATGTACACGAGAGTTTTGAGTCCTCTAAATCTTCAGATTACCCACCTGATCATACTCTCAGGATGCTTTGTGGGAAGCTAAGAAAGTTAATCTAGTTTATATGAAATAAAACTGTTCATATGAAATCAAACATGGCCCTTTAAGACAAATCTGCCTGAAAGGCCTGTCAATGCAATTATTATCCAATCACGGGTTCCTCTGCACCAAGTTGTCTCTCCTGTAACTGTTGTTACAGAATGTGTCGATGTTGACCATTTTAAATAAAGTTCAGTGTTCCAACATAAAAGCTTACTGTATTTATAAACGTCTTGAAGAAATGAAAATTCATTGTCTGAAGGAGAGACTTTCATGGATTCTGCTGACAACTGGAATCTTTTTTCAAATTGGGGAAAAAGATGCAAAAAAATGGCTTTGATCTGCTCTGGTTTATGGATGTGGAAAAATGGAGAAAATATTAGTTGAGGTGCAGTCTATATGTGCTTTATAGTTCTTCAGTGGTTTTTTTGGGGGGGGGTTTAAAGGATCTTCTGTATATTTACAATAGTACTATCTTTTGTTGATCATTTCAGAAATTATCTTAAATCAGTGCAAGTTACTCCAGATCATTATAGTCCATGTTTGGGAGCTAGAAATGTAGACTCAGGTGCTGTTCTGACCCAAACCTTGTTCCAAGGAAACAAACACGAAACAGAGGTTAACAGCAAAACCTTTTAATGATTCTTTACGAATTCTGTTCCTTCCCAGTTAAAAGGCTGTTTGAAACTAATTGTCTCTGATAAGAGCGAGCCTTGCCAAGGTTGTACAAGGCTGCCAAGAACCCAAGGTAAAGTTACTAAGAAATATTTCAAACACAAAGAGTCTCCAAACACCAACCACGATATTCCGAACGTCCACAAGGCCTGAGTGCAAAAACTTATTTGCTTCCTGCAAAGAACTCCGGTTTCTCAGCTGGCTTTTATCACTTGAGGGAGAGGTCATTACCTTGCAGCCTTACTCCCAAGTCGCCTGTGCTACTGCAACTGCTCTTTGCACTGGGCACAGGCTCCTCGGGCACCTCTTCATCACTGCTGCCAGCCTCCACAATCTCCAAAGGCAGCATTCCACTCCCTGATGGTCCTGGTCCCATCCCTGCATCACATGCAGGCCCTTCATCTAAGTCCTCGCTCTTTGAGACCTCAGCTGTCCACACCTGCTGCTGGCAAACCACAACAGGTGCTTTTTCAGGAGTTGGATGACTTGAGAATCTCTACAGACTTTTAGAAAAGTAGACACGAAGCAAAAAAGACATTTAAACATCAGGAAGAGGGGTGATGTGCAAATTTTTAAAGCACTCTCCTGTTTCAGTTGAGTAATTAGTTATTTGGATTTCCAACGCTTCATATATTTTTAGAGAAACTTACTGCATATCACGTTTATATCCTTTATGGCTGCTATTTGGTTTGGACACAATTCTAAGAATTGTAATATTGCCATGGGGTTCATCAGTTGGTCCTTTATACTATAGTTTCTCAACAGCCTCATTATGTCAGTCCCTCTACACATTAACTATAACTGGGATTTTTTTTATGAAATAAAACAAAAGTTCAATCCCAAAGAATAATAAAATAATAACGAACACAGTATCCTATAGTGAGGAAAAAAAGCTAGCTACATTATGATAATGATTAAACAAAAGAAATTCTGACATGTTAACAAAGAGGGGGGGAATAGACTAATGAAAATGACCCATATAATATCTATTGGTGTTGATATAAAATTAACACTATAGGTTTAATTTTAAGCCTGTCGTTACATCCAACTCATTTAGAAACAGATCCGATCCCCTTTTAATTTTTGGAGCACAAAGATTATTCAAAAACTGGTGACAAGTGACTATTTAGAACCTTCCTTAACATCAAAAAGATAACTGTCTTTCCAGGTACATTAAATTTATGTTGACTAATTTTGTTGATTAGGTAGGTTTGTTATAGAAATGGCTAGTATATACTATTGTTTAAAAATAAAAAAATTGACACTGTATAATATTATGATCTGTGCCAAAGAGAGTTGAAGTCAACACCTTTTTTTTCTTTTTTCTTTCCTACCCCACATTTTCTTTTTTTTCCCCCTTCCCCTAGTTTTCCATTACTTTTTATTCCCCTTTGTGTCTTATATTTTGATAAAAATAATAAAAATGTGATTTAAAAAAAATTAAATTTATGCTGGTAGAGCACGGGTGTCAAACCTGCGGCCTGCGGGCTGGATGTGCCACATGTTGGCCCCGCCTCCACCTGGTTTAGCAAAGGGGGAATAAGTCCCAATACGTCATGTGACATTGCCGTGACATTGCAAGTTTGACACCCCTGCGATACAGCCACAGTTTTTCATGAGGTTACAGTTTCCACATTTTAGGTATATTATTCAAAATCACATTGAGGTTTGTAATATCTTTTCCAGAATTGTATTAACATATGTAACAATCGGAAAGCAAAATGAAGCCATAGCTGGACAAGAACAGATCATATGAATTAAGATATGCATCCTTTTAAAACATCATTTGAGGAGTCCAATAAATACGAAATAGTATTTTCTAATGAATTCATTTCATTATTAAATCATAAGTATATCTTCTCCAAAATCGGATAATCCAGTTCTTCATTCCAAGAATCAGACCGATAATTAACATTGATTTTTATGTTTAATTTTTTAGGAAATTGAATTGGTTTCATTCAAGCATTAACCATCTTTTTTTGTTATGTGTTATAAAGTAACCACATTTAACCACATAGATAGTTTCTTCTCCAGGATCTGCCTCTTTTAGGTTCTTAAAATGATGGTTGCTTCAAAAGCCATTAAAGTAACTGAGCCATATTTAGTTAGTACAGTTGAAAATACTGCCAAGAGAATATTTAGGTAAATTGTGCTAAAAAAAAAAGTTTCTTGAAGCCTTTGAAAGAACAATTAGAAATCAACTGATTTAAGGTTAATCCTTTACTTGTCCCAAACATTCCAAGAAAATATTTCCTCTATTTTCAAAGTAGGGTTATTGCATAGCATCAATGTTTTCATGTGATATCGGATAAAAATGCAGCCATTTACCTATTATTAACTAAATATACCTGGCAGCTTCCAAAAGTTGAAACAAAGAGCCTATTCAGTGTACATGGATCCTAAAATAACCTATCAAAGATGCTATACACTTATTCCCAAGTAGGCCCAGAGAGGGAAATATTTATCATTCTAAAAGAATATTAATATTAAAATAAAACCCCAATGATATTGTTAAAAATCTCGAAGGATAAAGCTGCTTCATCGTAAGATAAACTCAGACTGATCAAAAATGTTCAAAAGAGTTTAGCCAGCCAGTTGAATTTTCTTATACACATTCTCGGTAAAATATTCAGTGGGGATGAACATTGGAATTCATCCTATAATAGGAGTTAGTTTTGAATTAATATTCATGTAATAATATTAATCTTACCCCAGAAACTTACAGGATGTTTTAACTATAGGGTTATATCTACTTAAATTGCATATGTAGATTTAGACATTTAAAATCCAACATATTGTATTACAGGTATTTTTCAAGAAATCCATAAGCCGAAATAATTTAGAGTCTGTACCAATTGTAAATCCTAATTTCTTGCAAAGGTCTACAAATATCTAAAGACAGCACATTAGATTTATTCTAACTACCGTAATTGTATAATCAGAGTATAAACCAAATTGCTGTACAACTTCAGTTAGCTCTGGTAATGACATGGCATATTTCTACTGAATTGCCGTAACATTGTCATTGTGTAAGGGCAATTTATACTCAGCATCAGTACCACCATATCCTTAATCACCTGAGACCTCTTAGAATAAAAGTAGCCAAAGTCCAAGAACCAGACAGAAGATTAAAAGGCTTGAAGCAAAGGACTTAATAGATTGAGAAACATGGGGCTTCATGTCCCAAAGATGCTTTCTAAAAGGCAACTGGACTTCTTTCTTTGTTTTTCCTTGAAGACATTTCACTTCTCATCCAAAAACCTTTTTCAGTTCTGACAGAAGAAGAAAAACAAAGTCCAGTTGCCCTTTGTAAAAGCACAGAGGTGGTATTCAGCAGGTTCTGACCAGTTCTGGAGAACCAGCAGCGGAAATTTTGAGTAGTTCGGAGAACCGGCCAATACCACCTCTGACTGGCCCCGCCCCCATCTATTCTCTGCCTCCCGAGTCCCAGCTGATTGGCTGGGTCTTCTTTTGTTGCCCTGCACAGGAGAACGGAGCTGGAAAGCAGGTTAGTGGGGTGGGGAGAGAATGGAGATTTTACAATATCCTTCCCCTGGAATGGGGTGGGAATGGAGTTTTTACAGTATCCTTCCCCTGCCACGCAAAGCCATACCCACCAAGGCACGCCCACAGAACCGGTAGTAAAAAAAATTGAATCCCACTGAAAAAGCCCCTTTGGGACAACCATGACCTGAATGACTGAGAATCTCTATTGAAATGGGCTTCAAGAATAATTCTCTTGGTCATAATCTGTAGGCATCCATTATCTCAATTTTAAAAACAGGTGGCAATGAGATTTCCTGATTCCATGTAAATTAATGGATTTATTATGATAATTTATTATAATAAATTTATTCTGCTGTTCGGCAGCCAAAGGTAAGTTCATGTCAGGCCCAACGATCCAAAAATGACATGAAGAGTTACTTCAGAATAGTTTCTTTACTGCTGCTTACCTATAAGACAGAAATCTTGCCAGACTAAAGCTCTTATTGTCTTTGCCCTTTTTCTGCATATCACAGATTCCAGGCTATGTGATCTCTACTCCTTGGGAACAAGTTGATTCTGGAGTACATTCCACCACAATTAATTTTTAAATTACTTCTGAGGACTTGATGTACTTTAAATAGCTCAGTTTGTAAATTTGCAATGAGCTTATCATGAGCTGGTTCTTTTTCTTCCAAGATCATAATTCTGGTTTTGTGAGAAATAACAACAAACTACTACTACTACTACTACTACTACTACTACTACTACTACTACTACTATTTTTCTCAATGCTTCCATATTTCAAACCTGAGAGCTTGAACTTGAATAACCTTAATGTTTTCATGGACTTGTGATAAACTACTTTCCAAGCTTGTGAATTTACTGCCCATCTGTTTAGAAACCAACTCAAGTTTTATCATTTATTCCAAGCACATTATTTGTTTTTACTGGATAGCAGTATGTCGGGTGTTAACTATAGTTCTACCTAATCCACTGGAACTTGGGGGGAAAGCTATAGTCCCATTCTCAGTATCCAAGATAGTTTAGCCAGATTTCTCTCCTTCAATTATCTGGAGTGGAGCTTTTGATTTGAGATGGCAGATGGGGAAATGATTTTTCCCCCCCCCCATTTCATGAGACATAGTGTTAAAGTAATGCCATTGGCAAGTTATTAAAAGCAAACTGTGCTTGGACATAAATCATCGTACACTATAGCAGTATGAGTAATTGCATCCACAAAGTCAAGGGGTGATGAAGAAAGGCAAGCCACGAGAATCAAAAATGTCAGCCAAAGCTGGAAAGTTGGCATTTTCACAAACATCAAAATTTCATATAAAATCCAATACATTACGCAGCGGTTAATGTTCCTTGACAATAAGATCTTTTTCCATTTTAAAAAATGTGAGTTACCACCTTGGTCAAAATAATTGATACTATGAATATTGTCCGATAAAGTTTTGCTTTGAATTGACAATATTAGATCCTGAATGCCCCATCACTCATTAAATTGTATATTCTTTCTCTTCTCACATAGATTAGTCTTTACATCTAATTCTGACTAGCACAAAGATTTCTTTAGGGAAAATAAGAATGCCATGTTAATTAGACTTTGTAGAAATTATATAATTTATAGAATTCGTGTATAGCAGTGATATTAGCTCTGCATTCCTGGTTTTATTCCTGATGTCCCATAACTATCCTAGCTCCATCTGATATACAAGCTGAGTTCAAAAATCACAAGTTGGACTATAGAGCAGCTTATATATTCAGCAGAGCTCTGTGTAATGCATCTATGTCAGATATTGGTTTCTGGATCAGGTGGAGCACCCACACAGAAAGAGAAGCTGCCAAGAAATAGAAGGAATTTTTATTTGGCATTTATAATAAGACAAGAGTGGAGCTAGTCAAGAAGAAGACATCAGGCAGAAGGATCAGAAGTTGAAACCCAGCCGATAAATTATTGAGAAGCATTAATTAAAATTGTCAGTCCATTAGAGTCTCTGTTCAGAGCATTTTGATTACATGACTGAAAGCAAATGAATTAGGAGTGGTGTGGTGGCCTAGAGGTGGAGTTCTCGCCTCACAATCAGGAGGCTGTGACTTTGATCCTAGGTAGAGGCAGATATTTCTCTCTCTGGGCACACTGAGAACATATCTGCTGAACAAAACTCCACACTGGTGACAGGAAGGGCATCCGGCCATTAGAACACTTTGCTAGCTCCATTCAGTTGCCCAGGGATTATGGGGGTCATTAAATGAAGATGATGAATGAAAGCAAATGAATTCTTAAGGCAATGATTTGCCTTCTTGTCATTTGCCCCATTTGCCTTCTTGTCATTTGCCTCATAACCATTTGGGGGATAATCCTGAAAACTTAACAACAACAAAAGGATCCTCAAAAGAGATTCACAAAAACCTCCAGAATAAGATTTCCAGGCTGAGTTATAATTTACAGTAGAAGGAAAAAGTTAATTTAACAAACAGTTCCGTTTATTTCTTTATTTTGCAATGTATTTTTTAAACCATTTCTAGTAAAGGTCAGTGGCATTCAAAAATAGGCAAGATGCCATACACATTTTTTGTACCTACATGCCTGTAAAGGAGCCATACTCTTGTTTGGTATAAACTATATAGTTTTTGACCTCAGAGGAGAGAGTTCATTTTTAGAAAGTAGCCTTATGAGAAGCAAAGGACAAGTAATAAAATATGTACTGTTTACTCATACAATGCAAGTAGAAAGGTGTTGCGATGCTACGATGCATGACTGCATGATTGGTCATCGTTTATTTCTATTTATGTTTGTCCAGTGAGATCAAGTTAGTGAGAAGGCTTCGGGTGCCTTCCATAAAACATCTATCAAGAATTAGGAAGACCGTCTTCTTTGTCACAGCCCCTGCCTTCTGGAATAACAACCCCCTCTGCCCTACAGGGCTCCTCCCCAATAATTTTCAGAAAGTCGCCAGAGAGTTGGAAAAGTGTGGTAGTTGAGTCCCTGTAGGATATTTTGTTCTTATACAAAGTTTGACTTCTGGGTGCTTATAAACTATGGGTTTTTTTCATTGTTTTTATTTTTTTTAATGTAAATCACCAAGAGTTATCTGGAGTCAGCAGATAACTATTTCTAAAAACAAAGAGACAAATAAACAAGTTATTGTGATTAGGAATGAATAGTGCCTAGAAAGTAATCATTTAGTGTTTTTCCCCCTCAGATTTATGTTAATTTAACAAATGGAAGTGTTGTTAAGATCATGTAAGGAGTTATACAGCAATGAATGATTAGGAATTGCACTAGCTCCAAGTTGTTTTTGCTATGGAGTTCAACCATCATCTTCTTTTCATATTCTTCATTCCAGTTGCTTTCTTTAATTTTTTTTTTAAAGTAGGTGTATTTTTAAATTATTTATAAATGGTAGTTAATAATAATAATGATAATAATGATAATAAGCAAGAAAAAAATCACAAAGTATCAGGACTTACAAATTGAAGTTGAGCAACTTTGGAAAAAGAAATCGTGTTATTCCAATTGTAATTGAAGCCCTTGGAGCAATAACTAAAGGGCTGCCTTGCTATTTGGAAATCCTGAATTTATCAGACTTAAATACCCTGATTTTACAAAAAAAAACCACCCTACTTGGAACAGCTTATATCCTTTGACACTACCTGAACAGTTCCTAGGTCCTTGGTTAGGACTCGAGCTGTTGAGCTACCAACCAGACCCAAAGGCTGTGAATCTCACTTAAGATTAACCAATGATAATAATGATAATAATGATAATAATGATAATGATGATAATGATAATGATGATAATGATAATAATAATAATAATAATAATAATAATAATAATAATAATAATAATAATAATAATAATAATAATAATAATAATAATAATAATAATAATAATACATCTGCTTATTCCAGGTCCTTTGGAAGACTTAATAAATGGATAAAAATGTCAAATCCAGTCTAAACATCTGATTGTCTATGTGACAAATCATAATAATGACATTTTCAACCTGAGTAAGCTCCATTTATCCATCACTGGAAGAGTAATAAACTTAAGTCTTCATTTGTATCTTCCTGCAATTTCAGTTACCAAATTGTTCCTCAGTTTTGAATGAATTGTTCCAAAGAAAGTAATACTGTTTCTATGTGGAGCACTTCAATTCTGGAGCACTTCAATTCAAACACTAATCCTAACATTTTTCAAAAATTACATGCAGCTTGTTAATTGAATACTGTTAATATGAATTTGTCCTCAAACTCTATTAGTCCTGCTGTACCTAAGAAAAATGTCCTACTCCATCCATCAGCTTACTGTATTGATGCCAAGGACTCATTTGAACTAATTTGCCCATTACTTCCTGGGGAAAAGCTGAAGACTTTGATGACTGATTAAAGCCTGCTATTTTTCATGCAAACTAAATGATGGGAAAATAATGTAGTCAAACGTTAAATGCAGTCCACAGTCCATATGGTGATCATGCAGTCCATGATCACCAACTACTGCTGCACTCAGGTTGTCTTCTTATTCAAACTGCTATCTTGATTTGATTAGCTATTAAAATCCTTTGGACTTCCATCCCACTAAGATAAAGAAAAGATTCGTTGATATTTAGTATATACAGATGCTGAGGACATTCCGCCCCCCGCCCCCCCCTCCCCGGGAATCCCCGTTGTTTCTAAAAGAACCCTAGAATCTGTTATGTAGATCTGCAAGAAGTTGAATGTTAATGACTGCAGAAAACTGCAAAAATTATGAATTTCACTAGGAGAGCTAAGACATATAGGTGGACACTAACTGAGCAGGAAACACACATTAAATACCCAGAGAGGCATTCCATTATTCTGGATGTAAAAAGGCTTATTTATACCTTATATTTTGCCCCAAATATCTTGAAAATTGAAACTGCAACAGTTATATTTCCAAGATCTAAAGGTGATACGTCATATGTCAACTGCTGTGTAGCTATGTCAAGCCAATTAGCATAGATGCTGGAGTTAGTGCAAATGCTGGCATAGAAGCTTTGGCTCCATACCTCTAGAGCAACGTTAGGTTACATTTTTAAAGTCAATACTCCAGGTCCCAAAATAATGTGGTCTTACTCCTTAGGTCAAATTTAGTGAGACCAGAAAATAGAGGGGTCTTGTGTCAGATCTGATTTCTAGCAATGGCCTGAACAAGACTTTGCCATTTTCTTGGCAAGATTTTTGGAAGTGGTCTTTCTTCTTAAGGTTGAGAGAGAATAACTGGCCCAAAGTCACCCAGCTGGCTTTGACCTTAACACAGGAGTAGAACTCACAGTCTCCTGGTTTCTATCCTGGTGTCTTAACCAACACCCCCAACAGCTCTTGGAGGATAGAGTGATGAGGGTGGTTTCTTCGATCTTTATAAAACTGCTGGAACACACTGATCCAGTATACTTGCAAATGCCATTGCTGGATTATAATCATAAGCTATATGGAAAGCTGTTTCTTTTTCTGTTGCAGCTCATAAAGCTCACCAGGAATTAGCTGAGACCAAAAGTTGCCAAATTTGGTAAATTCCGAGATAACATTATACGAACATTTACATTTTATAACTTGGAGCCAAATTAATACTGAAATAAACATACCATTTATTATGTTTCTATTGTATCTTACTGCTATTTTATTTCTTTGCTTGGCATTAGCACTACAACTTACCGATGTAAAATGTTACAGTGTTACGTTAGTAATACCAAGTTTCGATTGCTGCGGAGATGGTTGTAGTGCTATTTGTACTATTATACACCATCTTATGTTGGTGTACAACTGAAATAATGATTTTTATATACCTTCTCATCTCGGTTGCAAACTTGCGTGTTAGACATTTGGAATTACTTTAGCAATTTATTATAGCAGTGTTTTGCAAATTTCACAACTTTAGGACATGTGAGCTTCAATGCTCAGAATTCCCCAACCAACATCTTAGAGAATTCTGATAATTGAAGTCCACATGACTCAAAGTTGCCAAGTCTGAGAAATACTGTATGTATATATGTATATGTGTAGTATGAATGTATATATTACACTTATGTGCTGACCATTTTGCCTAGAGGTGACTCTCGGTGGCCACCTCTTACAATACTAGACAACAAAGTATCAACAGTAGAGACCTTCAAATTTCTAGATTCTACTATATCACATGACCTAAAATGGACACCTAACATCAAAAACGTCATCAAAGAAGCACAACAAAGAATGTTCTTTCTGCACCAACTCAGAAAGCTCAAACTGTCCAAGGAGCTGCTGATTCAGTTCTACAGAGGAATTACTGAGTCTGTCATCTGCACCTCTATAACTGTCTGGTTTGCTTCTGCAACCCAACAGAACAGACACAGACTTCAGAGGATAATTAGGACTGCAGAAAAAGCAATTACTACCCACCTGCCTTCAATTGAGGACCTGTATATTGCACGAAAAGAGGGCTGTGAAAATATTTACAGACCCCTCACATCCTGGACATAAACTGTTTCAACTCCTTCCCTCAAAACGATGCTATAGAGCACTGCACACCAGAACAACTAGATACAAGAACAGTTTTTTCCCAAAAGCCATCACTCTGCTAAACAAATAATTCCCTCAATACTGTTCAACTATTTACACTACTATTACTGTTAATCTTCTCACCACTCCTTATCACCCATCCCCTCCCACTTGACTGTTTCCTAGTATGATTTGATTGTTGATTGTACCCTATGACTATCATTAAGGATTGTACGTTATGATTCTCGACTCTTGACGAATGTATCTTTTTTTTTATGTATACTGAGAGTATTTACACCAAGACAAATTCCTTGTGTGTCCAAGCACACTTGGCCAATAAAGTATTCTATATCTATCTATCTATCTATCTATCTATCTATCTATCTATCTATCTATCTATCTATCTATCTATCTATCTATCTATCTATCTTACAAAAATGTAAACAAACTAGAACCTTAGAATTTTAATATAATAAATAACACTAAAATCGGTTTAAATTAACAAGATGGGAAGGAAGAGAGTGAGATGCACATGGGGAGGAGGTGGGATCTTATTTTAATCCATTGACAATCCCCAGAACGACCTATGGGGGCCCCAGGCCAATTGGCAGAGCCAGATCTTCAGGCCCTTTCGGAAGGCCAAAAGTGTGGCTACAGATCTCACTTTGGAAGGCATGATGTTGCAAAGGACTGGAGCCACAGCAGACAAAGCCCTTTAACCCCAACCTGCCATCTGGAAACCCTTGGCTGACAGGGTCCGGAGGCCAGCCCCACTGGGGTGAGATGGTTCCTCAGATAGCTTGAATCAATGCCATGAAGGTTTTTAAAGGTGATACCTAATACCTTAAATTGGACCTGGGAGCAAAATGGCAACCGCTGTAGTTGGAGAAAAAGTGATGTAACATGGGGCCATCATAGGAACCCCAAGAACTGTCCACATAGTTGCATTCTGCATCAGCTGTAGCTTTTGAATACTCTTCAAGGGTAGCCCATGTAGAGCATGTTGTAATTGTCCAGATGTGAGATGATCAGGGCTTGTGTGACTGAATGCAGGGACTCATGATCCAGGATAGGGAGCAGATAACAGATAATCAGAGTTGGAAGGGACCTTGTAGGTCATCTAGTCCAATCCCTTGCCCAAGCGGGAGACCCTACACCATTTCTGACAAATGGCAGTCCAATCTCTCCTTGAAAGTCTCAAGTGATGGCACTTCCACAACTTCTGAGGGCAAGCTCTTCCATTGGTTGATTGTTCTCACCAAGGGTGGGATTCTACCAGTTCGCACCTATTCGCTAGAACCGGTTGTTAACATTCTAAGCAGTTTGGAGAACCGGTTGTTAGAAGAAATTACTGGCCTAATCCTGTAAGGAAGGTAGGAAGGAAACATTCTGGTGTTGCTTACAGAAACTGCCTCTCTGTTAATCCTTATTACATTCTTGGTTGGACTAGACTTCCTGTCTCAGGAATGTTTCTGGAGTTTTTTTCCCCTTCCTTTGCTGGTACTTTGCTTGTATGGAGTGACCATTCACAGTTACAATGACACTGAAAAAAGTGACTTATGACCATTTTTCACACTTATGACTGTTGCAGCATCCCCAGTCATGAGGGGCCAGGTGAGGAGATGTGTGCCTCGATGTGAGTGACATTGAGTTGGCCACGCCCAGCCAATAACATGACCACCAAGCCATGCCCATCACCTAAACCACGCCCACAGAACTGGTTGTTAAAAATTTTGAATCCCACCCCTGGTTCTCACTGTCAGAAAGTTTCTCCTTATTTCCAGGTTAAATCTCTCCTTCAGTTTTCATCCATTATTCCTTGTCTGGCTTACAGGTGCTTTAGAAAATAGCTTGACCCCTTCCTCTGTGGCAACCCCTCAAATATTGGAAGACTGCTATCATGTCTCTCCTAGTTCTTCTCTTCACTAGACTAGACAAGCCCAGTTCCTGTAACTGTTCTTCATAAGCCTTAGTCTCCAGTCCCCTAATCATCCTGGTTGCTCTTCTCTGCATTTTTTCTAGAGTCTCAACATCTTTTTTATAGTAGGGTGACCAAAACTGGATGCAGTACTTAGGTGTGGTCTTACTAAGGCTTTATAGCATGGTATTAGTACCTCACTTAATCTTGATTGTATCCCTCTGTTACAGCAATTTAGGATTGCATTACGGTTTTTTTGGTGGCTGCTGCACACTGCTGGCTCATATTTAGCTGGTTGTCCACTACGACCCCAAGATCCCTCTCACAGTTACTGCTATTGAGCCTGGTTTCACCCAGTCTACATGGCTACTTTTGGTTTTGCTTGCCTAAGTGTAAGACTTTACTTTTCTCTACATTGAATTTCATTTGGTTAGGTACGGCCCAGTGTTCTAGTCTGTCAAGATCCATCTGGATCTTGAGCCTATCTTCTTGGGTGTTAGCTATACCTGCCATCTTAGTATCATCTGCAAATTTGGTAAATTCACCTTCTATTCCCTCATCTAAGTCGTTAATGAAGATATTGAAGAGTACTGGGCCTAAGACGGAACCTTGTGGCACCCCGCTGCTTACTTCCCTCCATGCAGACTTAGACCCATTAAGGACTACTTGTTGAGCAACTGGCGCACAACCCATGATTGCACAATGGCTCTCCTAGTCTCAATAGCTACCTCTTCTTTGAGCAGGAGTCGCAGGACCAGGAGAACACCCCCCCCCCCAGACACTGGGTCTGTCTGGGCAGTGCAACCCTACCTAGAACTAAATATCTTAATGTCCCCAGAGCCTGAAGCTCCACTCACCCCAAATCACTCAGTCTTACCAGGGTATTATAGTTTCACCACTTCATCAGCATTTACAAAATGCTCAAATAACATAATTGTATAGATTACTTCAATGTTTTTGATGAAACTATTTTTTCATTCCATTCTTCTGTTCACATTGAAGCACTTAGAATAAAAGCATTGTGAATATTGGTTCGCTCACTAAAACTCAAGAAACATAATTTTCTTTATAGATTGTTTCCCCCCCTTCTTTCTTGTAATTTCCCTGCAATATATGATTTGCTGACAGATTTGCTCCTGGTTTGCTCCTGGTTGAAATAATTGAACCTAATTGAAGGAATGGGTGTTCTTAACCATTCTGAAAAGAGAGTTTTTTTGTTTTTTTGTTGTGATGCATTGGTTTTATTATAAAGTTACTTATGCCTGTTTTTACTTGATGGAAGTTTATTTTTTTAGTTTGCAGTTATAGCAATAGCAGATTTATATTCCGCTTAACAGCCCTCTCTATGCAGTTTACAGAGTCAGCATATTGCCCCCAACAATTTGGGTCAGCATATTTCCCCCAACAATTTTACCCACCTTGGAAGGATGGAAGGCTGAGTCAACTTTAAGCCTGGTGAGATTTGAACTGCCAAATTGCAGGCAGCTGGCAATCAGCAGAAGTAGTCTGCAGTACTGCACTCTAACCACTGCGCCACCAGGGCTTATGGATAATATAATAGGTTTTACTAACATACATGATGAAAAAACCGGAAGTGACAAAACAGGGCTAGATTTCGGCCTACAAAGCTGGTAGAAGCCTGAAGAAGCCTTCCTCAAGCTTTTGGGAGGCCGAAAAAGGCCTCAAACCGGCCAAAAATCAGCTGTGAGGTGCACACATGTGCAGTGAGGTAAGTTTGCCTGCAGCTCTGAGTGCGACCTGTGGCATTTTGCATAGTGAACTGTCATAACGATGGAATGAAACTTAGATGTAATGTGTCTCATTCAGTGAAAAGAAGGACTAGTAGATGTTACATGACAGCTGTGTTCCAATCGTTGATGGGCTGCCACAAAGAAGAGGGAGTCAAGCTATTCTCCAAAGCACCTGAAGGCAGGACAAGAAACAATGGGTGGAAACTAATCAAGGAGGGAAGCAATTTAGAACTAAGGAGAAACTTCCTGACAGTGAGAACAACTAATCAGTGGAATGACTTGCCTTCAGAAGTTGTGAATGCTAGCTACAACACTGGAATTTTTTAAGACGAGATTAGACAACCATTTGTCTGAAATTGTATAGAATTTCCTGTTTGGGCCGGGAGATTGAATTAGAAGACCTTCAAGGGCGTTCCAACTCAGCTATTCTGTTATTCTGTATCTGTTCCTCCTGATTGTTGATTAAATATCAAAGCATCTCAGGGTACCAATTGCACAAATGAAATAAATAACTGAGAATAAAAGAAGTTAAGTGGGCCTTTGTTCATTCTCTTAAAGGGCTTTGTCCAGACCTTATAGAAATGTTGTCCATTTAAAGAAAGCCCACTAAGTCAAAATTTTGCTTTTGTTCCAAAATGCTGTCCTTCAAAAAAGTAACTCTTGTTGGTTTTATTTTATTTTTATTTTGGCTTGAGCTTCAATACGCATGAATGCATAGGGTCAATGTTTTTGTCACTCTGTTCTTTAATGATGAATAATATATAATGGCTCTCTTCTTTACAACATGGAATATTAATAAACTGAGATCTTCAACTTTGAATAGACAAGTGTTAAATTGTCCCCAAAATGTCAAGAATGTCCCGCTTATTCAGCAGGATTTTGGAACATCAACCGATGTGTCTTACTTACTTTCATTTTTCTTTCCCGTTCTTCTTCCTGGCCCAAATTCTCTATTTCTTGGCTGCCTTTGCAGGCAAATCATATGCCAGTCTGTTAAATAATCTCTCCACTCCACTTTAGGAAGTAGAATACAGTGAAATTAGAACTATTAAAAGAGATTAAATATAATATAAATATAATATCCTTCAGATACAATGTGTTTATTTTTAACAAAACAACTTCAAAAATAAAGTGTAAAATCTGATCTAATTGCTAAAAATCCAAATTAAAATCTTAAAAGCTGTTTTAAATTTTGGAAACCCACCTTACATTTTTTTAAAAAAATATTTTTATCTGACTTTCTTTGTTCCCCAGTGAAAACACATGATGCAATATTGTGACTTTAGGACCTGATGACACATATTAGAGGAGATCCTTAAGAAGATTGATTCACTGTCTTCTAAGGTCATTTCACTTTGAGCAGGTTCAGATTATTACAGGTAAACCCTCAATTTACAAGAATTCATTTAGTGACCGTTCAAAGTTACAACGCCACTGAAAAAAGAGACTTATAACCTTTTTCACACTTACAACCATTGCAGTACCCCCATAGTCAATGATTAAATTTCATATGCTTTGCAACTGGTTTATATTTATGACAGTTGCAGTGTCCTGTGGTCATGTGATCAGCTTTTGCGACCTTCTGATCAGCAAAGGTCAATGGAGAAACCAGTGTGACTAATTTAACAATGGCAATTATTCACTTAACAATTGTGGCAAGGAAGGCCATAAAATGGGGCAAAATCCACAACAAATGTCTCACTTAGCAACATAAATTTTGGGCTCAATTGTGGTCGTAACTCAAGGACTATCTGTACTTACATAGTGGCCGGTGTTTTAAACGGACCTTTGCTAATTGTGCCTCTGCCTGATGCCAAAAACAATTTCTTTTCCATGTGAACGGTTCTATGTTGCAATGCTCAAGCATCCATCATTTGTGATTTTCTAACATATAACAGATTATCAGAGTTGGAAGGGACCTTGTAGGTCATCTAGTCCAACCTCCCACCTTACACCATTTCTGACAGATGGGAGTCCAATCTCTTCTTGAAAGTCTCAAGTAACGGTGCTCCCACAACTTCCGAGGGCAAGCTGTTCCATTGGTTGATTGTTCTCACTGTCAGAAAGTTTTCTACATAAAAGGTTGTCATTTGCCTTGAATTTTCTTAGTATTATGATGCATAAATATCAAAGTATGCAAAGAAATATTTTAATATATATATATAAATATATTTTAGAGAAAAAGCCATTAAAATAAGCATTAAAGCTTTTTTAAAAAATGGCTTTTTAAAAGAAATTAAAAGAGGCCAAAGTTATATTTGCTAGTCACCAGTCTCACATTATTGGTTATGCTTCTATATAGTGCAAACAACCTAATTCTGGATAAAGCTGGCAATGATTCTAGTTTGATGATGGCAGTGAGAAAATGTTGCTGATTGCAGAATTGTTGCCAACCTATTTTCATAATTGGTCAATTCATACATTATGTTCAAGTGGATTATTTTATTGTTCCTTTTCTTCTTTTTTATAATTCCCTCTTTAGTTTCCAAAGAGATCAGTTTATTTCTCATGGCAAGAACTTTATCAAGTCTCACAAGCCTCAAGTTTTAATACAATGATGTATTAATGTGCGTCTGTCTAATATTTAGGGATCATGAATGAAAATTGGGAATTTGTGTAAGCTTTATTGCATATTGTGCTGTTAGTCCCAAACACCACAATGATGTTTGTGTTGTTGATGTTGTCGTCGGCATTTTCTTTTGTATAGAACAGAAGAAAAATACAAGAGAGAGATAATTTCAAAGTTGTCTTTACAAATAAAGCACAAAGCGCTGCCAATCAAATACAACAACATTCCGGGCAATCATGGAAAGAATGGTGTTTAGAATCCATCACTCTGGGAGTTAAAGCAACAGACTAAAAGCAATAAATAAATAAAACAAAAGGAAAAGACAAAAGAAGAAGAAAAGAAAGAAACTGATTTAGGATTTCATATATCTTCAAAAGTGGCATTCATCCTGCTGTGATGAAATAAAGCAAAATATTGTCTATATGGGAAAAGTATAGCACTCGTGAGAGCATACAACACAATGAAATTACAAAGATGTATGCTACTTGCCTTTTCATTTGAAATAGTTTCTAGAAAAGTACACTGCTCAAAAAAATAAAGGGAACACTTAAACAACACAACGTAACTCCAAGTCAATCACACTTCTGTGAAATCAAACTGTCCACTTAGGTAGCATCATTGATTGACAATCAATTTCACATGCTGTTGTGCAACTGGAATAGACAACAGGTGGAAAGCAGAGGCAGTTAGCAAGACATCCCCAATAAAGGAGTGGTTCTGCAGGTGGTGACCACAGACCACCTCTCAGTTCCTTTCAGGCTGATGGTTTGGTCACTTTTGAATGCTGGCGGTGCTTTCACTCTAATGGTAGCATGAGACGGAATCTACAACCCACACAAGTGGCTCAGGTAGTGCAGCTCATCCAGGATGGCACATCAATGCGAGCTGTGGCAAGAAGGTTTGCTGTGTCTGTCAGCGTAGTGTCCAGAGCATGGAGGCGCTACCAGGAGACAGGCCAGTACATCAGGAGACGTGGAGGAGGCCGTAGGAGGGAAACAACCCAGCATCAGGACCGCTACCTCTGCCTTTGTGCAAGGAGGGACAGGAGGAGCACTGCCAGAGCCCTGCAAAATGACCTCCAGCGAGCCACAAATGTGCGTGTGGCTGCTCAAACAGTCAGAAACAGACTCCATGAGGGTGGTATGAGGGCCCGACGTCCACAGGTGGGGTTGTGCTTACAGTCCAACACCGTGCAGGACATTTGGCATTTGCCAGAGAACACCAAGATTGGCAAATTCACCACTGGCACCCTGTGCTCTTCACAGATGAAAGCAGGTTCACACTGAGCACATGTGACAGACGTGACAGGGTTTGGAGATGCCGTGGGGAATGTTCTGCTGCCTGCAACATCCTCCAGCATGACCGGTTTGGCAGTGGGTCAGTAATGGTGTGGAGTGGCATTTCTTTAGGAGGCTGCACAACCCTCCATGTGCTCACCAGAGGTAGCCTGACTGCCATTAGATACCGAGATGAGATCCTCAGACCCTTTGTGAGACCATATGCTGGTGCGGTTGGCCCTGGGTTCCTCCTAATGCACGACAATGCTAGACCTCATGTGGTTGGAGTGTGTCAGCAGTTCCTGCAAGACAAAGGCATTGATGCTATGGACTGGCCCGCCCGTTCCCCAGACCTGAATCAATTGAGCATATCTGGGACTTCATGTCTTGCTCCATCCACCAATGCCACGTTGCACCACAGACTGTTCAGGAGTTGGGGGATGCTTTAGTCCAGGTGTGAGAGCAGATCCCTCAGGAGACCATCCGCCACCTCATCAGGAGCATGCCCAGGCATTGTGGGGAGGTCATACAGGCACGTGGAGGCCACACATACTACTGAGCCTCATTTTGACTTATTTTAAGGACATTACATCAAAGTTGGATCAGCTTGTAGTGTTTTTTTCCCACTTTAATTTTGAGTGTAACTCCAAATCCAGACCTCCATGGGTTGCTAAATTTGATTTCCATTGATAATTTTTGTGTGATTTTGTTGTCAGCACATTCAACTATGTAATGAACAAAGTATTTAATAAGAATATTTCGTTCATTCAGATCTAGGATGTCTTAGTTTTGTGTTCCCTTTATTTTTTTGAGCAGTGTAGATTTGTTCAATTGTTGCGACATAAACCCAGTACAGCTTTGTATCATTCAAAAGACTACCAATTTCATTATCTGCTTTGCAATTTGTTTTTAATTATTAAAAAGGGTTGAAGGCATCTTAATTGTTTGTCAGCATATATCATACAGAATGTACTTCCCATTTGATAGGATTCAGAATGCTAGCAAGGGAATCTCTGGAGATACTATTTTGCATAGAAGAGAAGAGAATTCTTTATTGGCCAAGTGTGGTTGGACATACAAGAAATTTGTCTTTGGTGTATATGCTCTCAGTGTACATAAGAAAAAGTAAATAAATAAAATACATTCATCAAGAATCATAAGATACAACACTTAGTGATAGTCATAAGTTACTAATAAGCAATCAAATCATACAATATAAATTGTAAAGATACAAGCAATACGGTTATGGTCATAAGTGGGAAGAGATAGGTAACAGGAAGGATGAGAAGAATAATTGTAATACAGTCTTACTAAGTAGTTTGACAGTGTTGTGGGAATTGTTTAGCATTTGGGAAAAAACAGTCCTTGTGTCTAGTTGTTCTGGTGTGCAGTGCTCTATAGCGTCGTTTTGAGGGTTAGGGTTGAAACAATCCAGGATGTGAGGAATCTGTAGATTTTTTCACAGCCCTCTTTTTGACTTGTGCTGTATACAGGTCCTCAATGGAAGGCAGGTTGGTAGCAATTGTTTTTTCCTTCAGTTTTAATTATCCGTTGAAGTCTGTGTCTGTCTTGTTGCATTGCAGAGCCAAACCAGACAGTTATAGAGGTGCAGATGACAGACTCAATAATAGCATAGTGCGAACATCCCTAAGTTAAAATTAGCTTTATTTTAACTTGAGCTGGTGATAGCCACTCACGCCTTAATATTTCTAATGTTTATTTTTCTGGACTTGTGTGGTTACTATGTGAGACCAGGAAAAGATACAACTTCTTTAAGAAGTCACGAAGTGGTAAACAAGCGTGCTTCTTTAAAAGCAATGTTTTTTCAAACTTGGCAGCTTTAAGATATGTGAAGTTCCAGATTTCCACAGCCAGCATGAAGTCTTAAAGTTGCCAAATTGTAAAAAACATTAATCTAAATTAACTGTCAATCCCGCTAGGAAGACCAGCCTAGAAACTAGGCTGATAGGAATCCCCTGGTAATAGGTAGCCTGTGAGATGACAGCATAATTTGTAACATCTTGATGTGTTCTTCTCTTGTGATTTTGTTTTTGAGTTTCATCTAGTTTTCTAAATTGTTTTATGGTTGGTTTTATTATACACCCCCTAGAGTCACTTGGTGTGAGATGAGTAGCCATATAAATTTGATATATAAATAAACAAAAACTACTTTTGTTCAAATTGGCTATAATTATAGAATCTCTCATTTTTCCTGGCTAAAAAAAATGTCTTCCTGTTAACTTATGGAATCAAAAGTTTGTGAAAATCTAAGCCAGACTGACAAGGAAATGTTCTAAAGATGTTACAAGGTTGTGAAAGCAGGTTGGCAACCCACAATAGTGGGTGTAAAAATCCTAAATTGTTTGGCTCCTAAATTGTGGGTTTATTTGCCAAACTTGAATTTATGGGGAGACCGAAACATTAACTTAGAAAATTGGCTAAAGTTAAAATTACTTTTGAGAGTTAATCATTTAATACTTTTTTTCAGCTGACATTGGATTTGGAAAGGTAAGGACTTTGGCTTAGGTGATTTTTAATTTAGACAGATGAGAAAAATCTACAAGTCATTCTGAACTGGACAATGTTTGCTTATTTGTTTAAATTGCTACATAATCAGAGTCCAAAATAAAGGACATTAATTTAATTGTCTGCATTTCAAAGCAACCAATGTCATTGCAAACTGGTTTTTTAATGGCAATATGGATGGCTACACAGCTAAATATATAGTTTACTATTTTCATATTGGCCATAGGCTATATTGAAATGCAAGCAACCCCCACCTAACAAGTAAACATAAAGAAAATAAATATATAAAAGTCAAGTATGCCACAACAATTTTGAAAGTAAAATGACTCTAATATTTGCATTCTAGTGAGAGAAAATGAAAATATCCCATTTAAAAGTTATAAGTAATAAGGCCAAGGTGTTGTTTGTATGCCTCAATGAACCAAAGTTTTAAACCCACATAACTACAAAATGTATTAGAAATATTTTTAATGTGTTGACTTGTGTGCTATATTTTTGCAAGGTATGCACTTGTATGGATACATTTAGAACAGGAAGAATGAAACTGTGGGAAATGAGGAACTGAAAGCAGAGGTGGGCTGCTGCGGATTTGGACAGGTTCGCCCAAACCCCTTGTTCCGATTCTGTGTGGTTCAGAGAACCAGCAAATCAGACAACCAGCTGTCCCTGCCCCCGCCTTTTTTTTTCTTTTTTGCCGTTTTCAGCTGCTTTTTGTGTGAAAAACAGCCTAAAAAAGGCCCAAAAACTGGCCTGAAAACAGTCCCAAAAATAGGCCATTTTTCAGGCTGTTTTCAGGATGATTTTGACTATTCTGGGGCATTTTCAGGCTGGTTTTCAGGCTGTTTTCAGGCTGATTTGGCTGAAAAAAAGGCCTGAAAATGCCTGAAAATGCCTGAAAACAGCCTGAAAAACAGCTTATTTTGGGCTGTTTTCAGGCCATTTTTCAGACTGGTTCCAGACTGCTTTTCCAGCCAAAATTGGCCTGAAAATGGCCCCAGAAACAGCCTGAAAATGCCCCCAAATGGCCTGAAAATGCCCCAAAAACAGGCAAAAAAAAAAAGGCCGAAAAATGGGCCGGGGGGGGGGGGGCAGCCAGTGATGGGATTAGTCCCAACTGGCTGAATCCTACCTGTTCCTTTGAGTTCAGTGGCCGGGAGGTGGGGCTCTGTGTGATGAGTGACATCACCCACCTAGTCACATGACCAACCGGCCACACCTACCCAGCCAGAGAACCGGTTGTTAAAAAATTTGCAGCCCACCACTGACTGAAAATAACAAATGGCTGAGAGCTTCAAATGTACACTGGTGTTTGTTGACGTAATTCCCCATTAGGAGAATGAGCGCATACAGGGAGACGTAGTGAGAGAAGTGAAGAATAACACACACACAGCACACAGATACATTGTACAGTAAATGTAGGTTTTTACTTCCAATAAACATCCAAGATAAGCAGTCCAAGTCATTCACAGGTAAAGCAGTCAGTGTTCAGTTCAGGGATAATCCAAATATCAAAGTCCAGTATCAAAAAACAGTTCAGTAACAAACTTACATCAATGATCAGTAACAATCATTTAGGAGGAACAGCAACACTCTCCAACAGAAGGAACAGATACTCACTGAGACTAAACAACCCAGGTTTTTGGCTCCATCTTATGACCATTTGCGGAACCACACCCAATTACAGTTTTAGCATTTTCTTAAAGATATAGTATTAAAATGTCTATTCTGGTTTATATATTTCCAACCCAAATAACTGTTAGGTGACTTACATTCCTAACAGTATTTACTGAAAGTGATGGTTAGTGAAGTTGTGAAGCATGTATGTCAGTAAGAAGAAAAAGTATAAAAAGTGTAGCCCTTTGATTTATAGCAATCCTTGTAGGACCTGCTATATGTCATTGGACCACATTGCAATGGCTTGTTAATGTAAGTATATTACCGCTATTATATTTTTTATATATTTTATTCACTTTTATGTTCCAAATTAATAGATGCAATAAACCTCTGACCTTAAAGTAATAATTATTGTTTGTCTTGCCTTTATTTCCTATTAGAATTTTCTTATGATACTAGTAAATCAAATATACAAGCGTTGTTATCGTGTAACAAATAGACACTGGTATATTTTTAAAGAAAGAAATTATCAATGTTACTATTTTCTAATAAATTTTGGGATTACATTTATCTTAAAACACTTGCCAAAATTCAAAGAAGTCATTAGAGCTGGAAATATTTGGTTGATAGGGTGACTTGCCTAAATATTGTTCTATACTGAACCACTCTGAGATGCTGAAAAGAGGAAAAAATGTTAAAAGAAAGGAGTCATAGGCATATCTCAAATCTCCAAACCTACTCTGAGATTCAAATCTGTAAAAAAACAAAACAAAGACGGCAAAACTGACAACAAAATATTGTACATACTCAGAATTTTGCAGAAATACTTCAGTTCAGGGCTGCTATCAACTAGCCTCCAGTTTTCTAGTTATCCTTTATGATTTTGCAAACTTCAGAATTTACTGGTACTTTAAACACAACAAGTTCTCAGGAGTCCCAAAGATCTTAGCTGGAACTATCCAGAAAGCCACTAGATGGTGCCAATTAATTTTCTCTGCCTCTTTGTTGCCTTCTACAGAGTGCAAAACGTTTTCCAATCCAGACAGCATAGCTCTATGAAAAAGAAAATATTATATATGCTTAAAATACAAATGAGCTGCCACAGCTCCCTTCTCTAAAGTACTCCTTCCTCTTCTGCATTATGTTTTTGCAGGGAATTGTGTTATTTCAACTTTGAATCAGGGATCACATTCCCTCAAGGTTATCAGTTATAAGAAAAGTACATTTCTCAAGCAAGTAATGAAGTGAGCCAGTCAGTCTCTCTTCTAAATTTCCCCTCTATCTCCTTTTGTGGAGCCATTGTTCCTCCCACTCTCTTATTCTTTGCAGCACCCCCTTTATCCCTTGTAAGAAGCAGGATGTTGACAGAAAGATAGAGCTGCAAAATATACTCAGACCACTAGATGGCAGCAAAGAAAGCCAGAAAATTCTAACCCTTTGCTACCATGTAATGATGACCCAGATTTTTGCAGCATACAGAAATTGGGGAAAGGCAGAAAGACATCAGAAATCACCCATGGAGGATTTCTGAAAAGTGGCCAAAGGCTTCAGAGCTGTCTGGCTGCCTATTTTTCCGAAATGAGATTATTCAGCCAATCCAAACTCACATCGCTCTGTTTCAGCTGTTAATCCACATTCAGTCCATCCATCCATCCATCCATCCATCCATCCATCCATCCATCCATAAAACCTGGAGGTGGCCTTGCCTGCTCTATGTGATTAAAAAAGGACTGTCCTTCAGTGAAAATAATTCCCAATCTTAATTAACAAGAACATAAAGAAATATATATTATATGAATGTCAGGCCAAATGACTATTGGCCAACACAGCAAATACCTGTGTAAAAGCTGTAATTTAACATCCCTCTCAGAAATTATTTCTGGGAGAATAGAAATTAAATCTAAGATAATAGAAAACATTCCATATGCATCTGAAAAGATGACAAAGTCGAGGTGGTAAGTGAACTTCTCTGGAAACAAGGTTTCAATACTGTGATGTTGAAAATGTCCACCAAGGCTATGCGACATGCTTAATTTAATCATTGAAATAAACATTTTGGGTTTCACTCATATATTGAACCATTAAAAAAAATCCTTGATGGCTTATATTTTAGCAATATCTGAAGAATCATAATTCTTAATTCCTGTTCTTAAAACGGGAGGATATTAAAGCAAGCTTGGACAGTTTGTGCAATAATTTTTATTGCTCTTTTTCACCTTTCACCTTATTGCTCTTTTTCACCTTTTACACATCTTAACCTAAATATTAACAGTATTGTGCCATCATTATTATATAAACCAATATCATATAAATATTTACATTTATATACATTCATAAACATTCATATATGTTTATCTATAATTTTATTATCTCCGTTATCCTTGTTTCTATTGTTCAACCATTTATACCAATTGTCCCAAATTTTGTAATACTCCAACTTTTCTTTATCTTTTAATTTTAATGTCAGTTTATCCATTTCAGCACAATCTAAAGATTTTTGAATTACTAATTCCTCTGAGGGCATATTATTTTGTTTCCAACATTGTGCGAATACTAACTTGTTGCTGTCAATATATGTATATTTAATCTTTTTTCCTATATTTCCCTTTGATTATTCTCAACAAGAACAATTCTAGTTTAAAAGCTTGGACAGTTTGATTGTATTTAAAAACTAACCAGAAGTAGAATTGAGCTCAGAGATTATTTGATTTTGTACCTAACATCATTTTATACTTACAACTGCATCTTTCTATTGATTGCCCAAACACAGTAAAACAAAACAAACTCAGGGTAAATTGCTTGTTGTCGAAAATGTTTTCCAGTATCTACCAAGTGAGTTTCCACAGACAATTCATTTCAATTAAATCACTGAAACAGGTATTT
This sequence comes from Notechis scutatus, assembly GCF_049901735.1. Lineage (NCBI taxonomy): Eukaryota > Metazoa > Chordata > Lepidosauria > Squamata > Elapidae > Notechis > Notechis scutatus. Next base: position 98,270,563 of record NC_142012.1, on the reverse strand, counting down.
CAGATTTTCCCCCCCCCTCAACTATTATAGCGTTGTGATTGAACAAGATGACCCTTTAAATAGCTGAGGCACCTCTACCAATCCTCACAGATATTTTTCTATATTTTTCTATATATTGATTCAGCGATTTATCCTAGGGGTCCAATTAAAATAAGTACTTGATAGCTAATTGAAAGCCAACCTTATAGAATGAAAAAGGATTTTTGGTCCATGATATAAAAAGGAGCCCTTTCTCTTGCATATACAAGCTAGTTAATGGACATAAATTGGAGGAAAACAAACATACATTTTCTAAAACTATCTTGTCTAGGCCATTATATAGCTGATGATGTACAGAAAGTAATTGTACACTATCAATATTGGGTAATAGTTTAGTTCTGGCTAAAGTCATTTTAAAATGAACTCTAGGCCCTTTAGGATGTAGTTGTTGAAGATGGGTTATTTATTTATTTAATATAGGTCAATGTTGCATTATCCAGATGACTACAGTGCTATTACAAAGTGGTTGTTTGGTTGCCAATGATTGTCAATCTGTTCTGTTCACACTTGCACGCTATCCAGAGTGCACCACAGAGGGATGGACTAGCTCCATGCTTGTAAGACTTAACAGTGTTCTGCAGCAGCACCTGGGACTTTTCCCACCATCAATGTCACCTCAGATTCAGGCGTCGCATTCAGGTCTGGCGCTGGTTGAATTAATATTGCTGCTCAAAGTGCTGTTTCCTCCCATCAAAGTGGTACCTATTTATCTACTTGCATGTAATGTCTTTGAAACTGCTAGGTTGGCAGAAGCTGAGGCAAGTGACGGGAGCTTACCCTGCCTCTTCTTGAACATGGGTGATTGTTCAATGTGTAAGATGTTGACTTATACAACTATCCCTCAGAACCAACTTCTGAACTTCATCAAAAGAAAGACCATAATACTGTAAAACATTCCCCCAACTAGAGGAACTAGGAAGGTATTACATGTGTTGGTATTGAACACCATGAGAGGTCCAGAAGATTTAGCAAGACCATATTCCCTCTATCCAATTTAATATGTGAAACATAGGAAACAGCCACCCAGCCATGGAGAACTCTGGATTACTGTGACTGTTTCTCAACTCAGCCTACCTTACAGGGATACCATAAGAAGAAAAAGAAAATCAGATGCAGTATGTTGATCTGGAGGAAAAAAAATGTATATAAATGAAATATAAAATAAAGAGTTGAAAGGTAAAACCCTATTATTATTATGGTCTTAATTTAATTTAATTTAGATTCAGCTAACTGTATAATATAACCACTGAAATTTATGTAGAGAGCATATATCTCTTAATGCTGTGTTTCCTTGATAATATGTATTTATTTTAAAAAAAATTCCATACTAGAGAAGATGGCCTGATCATTCTTTCTATAGATGATAATGTTTCATGATGTTGATGTCGGCACTTTGATATAGTCCAGGTGCACAAACTTTGAGTCCTAGCATCATCTGCTAAAATTACAGTAGCAGAATCTTGCCATTTTGACTGAGGGAGGTGTATAAATATTGTAATAAATAAAATGTAGAGCACCTCCCAAAGGTGCTTTTCAAAAAGCAATTCTGAAGAATGTCTATGGAGACTGTCAATCATCCAGGTCATGGCTGTGTCAAAAGTGCTTTTTCAAAAAATAATAGGACTGTTTTTTGAGGAAGAAGCTTTCGTTTCTCATCAAACAAGCTTCATCAGTTGGGACTGGACGATGTGGGAGGGATGGAGGGATAGGTACTAAAGAAGTTGATAGTTCTGAAGAAGCTTTTTGGATGAGAAGTGAAACATCTTCAAGGAAAAAAACTAAGAAAGTCCAGTTGCCTTTTGAAAAGCATCTTTGGGACAATTATGATTGGATGACTGAAAATCTCCATAGACATTTTGAGCTTGGCATTCCCTTACAGATATTTTATTTCCCAATTAGTTAATATCAAACAACAAGGACTCCACAACTGAATCCTGAGTTACATATATATTTTTATCAGAGAGCACCAAGGATTCCACAGTTCAATCCTGAACTACAGATATTCTCTTCTATTGAAATAAATTGTAATAAATTACAACCGTGAGGAACAGCCCCATCTCTGGTCTTTTGTGACTAAATCTAGATCCATCCCACTGTTTTAATTTATATGGCAAATTGTTCTGAAGGCTGAGTTATAGAAAGACATGTTTCAAATTAAAAACAATATTAAAAAATAACATTTTATCCATTTCACTCACAAAGCCAGCATAATAATTTGCTCAGGATGCAAGCCCCTAAACTGAGCAGGCCATTTCAGAATAGTCTCTTTTCAAAAATTGAGCTTAGCATCCTCCAGATCTACATAAGCCTGGGAGAGGAAAAGAATCAACCTAAAGGCTTTAAAACCTAATAAAATGGTATTAATTTTTAAAATCCTATAATTTTGGAGTGCTTGGCTCACAAGTGTCGAATGCTTGTGGGTAGCAGAAATGTTAATCCCTTCCTTTCCTACTTCATTCAAGTATTGCTTAAGAGTTAATGAAATGGAATCGGTTTAATTCCGCTGTATACTAGGGGAAGGGGAGGAAAATATTAATGAACTAATGGATCTTCTTAGCAACTCAACAGTACAGCTGTGATAATGTGCCTTTTGTATTTCATGAGACAAAACTTCCTTCCTTTTGCTCCAGTTCAGACAAAAGATAAACAAATCTACAGTCCAATTATTTACAGTCTAGATCAGGGGCCTTCAAACTTGACAGCTTTAAGACTTGTGGATTTCAACTCCCAGAATTCCTCCTCCAGTCATGTTAGCTCAGGGATTCTGGGAGTTGAAATCCACAAGTCTTAAAGCTGTCAAGTTTGAAGACCCTTGGTCTAGATTTTAGAGGACTTGATTCCATTGATAATATAAAAATCAACTCAGTTGATGCAGATCAGTATAAATCCTGCAAGTCAGTGTTGCACGTTTCAAAGTATTATTTCAACAACGGGTTACCAGTACTTGTGATCTTTTTAGACCAGATGTTTAAAATTGTGCAAGACTTTACTTGGGAATGAAATTAATAGAAATATTCTCTTGCTCCAACACTGGAAGTTTTTTAGAAGAGATGGGACAACCATTTTTCTGAAATGGTATAGGACTTCCTGCCAGAGCAAGGTCCTTTATAACTCTATCATTCTGTTATTCTGTTATTCTTTCTCTCCCCTCTCTCTCTTTCTCTCTCTCTCTCTAAGAAAGAAAAAGAGATGCTTTAAAAATGTAATCAATATTTAGTTTTTGACTAAGAAGGGCTTCAAAAAAACACTAATTAATTTGCAATTGGCTCCTTGCTCTATTAATCATTACGTGATGAATTTGTCATTTTTATGCAGAATTCTGGAGCTCTACTGGCAAATGTCCAGCAAACCCCATTAGGTAGTTGCCAGCAATATTTCAAAAAAAAAAAAAAAAAGGCTTTTACTTGATCTCACCCCTTGTACGCTTTATAGATAAATATAAAATTTGGACACATTCAATCAGTAGAAATAAAAATTTCATATGTTGGTATTATGATCCCTCTCTTGCTAGAAAATTTTCTACCCTTCGACAACAAAACCAGGAAAGCATACATCTGGTCTTACTTAGAACTTACAAAAGAAGTAGAGTCAGTATAGGGAGTCCTTGACTTATGACTGCAATTGGGACTGGAATTGCCATTGCTAAATGATGCAGTTGAAAAGCACAACATTATGTGACTGTGCAATCCAGGGAGTCCTGGTTGTTCTAAACCCAGATGAATATTCTTTATTGGGCAAGTTTGATTAGACACAGGGAATTTGTTTTCAGTGCATAAGTGATTGGTCCCATTCAAGACAATGACGAATCTGCATCCAGACAGGAGATTGTACAACTTGCCTCTGGTGTAATCGGAACAATCTGGACCTGAACACACTCAAAACCATAGAAATGGTGCTAGACCTTAGAAGAAACCCTCTCATACTTCCACCTCTTACAACCAGGGGTGGGGTTCAAAATTTTTAACAACCGGTTCTGTGGGTGTGGCTTAGGTGGTGGGTGTGCCTTGGTGGTCATGTGACTGGGTGGACATGGCTTGGTGGTCATGTTATTGGCTGGGTGTGGCCAACTCAATATCATTCACATTGAGGCACGCATCTTCTCGCCTGGCCTCTCATGACTGTGGGGATGCTGCAACAGTCGTAAGTGTGAAAAATGGTCATAAGTCACTTTTTTCAGTGCCATTGTAACTTTAAATGGTCACTCCACACAAGCAAAGTACCAGCAAAGGAGGGGAAAAAACTCCAGAGAAGTTTGTGAGACAGGAAGTCTAGTCCTGCCAAGAATGTAATAAAGGTTAACGGAGAGGCAGTTTCTGTAAGCAACACCAGAATGTTTCCTTCCTACCTTCCTTACAGGATTAGACCAGTAATTTCTTCTAACAACCGGTTCTCCGAACTGCTTAGAATGCTAACAACTGGTTCTAGCAAATAGGTGTGAACTGGTAGTATCCCAACCCTGCTTACAATACTAGACAACACAATATCAACAGTAGAGACCTTCAAATTTCTAGGTTCTATCATATTACATGACCTAAAATGGACACCTAACATCAAAAATGTCATCAAAAAAGCACAACAAAGAATGTTCTTTCTGCACCAACTCAGAAAGCTCAAACTGCCCAAGGAGCTGCTGATACAGTTCTACAGAGGAATTATTGAGTCTGTCATCTGCAACTGTAACTGTCTGGTTTGGTTCTGCAACCCAACAGGACAGACACAGATTTCAGAGGATAATTAGGACTGCAGAAAAAACAATTACTACCAACCTGCCTTCCATCAAGGACCTGTGTACTGCATGAGTCCAAAAGAGGGCTGTGAAAATATTTACAGACCCCTTACATCCCGGACATAAACTGTTTCAACTCCTTCCCTCAAAACGACGCTATAGAATACTACACAACAGAACAACTAGACACAAGGACAGCTTTTCCCCGAATGCCATCACTCTGCTAAACAAATAATTCCCTCAACACTGTCCAACTATTTACAAAGTCTGCACTACTATTATTATTAATCTTCTCATCACTCCTTATCACCCATCCCCTCCCACTTGTGATTGTATGACTGTAACTTTGTCGCTTGTATCCTTACAATCTATATTGACTATTTCCTAGTATGATTTGATTGCTTATTGCACCCTATGACTATTATTAAGTGTTGTACCTTATGATTCTTGACTCTTGATGAATGTATCTTTTTTTTATGTATATATTTGCACCAAGACAAATTCCCTGTGTGTCCAATCAAACTTGGCCAATAAAGAATTCTATTCTATTCTATTCTATTCTAAGCTCTCAGTGTACATCATTCATCATCCTCATCAATCATTACCATCCTCCTCCTCCTCATCATTCTAGCCATTGTCTATCCACTGCAGGATGAAGACTCTTCCACATGTTTCCAATAGTCTTAAGCTTCCTTTTGCTAATTGGACCAGCAATATTTGCTGATACATGCTCAGCATTACAAGGCAAGATAGAAAGACCTGCACATGGATTAGAAAACAAATGAAAGTATATGATATCATCAAGAGAGTAAATGAATTGAAATGGCAATGGGCTGGTCACATAGGTAGAAGAACTGATGGAAAGGTGAACCAAGGCAGTCATAGAATGGATCTCCCTTGATAAAAAGCATCCACGAAAGAACCCTAAAACAAGATGGATCGATGACATCAACAAGTACTTGTGGGCTCAGTGGACATATGTACAAAACAATGAAGTAATATAAACGTAAGATACTAATAGGAGAAGGTGGTAGGAAAGATGAGAAGGATATAGTAATACAGCCCTACTACTATATGGATAAATATCCTTAGATATAAGATCTGTGGGAATTAGATGTTCAGCAGAGTGATGACACAAGGGAAAAACTGTCCTTATGTCTAGTTGTTTTTGCATGCCTTTATGTCCAGGATGTGAGGGGTCTGTAGATATTTTTTCAGCCCTCTTTCTGACTTGTGAAGTATGTGTAGGTCATTAAGCAAGAAGTGGAGGGAATCCCAGTTAAAGAGTGTGGGGCTGCTGAATAGGGTAGAGGAAGTCCTGGGAGGCCCAGCCCAGGCCACGCATAAGTTATAGAAGGGAGTGCTGCAGTGTAGCAGGGGTTCGGAAATGCTGGAGAAAGAAAACACACAGTATATACATGTGTGCAAATGCAGGAAGGCCAGGGAAACAGAAGTGTGCGTGTGTGCGTGTGTGTTAGTCCAGCGAGTCAGGGAAAGAGGGCTTGGAGTACATGTGTGCATGTGTGCCAATTCAGGGAGCTGGAGAAAGAGGATATGGGATAGAGGTGGTATTCAGCAGGTTCTGACCAGTTCTGAAGAACCGGTAGCGGAAATTTTGAGTAGATCGGAGAAACGATAGTGGAAATTTTGAGTAGTTCAGAATTCCACCTCTGACTGGCCTCGCCCCCATCTATTCTCCGCTTCTCAAGTCTCAGATGATTGGCTGGGTCTTTTTTTGTTGCCCTGCACAGGAGAACAGAGCTGGAAAGCAGTTAGTGGAGTTGGGAGATAATGGGGATTTTACAATATCCTTCCCCTGGAGTGGGGTGGGAATGGAGATTTTACATCCTTCCCCTGCCACACCCACCAAGCCATGTCACTCCCACCAAGCCACACCGACAGAACCTGTAGTAAAAACATTTGAATCATGATGTGGGATGTGTATAAGGGTTGTGACCTGTCGCAGAACAAGCAGCAGAGTCAGATGAAGAGGAGGGCCTGGGCCAGCTTCGGAGCCATTGGAAGGCTCTGATAAGGAAACAGTATCGGAGACAGAGGCAAGTCAGGGCCTTCTATCCTCCTCCAGGTGGAAAGGCAGCTATCTTCAGGGCTGAGTGAGGGGAAGGAACAGATGGAGTCCATCCCAGATTCATGTATGCATAGGGAGGAAAGGAGAGGAGAGCAAAGGAAAACAATAAGCCAGCTCTTGGGAAGAGGCAGTCATAGATGATAGCTAACCCCTCCCTGGCTGGGAAATAAATAGGAGGGGTTTGGCAGTGGCCGGTTGTTGCAGACAACTATTTGTTTCCAGTATATAGCAAGTAATTCGGATTCCTTGGCTAAACCCAGGTTTGTTGGGACTAATTATGTTTGATTTTTTGTTTATCCACGTGAATAAAAGGCCGTTATTGCCCTGTTATAAAAAGGGATTTGTTTTACTCATGAGTAAATGGCTTATCATTTATTGCAAAGGCTGGGTCAGAACAATGAGCGAGGAAAGACAATGGGGGAGAGACATACCTAAGCGATTTGCAATTTTCCCTGGCAAATTTTGACTTTGCTTGCGGGCAGCTGGCAGCAAAGATTGCAAATGGCAATCGCGATTGCCAGTTGCCCAGCATTTAAATTTTGTTCATCTGACTGTGAGGACATTGCAATGGCTGGAATTTTGAGAACCAGTTGTAAGTCCCTTCATTCAACGCTGTCATAATTTCAAGCACTGTTGGATAAAGTGGTCATACACACACACACACACACACACACACACATGTACAGCCGCACACTTTCTTACCTATTGCAAGTCCAATGAAAATTCTTTTCTGCTGTTAACGTTTTTGTTTTCCTGATTTTCCCTCTTTTTTTCCCTTAAACCAATACCACATATTTTTTTTTAAAAAAGATGTATGTAATGATAGCGTCACATGAAACAAGTCAGTTCATTCAGAACTCATAACTAACTTTGACCTCTACTCAATGAATTCAATTTCCAATATTTTATGTATCATATTCTAATCCGTATCGGCTATGATGCATATCAGATTCACATGAACATGCCAAAGAACAAAAGCAAGTTAGTTTTCTTAATGTTACATAGAAAATAAAGGCATGGAATGGAATGGAATGGAATGGAATGGAATGGAATAGAATAGAATAGAATAGAATAGAATAGAATAGAATAGAATAGAATAGAATAGAATAGAATAGAATAGGAATAGGCAATTTTCTTATTGTTTATGAAGCCTGCTATCATGGAACAACTGAGCTACCTTTATAAGATGAGAAAAGCCCATAAAAACAAGGATAATTAAGTTAAGGATCAGAACAGAATTTCATTCCATTCTTCTTCTTCTTCTGAGAATTTCAGATAACTGCTTTATCACTTAAGACTCTGCAATTTCAACTACACTCAAAAATGAAAGTTTATTGGAGTTTTTTTTCTCTCCTGTTAATTTGGTTATCAAGAATGCTCTAAAAGTCAATTCTCTCATAATAAGATTGTAGCAGAATTACAGTTTCCTAGTTTTTCTCCATATGACATGTAAATGAGAAAGACCAAGTAATCCTGTTCCCCTCCCCCTCTTTTTTTGGCAGTTCAATTATTATGGGAAGCCTATTTTTCCTTTCATTATTGTGGTTTAATCAGAATGCATACTGCCATTTACAAGTGATGTTTGATGCTCTCATGAATATGCATATCACCCTATGACTATCATTAAGTGTCGTACCTTATGATTCTTGGCGAATGTATCTTTTCTTTTATGTACACTGAGAGCATTTGCACCAAGACAGTTCCTTGTGTGTCCAACCACACTTGGCCAATAAAGAATTCTATTCTATTCTATTCTATTCTATTCTATTCTATTCTATTCTATTCTATTCTATTCTATTTCTATTTCTATTTCTATTTCTATTTCTATTTCTATTTCTATTCAGTGTTGTACCTTAATGATTCTTGACTCTTGACAAATGTATCTTTTCTTTTATGTACACTGAGAGCATTTGCACCAAGACAAGTTCCTTGTGTGTCCAATCACACTTGGCCAATAAATAATTCTATTCTATTCATGCACACTTGGATTCAAAATATCCATTATATGAATTCTATTTATTTTTATCTCCATGATTTTTCCCATTCAAGATCCTCACAATCAGGAGACAGAAGAAAGGAACACTCAGAGAAGCTGCTTCAATCATTCTTCTTCTGTTCTTTTCCAAAATACCTCTCTCTACTTCAAGTAGGTAAAAAATGCAAAAATCTTATAACTTCTCCTCATCTGGCCCCAAAACTGAAAGGGAGAACAGAACTTGTGAAAAGCAATTTGGAATTAAATAATTATGTAAAAAAGAAAGAATCAGGCATCTGATTTGTTGTTGTTGTTCTTATTGTTCTGCTTTGTGTATGTTGCATACAAATATTGCCAACCTGGGAGGTTGGCAATATTTGTATACAACAAGGGACAGAAGTGAATACCATGGGACAAGAATGATGAAACACTACAGAATATATTCTTTGAACTTTTAATAAAGAGAAAGAATGTGATCAGGGCAGAAAGATGAATGTTCAGTTGTGATATACCGTGGCATTAGGAAATGTTATTACAGATGAAGGATAACAAGAAATTGCTTTTAAAAGAGTGCTGCAAGATGACTTGGGCCACAGAATTCACTCTCTTTCCTTTCACTTATATTGACAAGAGTGAGAAGAAATATGGCACTCCATTTGGGGCTAAATCAGTGGTGGGATTCAAATATTTTTACTTCCGGTTTTGTGAGCGTGGCATGGTGGGCATAGCTTGGTGGGTGTGGCATGGGAAGGATACTGTAAAATCCCCATTCCCTCCCCACTCCTGGGGGAAGTTTACTGCAAAATCCCCATTATCTCCCGACCCCACTAACCTGCTTTCCAGCTCCATTCTCCTGTGAAGGGCAACAGAATAAGAAGCATGGAATTGGTAGTACCTGACTCAATAGTAGCAACTGCGAAGGGGTTCTTGGAGTCCTAGTGGATAATCACTTAAATATGAGCTAGCAGAATGCTGCATCTGCAAAAAAAAAAAGCCAATGCAGTTCTAGGCTGCATTAATAGTGGGATAGAATTAAGATCACATGAAGTGTCAGCTTTATAATGCCTTGGAATATTGCATCCAGATTTGTTGCCAAGATATAAAAAAAGACATTGAGACTCTGGAAAGAGTGCAGAGAAGAGCACCAATCAGGAATTGGGTATGTCTAGTTTAATGAAAAGAAGGACTAGGGATGACATCATAGCAGTGTTCCAGTATCTAAGGGGCTGCCATAAAGAAGACTGGGTCAACCTATTCTGCAAAATACCTGAAGGCAGGACAAGAAGCAGAGATGGAAACTAATCAAGGAGAGAACCAACCTAGAACTAAGGAGAGATTTATTAATTATCAATTAATCAGTGGAACAACTTGTCTCCAGAAATTGGAGGTTTTTAAGAGATTGGACAACCATTTGTCTGAATGTCTATTGAGATTCTCAGTCATCCAGCTTCTCATCCAAGAGCAGAAGAAGCTTTATGGATGAGAAGTGAAACATCTTCAAAGAAAACCAGAAAGTCCAGTTGCCTCTTGAAAAAGCACCTTGAGGAAATTTGTCTGAATGATTCTTGCAAAATAGCTGTCATTAATTGTCTTCTGCAAGTCATAGCTGCATTCAAGATTTAAATATCTTAGTGACCTACAACATGTCACTGGTGGTTTCTCCACAATCAGTTACTTCCATGCATATAATATATTTAATATAATGGAAATTATTCCTGGTCTATAGCACTTCACTTACAGTTTGGTGTAAATTGGAAGACTGTAAATACTAGTTTCGCCTTAGGCATAGAGCCAGCTGAGTAACCTTGGGCCAGTCACTCTCTCTCAGCCCTAGGGAGAAGCCAGTGGAAACCATTTCTGAAAACTTGCCAAGAAAACTGTAGAGACTTATCAAGGCAGTCACCAGGAATCCAAAACTGACTCAAAGCTAAATTAAAAAATTAAAAAAGCATTTCGCTCAAATAAAAAAAACATTTTATTATCTCAAATTTATTCAGAACAAATATGTTATTTGCTATTACAATTAAGTCCTCGGCTTAATGGACGAATGAGAAAAAAATTGTATATACACAAAATAGCACTATATATTTGTTCCACAGAAGATGCTATTTCCTCTGTTTTCTATCCGAGCTTGGCGTACTTAGAGGAAAGAAATACTCATGGGAGAATGCTGTTTGTTGACTTTAGTTCAGCATATAATACAATTGTTTCTCAGCATTTAGTAGATATAGTGGGTCTTTTATTCTTCAATATTCCTTTGTGCAACTAGATCCTAGATTTTCTCACTGATAGGCCCCAGTATGTGTGAGTTGGGACTAATATTTCTAATACCATGTTCTTGAACACAGGTTCTCCTTGGGGCTGTGTCCTAAATCCACTGTTGTTCACTCTGCTGACCCATGACCCATTGTGAAAGGTTGGCACAAGGTTGGCACAACCATAATGTGAAGTATGTGGATGATACAACAGTGGTGGCACATATTCATGATGATAATGAGGTTGATTACTGGAGGAGGTAGAGAGCTTGATGAACTGGTGTAATAAAAACAGCCTGGTTTTAAATGTAGGAAAAACAAAAGAGATCACTGTCAGCTTCAGAAAAGATAGGCACAGTCACACACCTCTGTGTATTAATGATTCAACTGCAGAAGTGGTTAGTAGTGTCAAGTTTCTGGGTGTGTAGCTGACAAGGAGGTTAGCTTCATTGCTCAACATTGAGATACTGGTGAAGAGGGCATAGCAGCACCTTTATTTTCTGCATTGTATGAGAAGAGCACATATTCCTTTCCCTGTCCTTACCACTTTCTATAGAGGGATTATTGAAAGCATCCTGTCATATTGTATTACTGTGTGGTTTGGGAGTATTACTGTTCTGGACAGGAAGACTGTGCAGAGAATGGTGAAGACAGCAGAAAAGATTATTGGAAGTTCACTTCCTTGTATCTAAGACATAGCATATAAGTGATGCTTGACCAGGGACGTAGTATTATCTGGGATGCTACACATCCTTTTCATGACTGGTTTCCTTTGTTACTTTCAGGAAGGAGGCTTTGTAGTATCCGAAGCAGAACAACTAGCTTCTGTAATAGCTTTATACCATATAGTATCAACCCTGTTAACTCTCATGAGTTAACTCTTGTGAACTCTTTTTTCCATGATGTATTCAAAATGCCCTCTGATTAATGTGTGTGTGTGTGTGTGTAATACGTATATGTATGTGCATGTACGGGTGTGGGTATGTGTGTGGTATCTAAAAGAGGAAAATCTAAAAATCTAAAAGAGGAAAATACTAGGAATTCTAGCAAGGCTAAAAATCAGGAAGTCTAAAGTTCATTATGAATGTGACGCTGGCAGAAGTTGGCAAGGTCAACAAGATAGGCCTTTAAGGTTTATTCTTTACAGGTGTATGTGTTCCTCTAATTACACTTAGACTTATATTCTATTCCACATTGCTTTACAGCACTCTCTGAGCAATTTAGAGTGTCAGCAAATTACCCCCAACAATCTGGGCTCTCCTTTTACCCACTTCGGAAGGATGCAAGAGAGAGTCACCTATCAGCCGGTCAGTATTGAACTCCTGGCAGTAGAATGCAGAGTTAGCTCGCAGTACTGCATTCTATCCACTGCACCACCATGGCTTCTATAAGTCAGTGTTGACCCCTGGTAGGTTCCTGGATTAGTTGCTGCAGTTTTCTTAACAAGATTTTCAAAGTGCTTCACTGTTGCCTGCTTCCTAGGTCTCAGACAGAATGACTGGTCCAAGATCACCCAGCTGGCTTTGTGCCTATTATATTCTGGGCATGGGCGCAAGGAACGGAGACGAGGCAGTGAACGGTGAACTTCAACTCTTTATTAACGATCAGGAACAGAGCAAAAAACCTTGGGCAGCAGCAGCTCTTTTATAGAGCTGGCTGCTGTCCCATTAACCAATGAATTGCGTTGGAGCGTTTAAACTGTGCCCAATGGGAGACGACTCGCTATTAGCCAATCAGATTGCCCAGAAGAGACCAATCATGATTCGCTATTTACGGGCCAATCAGAAGTGCAGGATTACGAGCCTGCTTTTCTAGTAAGGTTGTCAAGCTTTATTAAATGCATTTACTTAGTTCATAACAGTGCCTAAGGCAGGACTAGATGACATAGTTTCCTGGTTTCTGGTTTGATCCCTTAACCATTACTACCAAACTGGCTCCCTTTTCAGATATCCTTAAAACAAAAGAAAAGAGAAAAGAAACAGAATAGCAGCTGCTTGGTAAAATTGGCAAAATGCTAACATACTGAAAAATTCAATCTAATCTTACTGTGCTTCCTTTGCTCATTTGTGAGATTCAGCACTGCTAACTGACTAGTTTCCCCTCTGGTCCGAGTTTTGAGCAGGAGCAAAGATTTGCTCCCATTGGCTGGCCCCTCTGACCGCCAGCTGACTATAAAAGGAGAGCTGCCAAATGGAGTCAGCTGCTGCCAGTCAGCTCTGTTAGCCACCTCCAGCTGTTGGTTAACCTTTGTTACAAATAAACATGTTAGCAAATGTTTGACTCTGGTTGCCTCCATTTCTCACCTGCTGAACTTAATATGCAGGATCCCTGAATTGTAGGGATTTGAGACTGAAGGAGAAGGATTTGCACTTTGAGATTGATTGAAAACCAGTCAGGTTTCTTGAATGAATTCTGTTTCTATGACCAGATTAACTGAATTCTAGAATGTTAAATTTAAGAGGCTGGCTAAGAGATTACCTGAAGGTCTATTATCTTGAAGAAACCAAGGAAAATGCATGAATTATCAGCTAAGGAGAGAACAATAATTTCAGTCTTCAAAATGGAAGAAAGGACAATTCAGACCATTTGAACTGTTTACTCTGATTTTACTCTGACAGCTGTAAATATTTAGAACCGAAAATAAAGCGACTAATTCATGAGGACCTTAAAAATAATGCAGTGATTACTAGAGATCAGAATGGCTATGTAAAGAATTAAACCCCCCCCCCCAAAAAAAAAAAAGAAAAAAAAAAAAAAAAAAAAAACCCCCCCCCCCCCCCCCCCCTCTTTATTATAAAAAAAAAAAAAAAAACAAAAAAAAAAAAAAAAAAAAAAAAATTCTATCAGATTAAGATCTCAAAAGTTGGTAGGGAACATTCCATAATAAATTTTGGAAATGCTGTGAATTTAGCACCTTGATCTCAGCAAAGAAAGCATTTGTGGAAGTACCTAAGCTAATAAAATAGGGTTTGGATCACTGGCCCATTAAGTGGCACCACAACTGATTTGAAAACCATATTTGAAGAGTGCCAGCAATGGATCTTGTTTAGCTTGGTGGAATTATTAAATGAGAGCTATACTCTGATATTTTCTTTAATTACCTGATTTACAGATGGCACAAAACTGGATACTGGATTTAGATCCTTAGAATAAAATTCAAAATGATCTTGATCAGCTGAAGATAAAAGTGAATATGAACAGAATTAAAAAATATTTCTAATTAGGGAAAAAGAAAACAATGACAAATATATAAGATGACAGACACTTTTTTGGCAATAATAAATATAAAAAGATCTTGAATTAATGATAAGTGGTTGAATATGAAATAGTGCTAATCGTCATCTAATTGCTCTTGAATACTTTGTCTCAGTACTTTGTGATTCTTAATTTCTGAAAAGCCCATTTCAACCTTTGGTAGATCACACTAAGAGGATTTAGGGTAAAGAAGAGGAAAATATGTAAGAATTCAGGAGGGCTTTTTTTCTTGTATAGGACTAGGCATGTTATGGAATTATCTCAACTGGAATAATTTTGGAGATTGCAAAAATGCACGCTGAGGATTTTAACCATTAAATCATTTGGCATGTCGATGGATGAAGCAGAAGAATGGGATGGGAGATGGGATGGAATGGAATGGAATGGAATGGAATGGAATGGAATGGAATGGAATAGAATAGAATAGAATAGAATAGAATAGAATAGAATAGAATAGAATAGATCAAGTGTATTTGGACACACAAGGCATTTGTCTTTGGTGCATAAACTCTGGGTGTACATATAAACAACACATTAATATAATCAGTGTACATACAAACATGTACATACAAACAAGTGTACATGCAAACAACAAAGTAATATAATCATATGATACCAATAGGAGCAGGTAGTAGCAAAGACAAAAAGGATAATCCGCACAATTCTAAACAATTTCAATTCTATCTCCCATGTAAATTTCAAACTTGAATTAGGCAACTTCCAAGCCCTATTTTCAGACTACTCTCTGGCTCTGTGATATAAACATTTAAAGTAGCAAAACCACACGTTTTGATTACCCCGGTTGCTGTAAAAGCTGTCAGTGGAGCTAAATTCATTAAACTTCTGCAAAATTTCACGCCCGCTTTCCACCTCCCAAATCCCCAGCTCATTAAAAAAAAAAAAGGCCTCAAAGATATTGGCCATGCTCCCAATAAAATGTTTGTGTCAGCAGAATGTCCTGTGAAATCTGTGATGATGATGATTATATGTGTGTGTGTGTGTGTGTGTGTGTGTGTGTGTGTGTGTATGTATGTATATAGATTTTCACCAGTACAGGTATGCAGGTATGCACCACCACCATTCTCCCTCACCAGACTCAAAACCAAACCCATCCCATAGATGAAAGACAACCACTGTCCAGAAACCAGACCATGGCTGCATCACCAGCTGCCACACACCCCAACCCCAAACCAAGCAAACGGACACATGCCATGAACACATATCCAGGCCTCAAACTCGGAGCCAAACCAAAACCTGGAACGTCACATCACAGCCACCCGCTCAGGATGTCACATCATGGACGCAGGAGGTTACACCACAAAACCTCAGGATGTTGCAACACAGCTAACAACCCAGGAGATTACAGCACAAGACCCAGGATGTCACAACAATAGAACTCAGAAGGTCATCACACAGCCGATGACCCAGGTCATTATGACCCAGGAGATTACAGCACAAGACCCAAGTGGAGATCCTACACCATTTTTGACAAATGGCAGTCCAATCTCTTCTTGAAGGTCTCAAGTGATGAGGCTCCTACAACTTCCGAGGGCAAGGCTCCTTGCGTAGGCTGAGTGGCTGGCTTGGGAGCAGGCCTCGGCCTGCCCAAATCCAGTTGGATGAGGGGAAGATGGGAGGGGGAGGAATAACATCCCCGTGGCTTATAATGGTGAACACCAGCTGGGAATGTGCTGTGGCTGCAACTCTGAAACCAGGTCATAAGTACTTTTTCAGAGGTCTGTTGTAACTTTGAACGGTCACTAAAATGACCAGTTCATTTGGATAATCATTGCCAATGGATCCATTTCATATTGCCAAATTCAGTTTTAAAAGGGACTGTTTAAAAGAGAGGCTTCTAAAATTCCCAGTCTCACCTTTAGATTGTTACCACAACAGTGGTGGTATTATTACCTGGGGAGTGGATCGTGAACATCGACTTTTAAAATAGTCTTTACTGTTTATTCTTCCTGTAATCAGAAGGCTGTGAATTTGATCCTAGGTAAAGGCTAATATTTGGAATAGACTCTCCTGCTCGAGCTGGGGTTGGACTAGATGACTCCAACTTTGTTGTTCTATGTTCTATGTGCTGTCTTCAAACAACACCTTAGTAGGTAGAGAAACCTTACTTGCTTGATTTCTATGTATGGACTTAGTTGCTGTGTACCATTAAAGAAATAGAAGTGTTAAAAGGCCACTAAAAATATCAATCTCGAAATAATGCTGGAGCAACCCACTCGCTTAAAAATGATGGTTTCAGGTTTTTCTGAAGAAAATTACTGGGAGAGTAGCCCCACGGTTACCAAAAATTTTTTTCCTGATTATTATATACTTGTTTGAACCTGTGACCTGGAAATAGAACACAAATGTCTCTTTTAGGTTTTTCACCCTATTCCCTATCACACATACTGGTGATTACCCCACTACAGGCTTCAGACGAGCCACCATTTTCTTTAGTTGCTTACAAAAGACAATTAGATCTCTGGTGAGCAGTAAGGACAGCGGAAAGCAATAGCATATCTGCCTTTTAAAAAGATCAGATGTAGACAGAATTGAAAGCACATCCTGAAAAAGGATACGGGTGTTTTGTACATCAGCTACTTTTGTAGATAAGTGGAAATTGGAGATGGTCTTAACCCTAGAACAGGATGTGCCTTTCATGTAATAAAATATGATGGCTCAATTGCCTTTCATCGTAAAACTTCTGAAATGAATTTACCACTGCAAATTTTTATTCGAAATATTCTCAGACAGTAATGCCTTGTCTTTGGATTGATATTCTACTTACATTAGCCCTAATATGTCTAATTTTCAGTCCTTTCTAATGTATGGAAGTGTTTTTTAGCCTCTTTTCTACTTAAAAGGAAAACAAACACAAACACAAGGCATTCTAGAGAGCAAATGCTTCCAAAATAGATAATAATGTATTCTATTTTTAAAAAGAATATTTTTTTGTTGAAAGGCTTTTTACAAACATATTACATAAATAATAAATATTAAAATGAGGAATAGGTTAAATGACCCGAGGTACAATCCTGCACTGAATGCTCATGTGAATTTCTACCAATAGCCAAAATGTAGGGTATTGTTGGTTGTGCTTCATTGTTTCTAAAACTAATGGGTTCCTGCCTATGTGTTTTCCATTTTTTGTAGCAACTCGCAGTGGTCTGTTTTAGGATTATATTGTGGTATTCGCTTCCAATTGCTACCAAAAGCTGTATCTGCCTATCTTCGTGTTTGATTCTAAACAGCTGTGAGGGAATGCTAAGATTTCAATTTCTCTAAAAAAGATGATCCAGGGATTAAAGAAATATATAATAATAAGAATATAAAATTAATGCCCCCAGTGGCATGGTGCATCTGCAGAACCAACAACATCTGTACATAAAGAACAATATTTGAAGAAGTCTCCATCCATCTCAAAACAACTCCATTAAGGGGAAAACTAAGCAGAAGAAGCCGCACTGCAGCTGCATCACTACCCACTTCAAACCCCTCTGAGCCATACATGAAGCGAACTGACACCCACCATGAAGATGCAGCACGACCATGAACTCGAAGCCAAACAGCAGGATCACAGCTCACCAGCTCAAATCCCCCAGCAACTAAGACTAACCTGAGCACAACCAAGCCCCCACCCGAACAGAACACACCTCCAGCCAATCAGAACACGGCCAACCCCCCAACCAATCAGAACACAGCCAAGCCCCCACCCAATCAAGTCACATCCTCACTAGCAGTTAAAAGGAAGAAGCAGCTGCAAGCTCACATCACTCTGAGAAGCACAGAGCCGAAGACACAAGCCTGAAGATGATGAATGAGACTTCATTGAAACATTGCCTAGATACTTCCAATCTTACGCGGGAGAAAACCCGAATAACCAAAGATCCATATATATATATATATATATATATATATATATATATATATATATATATATATATTTATTTATTTATTTATAGATTTTCACCAGTACAAGTATGCAGGTATGTACCACCACCATTCTCCCTCACCAGACTCAAAACCAAATCCATCCCATAGATGAAAGACAACCACCATCCAGAAACCAGACCATGGCTGCATCACCAGCTGCCACACCCAGCAAACTCCAAACCAAGCAAACGGACACATGCCATGAACACATATCCAGGCCTCAAACTCGGAGCCAAACCAAAACCTGGAACGTCACATCACAGCCACCCGCTCAGGATGTCACATCACAGAACTCAGGAGGTTACACCACAAAACCTCAGGATGTTGCAACACAGCCAACGACCCAGGAGATTACAGCACAAGACCCAGGATGTCACAACAATAGAACTCAGAAGGTCATCACACAGCCGATGACCCAGGTCATTACGACCCAGGAGATTACAGCACAAGACCCAAGCGGGAGATCCTACACCATTTCTGACAAATGGCAGTCCAATCTCTTCTTGAAGGTCTCAAGTGATGAGGCTCCCACAACTTCCGAGGGCAAGGCTCCCTTGCGTAGCTGAGTGGCTGGCTTGGGAGCAGGCCTCGGCCTGCCCAAATCCAGTTGGATGAGGGGAAGATGGGAGGGGGAGGAATAACATCCCCGTGGCTTATAATGGTGAACACCAGCTGGGAATGTGCTGTGGCTGCAACTCTGAAACCAGGTCATAAGTACTTTTTCAGAGGTCTGTTGTAACTTTGAACGGTCACTAAAATGACCAGTTCATTTGGATAATCATTGCCAATGGATCCATTTCATATTGCCAAATTCAGTTTTAAAAGGGACTGTTTAAAAGAGAGGCTTCTAAAATTCCCAGTCTCACCTTTAGATTGTTACCACAACAGTGGTGGTATTATTACCTGGGGAGTGGATCGTGAACTATCGACTTTTAAAATAGTCTTTACTGTTTATTTTTCCTGTAATCAGAAGGCTGTGAATTTGATCCTAGGTAAAGGCTAATATTTGGAATAGACTCTCCTGTTCGAGCTGGGGGTTGGACTAGATGACCTCCAACTTTGTTATTCTATGTTCTATGTGGTGTCTTCAAACAACACCTTAGTAGGTAGAGAAACCTTACTTGCTTGATTTCTATGTATGGACTTAGTTGCTGTGTACCATTAAAGAAATAGAAGTGTTAAAAGGCCACTAAAAATATCAATCTCGAAATAATGCTGGAGCAACCCACTTGCTTAAAAATGATGGTTTCAGTTATTTCTGAAGAAAATTACTGGGAGACTAGCCCCACAGTTACCAAAAGTTTTTTTTTCCTGATTATTATATACTTGTTTGAACCTGTGACCTGGAAATAGAACACGAATGTCTCTTTTAGACTTTTCACCCTATTCCCTATCACATATACTGGTGATTACCCCACTACAGGCTTCAGACGAGCCACAATTTTCTTTAGTTGCTTACAAAAGACAATTAGATCTCTGGTGAGCAGTAAGGACAGCGGAAAGCAATAGCATATCTGCCTTTTTTAAAAAGATCAGATGTAGACAGAATTGAAAGCACATCCTGAAAAAGGATACGGGGTGTTTTGTACATCAGCTACTTTTGTAGATAAGTGGAAATTGGAGATGGTCTTAACCCTAGAACAGGATGTGCCTTTCATGTAATAAAATAAGATGGCTCAATTGCCTTTCATCGTAAAACTTCTGAAATGAATTTACCACTGTAAATTTTTATTCGAAATATTCTCAGACAGTAATGCCTTGTCTTTGGATTGATATTCTACTTACATTAGCCCTAATATGTCTAATTTTCAGTCCTTTCTAATGTATGGAAGTGTTTTTTAGCCTCTTTTCTACTTAAAAGGAAAACAAACACAAACACAAGGCATTCTAGAGAGCAAATGCTTCCAAAATAGATAATAATGTATTCTATTTTTAAAAAAGAATATTTTTTTTTGTTGAAAGGCTTTTACAAACATATTACATAAATAATAAATATTAAAATGAGGAATAGGTTAAATGACCCGAGGTACAATCCTGCACTGAATGCTCATGTGAATTTCTACCAATAGCCAAAATGTAGGGTATTGTTGGTTGTGCTTCATTGTTTCTAAAACTAATGGGTTCCTGCCTATGTGTTTTCCATTTTTTGTAGCAACTCGCAGTGGTCTGTTTTAGGATTATATTGTGGTATTCGTTTCCAATTGCTACCAAAAGCTGTATCTGCCTATCTTCGTGTTTGATTCTAAACAGCTGTGAGGGATGCTAAGATTTCAATTTCTCTAAAAAAAGATGATCCAGGGATTAAAGAAACAAGTAAGAAGAAAAATTAATGCCCCCAGTGGCATGGTGCATCTGCAGAACCAACAACATCTGTACAAAAGAACAATATTTGAAGAAGTCTCCATCCATCTCAAAACAACTCCATTAAGGGGAAAACTAAGTATTTAGCATATGATTCATAATGAAAATGGCTTCTATTTCTCTCGAGCTCAGTTGTCATGGTTGGTTTTGTATTTATTAGATTGTATCAAATATATGGGTCAAGCAAGGACATCCATCAAATGCAGAGATTTATATTTGGCTCTTGCTGCTAGTCCTGATAGTTGGATATAACAACAATTTGCTTGGTATTAAACATAAATATTTGAAAGAATATTTCAAAAAGAAACATACATTTGGACAGAATGACATTGTATAAAATATTACTTTTTTGAAATCTTTCGTTTTGCTTATTTCAGGCCAAGTTCCTCTTTGCTTTAAAGCCGCAATTATATATTTTGCCGTTGATATAAACCAATCACCTTGTTTCATCTGTTTTTTTTTTCTAAATGAACATTCTGTTCTCAATATGAAAGAAGATTCTATCATGCAGTATTTTTAATAATTAGAAGTTCAGATATGCAGGATAATTTTACCTTGAAATCCATCTTTCTGGAAGTTTTAAAAATGATTACCTAAGACAGAATATTTTTGTTGTTAAAGTTGGAGTGCAATCTAAGATCCATTTAGTTGGGTGGAAGCCAGAGGTGGTATTCAGCCAGTTCTGACAGGTTCTGAAGAACCGGTAGTGGAAATTTTAGTAGTTCAGAGAACCTGTAAAATACCTGTAAATACCACCCATGTATTTGCTGCCTCCCAAGTCCCAGCTGATCAGCTGGGTCTTCTTTTGTTGCCCTGCACAGGAGAACGGAGCTGGAAATCAGGTTAGTAGGATAGGGAGGGAATGGGGATTTTACAGTATCCTTCCCCTGCCATGCCCAACAAGCCACACCCACCAAGCTACACCACACCCACCAAGCCACACCCACAGAACTGGTAGTAAAAAAAAATTGAATACCACCACTGGTAGAAGAATCTGTAGGACTTTCACCTTATACCGCAGTGTAGAACTAGTGTTAAATTGGTTTAACAGCTCCTTTGATGCAATAATTTAACTTATATTTTGCAGGACTTATCACAGACAAGGGGCCATTAATGAAGGATGAGAATCCGCATCTAACTCACTATATCACAGAAATCTTTGGATATCCAATGATGATTAAATTATTATTAAACTGGTGGAAGTTAACGGGGATATATTTTCATTTTACTGGAAAGAATGTATACATTGGTACAAAGATTAAATAAGGTTGTTGTTTGTTTTTCAAAAAATGTGAACATGAACATTCTTATAGATGAAAAAATGAGCTTCTTCATTTGTGATGTAACGCCAGAATATTTTGGTAAATGACAAATATATTTGAGGTAGACTTTTGTGTGTTGATAGCTTACCACAATTTATTGTGCATTACTTGCTGCACATTTCAGAGTACTTCATGAATTCTGCTGCCCAGAATTTTGTCTTGCCTCATCACTCAGGAAATGTCAGCATCAGTCTTTCTTGTCAAATAGGTAACTAGAAGCTAAAGGTCTACACAGACTGATACGTATTGATTTATTTCAGCTTTTGTGCAGTAGATGAGTTCGTTCGAGTTCTGCAAAGAATAAAGCAAGGGAAAAAAGTGCACTCTGTGTGTGTGTGTGTATGTGTGTGTATTTGTGTGTGTATAAGTGTTTACATGTATATATACAAATACACACACACATAGAAAAGATCTAGAATGATCACCTTGTAAAACTGAAAACCAAATCAGTATATCTCCTATATTTGAATGACCAATTTTACTTGGCCAATTAATTGTAAAGGTTTACCTGGTCAAACAAAAAAAAGCAGACACTACAGTTGTTATTGTTAGTTGTGAAGTCGTGTCTGGCCCATTGTGATCTCATGGACAACGTTCCTCCAGGCCTTCCTGTCCTCTACCATTTAAGTCCATTTAAGCTCACACCATGAGCTCAATGCACCAAGTGAGAAATCATATAAGTTCCTAACCAACCTAGCTGACAACTTTGTTGTCCAAAAGGTAGAGGGTGAAACTAGAGGGACATCCACACTGGACTTAATTCTTACAAACAGAGAAGAAGTGATAGAGGGAGTTGAAACTGCAGGAACCTTGGGTGAGAGTGACCATGTCATACTAGAATTCAACATAACACAAACACAAGCAACAGAACATAATGACACCAGAGTCTTGGATTTTAAAAGAGCTGATTTCAATAAACTCAGAGAGAACTTGGGAATGATTCCATGGATGAAAATCCTAAAGGGGAAAACAACTCAAGAATCTTGGGAAACTCTAAAAAGTATGATCATAGAAGCCCAGACCAGCACAATACCACTGAGAAAGAAAAACAAGAAATCAAGAAGAAACCAGCATGGCTGCACAAAGATCTCTCTGGCAAATTGAAAGAAAAAAAGGACAAGTACAAAAAATGGAAAGAAGGACATACAACTAAGGCAGAATATCAGCAGATAACCAGAATCTGCAAAGACGAAGTCAGGATAGCAAAGGCTCAGAACGAACAAAGACTTGCAACAAATGTCAAAGATAATAAAAAAAAAAAGTTTCTTCCAACATATAAATAAGAAAAAAATCAAGGAAACAGTCAGTCCACTAAAGAGAGAAGACGGCAAGGAAGTATCAGGCAACAGAGAGAAAGCAGAACTGCTTAACTCATTCTTTGCATCCGTCTTCACACAAAAATAAACTATAGCTCAACCCACCAAAAACATAACTGTAAAAGACAGACCAGAAATAAAAGTTAAAATAAGCAAAAAAATAGCAAGAGAACACCTGTCTGATCTTGATGAAAACATATCACCGGGGCCTGATGGATTACATCCCAGAGTTTTAAAGGAGTTGGCAGAGGTCATCTCAGAACCACTGCACCATATCTTTCAAAAATTCCGGAGCACCGGGGAACTACTAGAGGACTGGAAAAGAGCTGATATGGTTCCCATCTTCAAAAAAGGGGAAAAAAACAGACCCAGGAAACTATAGACCAGTCAGCCTAACATCAATACCTGGGAAGATACTGGAAAAGATAATAAAAAAAACAGATCTGCCAACATCTAGAAACAAGTAAAGTAATAACTAGTAGTCAGCATGGGTTTGTTAAGAACAGATCATGCCAAACCAATCTTATTTCATTCTTCAACACAGTGACTAAATTAGTAGACCAGCAAATTACCGTGGACATAATATATTTAGATTTCAGCAAGGCATTCGACAAAGTAGACCACAACCTACTTCTTAGTAAGCTAGAAAAAGGTGGAATAGATAGCACCACCACTAGATGGACTCGCAACTGGCTGGCAAACCGCACTCAACAAGTAGTCCTTAATGGGTCTAAGTCTACATAGAGGGAAGTAAGCAGTGGGGTGCCCCAAGGTTCCATCTTAGGCCCAGTACTCTTCAATATCTTCATTAATGACTTAGATGAGGGAATAACCAAATGAAATTCAACGTAGAGAAAAGTAAAGTCCGACACTTAGGCAAGAAAAACCAAAAGTACTCATAGACTGGTTGAAACCAGGCTCAATAGCAGTAACTGTGAGAGGGATCTTGGAGTCTTAGTGGACAACTAGCTAAATATGAGCCAGCAGTGTGCAGCAGCAGCCAAAAAAGTTATGCAATCCTAAGTTGCATTAACAGAGAGATACAATCAAAATCAAGGGAAGTACTAATACATTCTGTAAAGCCTTAGTAAGACCACACCTAGAGTACTGCATCCAGTTTTGTTCACCACATTATAAAAAAGATGTTGAGACTCTAGAAAAAGTACAGAGAAGAGGATGATTAGGGGACTGGAGAATAAAACATATGAAGAACGGTTACAGGAACTGGGCTTGGCTAGTCTAGTAAAGAGAAGGACCAGGGGACACATGATAGCAGTCTTCCAATATTTGAGGGGCTGCCCCAGAGAGGAAGGGGTCAAGCTATTTTCCAAAGTACCCAAAGGCCAGACAAGGAATAATGGATGGAAACTGAACAAGGAGAGATTTAACCTGGAAATAAGGAAAAACTTTCTGACAGTGAGAACAATCAACCAATGGAACAGCTTGCTCTCGGAAGTTGTGGGAGCGCCATCACTTGAGACTTTCAAGGAGAGATTGGACTGCCATTTGTCAGAAATGGTGTAGGGTCTCCTGCTTGGGTGGGGGGTTGGACTAGATGACCTACAAGGTCCCTTCCCACTCTGATTATCTGTTATCTGTTAATTCGGTGACTCCATCGTTCCCAGCATTAGGCTCTTCTCCAGTGACTCCTTCCTTCTCATTGGGTGGCCAAAGTATTTGAGTTTCATCTTCAGGATCTGGTCTTCTAAAGAGCAGTCAGGGTTGATCTCCTCTAGGACTGACCGGTTTGATTGCCTTGCAGTCCCAAGGGGCTTACAGGAGTCTTCTCCAGCACCATAGTTCAAAGGCCTCAATTCTTTGACACTCAGCCTTCCTTATCCAGTGCGGTGGCTTAGAGGTGGAGCTGTCGCCTCACAATCAGGAGGCTGTGAGTTTGATCCTAGGGAGAGGATAATATTTGGAATAGACTCTCCTGCTCTAGCAGGGGGTTGGACTAGATCAGGGGTCGCCAACCTTTTGGACCTCAGGGACCACCAAACTCATAATTTTAAATCCCTTAGACCACTAATATAAATTTTGACTGACGGTGGCTTGCTGACATTTTCCCAAGGGTCTCTGCAGAAAGCAGCAGAGACCCTGGGAAAATCCCCCAAAAAAGTCTGCAGGAAAATTCCCCACCTTTTTTTCGTACCAATTGATCATTCTTTATTTGGGATCGGAGGATACCGTCTCCAGCTCTGTTCTCAGGGAGAGAGAGAGACAGAGAGAGAGAGACAGAGACAGAGAGACTTTTGGCTTCATGCAAGGAAAGCAGCAGAAGCAGCAGAAGTCTTTCTCTTCCCCAAACTCCGGCAGAAATGAGTCTTTGCTGGCGCAGCCTCTTGGGGCAGGATGCTTTGCAGGGTCCCAAAGACTCATTTCTGGTGGAGTTTGGGGGAGAGAAAGAAAGACTTTTGCTGCTTTCCTTGAGTGCAGCCAAAAGCAGAAGGAGAAAGAAGCGGAAAGAAGCAGCCCGGTGGCAAGGCAAGGCATGTGGGGCAAGTTCCCCACCTCCGTCCTTTCCCCCCTCCCCTCACTACCTCATGTTGTTCACAATGCAAGCGACTCAAGCCTTGTGTTCCCACAGGCATGTGAGTGGCACAGCCTTGTGTTCCCAGGTAGCCTGGATTAATTGCTTCGGGGGGTGCTTTGGGGTGACGTTTCTCTGCGGACCACCAAAATTTTATCACCAACCCACTGGTTGGCAACCCCTGGACTAGATGATCTCCAAAGTCCCTTCAAACTCTGTTATTCT
This sequence comes from Notechis scutatus, assembly GCF_049901735.1. Taxonomy (NCBI): domain Eukaryota; kingdom Metazoa; phylum Chordata; class Lepidosauria; order Squamata; family Elapidae; genus Notechis; species Notechis scutatus. The sequence goes on along the minus strand of NC_142012.1, from coordinate 98,244,540 downwards.
ATGTCTATGGTCCAACTTTCACAGCCATACATTGCAACTGGGAAAACTATATAATGTAATGTAATGTAATGTAATGTAATGTAATGTAATGTAATGTAATGTAATGTAATGTAATGTAATGTAATGTAATGTAATGTAACAATACAATACAATACAATACAATTCTATCTCACTGGAGAACTGTTTATGCTATTACTAGTAGAAAATAGTAGGAAGAAAATGTATTGGATATATGTATTGGACGTCACTATAGTAAAGGTGGACAATTCAGGCTGGTTTGTTGATTGCTGAATATTTCCTTTAAACCCATAGTTTCCATGCTACAAATTGTGCCCTGTCATAGCATACCATGTTCTCTCCATGGTTAACCATGATTCTGCTTTAAGGAGAAGACAGTATTAGTACAGATTTTAAAAACCTGATATGGTTCTAGGATTTTTGTTTATTTGTTGGCTGAGGGATGTGTTTATTGTGTGAATTTCCAGCTTTTTGCTAGCATTGGTTATAAAATACATGCATGAGACACGGAACCATATTATGGTTGCCTGAAAGTTACATGGGAATTCAGGTATCAGTCTACAAGCACTAACAATTTCAAGTTTAGAGACTACTGTCAGGAGGCAGAGACAACCCTGACTCAATAGGGAAACAATCTTTAGTTAAGCTAAGCAGAACTCAGTTATTACTGCTAAACTGAGGCCATTGATAAGCGTGGGGCTCACCACTGGAAAAACATTGTGCTTAAAACTTAAAACATTTTAAGTTCGAAATTAAACCAGCCATTTATTGATCCCCCTGCATTTGTATAAAAAGGGGATAAGTAAATCACAGGAGATGCAACAAGAAAAATGCTGCATTTAAAGCATGTCTTTAGGACTATTCTACTTAATACATTTATTAATTTGACTTTGAAATAATTTTAATATTTTTAGATGCCCACATTCTTTTTAACTATTGTAGAAAGTTAGCACCCACCCTTTTCCTAGAAGAATGAAATATTCTAGGAAATATTAAAAAGGCAGAATATTACATTTTCCCTAAAGGAGAAACATGTTTCTAAAGACATAAATTCAGAGCCTCAGCTCTCTACTTCCCCAGCAGATATTTTGGTGCCAACCTATCTATAAGACAAAAGGCTGGGTCAGCTTATCTACCAAACAAAAGACCATCACCCTGAGGACATAATAGGATTAGCCCTCTACCCATCTCACCACATGGCACCTGGGAAGATTGCATCACCCAGCAAGGTTCAACCAAGACTGGGACTCAAGACAGCCTACAAAGTTACCCCTGCGTGGCCCCATGGGAGTCTGACAACCAATCAGAACACTTCTTTCACAGGAACAGGAAGCAAGTTCAAAGCCCAAGAGAGGGTATAAATCTCCCTCTCACACATACCCACCCACCCATATGCTCAACTGCCCAGGACCTCAACCCATGTGGTCCTGTCCACCATTAAACCATCTTTCCAAACAGCCTCCATGTTTCTAGTGTCTTTCTCCCCACTTGGAACTGAACCCAGATGGACATTCTTCCAACAATATATGCCTATTATAAGGAAACTGGACAATAGAAATGATTTCTCTGTGCCTTTGTGATTAGAAAGACCCAATTCATGGTTGTTTTATGGGGTTAAGATCTATTCTAAGGTAGAATCCACCAATTAAAGGCCTGTCCTTAGTTGCTTGAAAATGGGGCTTTTAATGACTTGCAGCAAAACAATACAGAAATGCACTGAACATGTGCTTGTGTGTGCATATGTATTAAACACTGAATGAAAATCCTGTCCAAATTAAATTGGTATTGATTGCTGCTGTGCTGTTTAGGTTGTTGCTAAGAACAATCTATTTGGAATTGTTGCTGAGATCAGTCAATTGTAGACATTTTAAAGGCTATTTTGTCTGGTTTCTAATCTGAAAGATTACCTGTAATAACAAGAATGTGCCTTTAGATTAGTATTACCGAAAGAACCTGGTAGATTAATGTGTGTGTTTAAATACTGATTCATCACAATGCTTCCTGATTAAATATCCATAATATTCTACTCCTACCTAAATAAGTGAGCTGTGTATTAATGCAATCAAGAACGTCTAGCAATTAAACCTGAAGATAGCAATTTTTATACAAGATGCAAACCATATTGGTCTCAATCAGATGTTCTTTCAGTGGGAATTAATGTGATAGACATTGCATCAGTTCCTTTAAAAACCACCTTGCTTTTATGTGCTTAAGTGACAATCAAAATCTGTGAAAGTGTTTGAGGGTTTTATAATCCTAACCTTTGAAAATTTAAAGAGGCCTGAAGAGTTATTTTCTGCACTTCCATTACAAATATAGTTGGAGTCACAATCAGTTCCTGTCTTTCAAAACTTTGCTGATTTTATCCTCAGACCTCCTTTGAGGAAATGCAATATTTTTTATCTTTCTCTCACCATCTACATTATATTCATTGACAATTATGCTGGTTTTCTTTTTTATCTAGTTAAAATCACTCTTGGTCCTGCAGACTCCAGACACCCACTTTCAAGTGTATCTCAGGTCTTGTGTTTGTTTGCAACCATGCTGTATTTGGAAGAGGGCTATCCAACATTTTCAGGTCTGGGTTGAGTGGAGATCTGCCCAGTTAAAAATGAGCGGCACTAGAGCAAAATGTAAAGGTTAAGTTTTTAAGTTAATTACAATTTGATTAATCCATTAAATACAATTAAAGTTGTTATATATTGTTTGGCTGATATTAATCTTTAAATACTATGACAACTTGGAGGAAAACCATAAACTGCAGGTAAATCTTGGTGGCTGCATGGTTTAATCTTTGTGATCTAGGAAGCTAAGCAGAGTCAGGGTTGGCTTGAATTTGGATGAGAGAATACTTGGGAATATGAAGTATTGCAAGCTTTAGAGCCAGTGTTGGATAGTAGTTAAGGTATGGTACTTGGAACAGGGATATCAGGTTGAGATCTGGAATTTGATCATGGAAACATACTGCGAAAGTTTAGGCCAGGGGTGTCAAACTTGATTTCATTGAGGGCCGCAACAAAGTTGTGTTTGACATCGGAGGGGTGGGATGGGTGTGAGCAGGGTGGGTGTGGCCAGCTTGACACCACTTGTGTTGGAGCTGCCGGTGGTGGCCTGAGTGCTCTGCCAGCAAAAATGGGCTCCCGATCTCCATTTTCAGCTGGGATGGCCTCTTGCAACCTCTCTGCCAGACAAAATGGAGCTTGTGAGGGCCGTGAACTCCATTTTCTGTGGCAGAGGCACGGCAGGCCGGTCCTTTGCTGTTTCCAGGACAGCCCTGTGGGCCAGATTTAAGCACCCCATGGGCCGGATCCAGCCCCCAGGCCTTGAGTTTGACACCCCTGGTTAATAATATCTAATAATATCTAATAAGGTTAATAATATTTCAGAGAAATATTGGAGAAGGGAGCTGGAAGAAAAACAGGCTAGAAATCTAAACATAAAATAACCATTTTTTTCTTATTGTCTTCTATAAAAAACATACTCGCAGATCATAATATGCATTTCCATTTTCTAAACCAGTAAGAACACCAAACATCCATGGCTGTGAAGTGCTGCTTACTTCAATACACAATGTGAAAGTTGTTGACCCCATCTCTTCCATCTTAGTTGCTGAATCTTGCACTTCATTGTTTGGTTGAGGCTGCAAACCCCTAGTGCTATGTTGAAAATGGGTAGCAGGGAGAAAGGGTTAGAATGGATTAGAGTCATGCCAGTCACATGAAACAAAGGCTGGCAAGGGATATTCCCTTTGCTCACCTGTCCTGGTTATAACTTCCCATCCTATGTGAGAAAATAGAGACAAGATCAAGGAGGTCTTTGATCTAGAATTTACGGTAGGTAAGATTTAAAAAGGTGTTTTTTTAAAAAGAGAACTTCACTGTTTCCCCTAAGTCTCTTCTCTCTCATTAAATCCCTCTTGGTTCAAATTTCATTCCCTTCTTCCCTTTTCCTGAGGTCTTCTTCCATAATTTAATAAGATCAGAAGACACAGATTAACACTCATCTCAGAATCTGGTGAATCTGACTTATTTATCGTTTACGAAAGATCTACCATTGTCTAGACCAGGGGTCTCCAATCTTGGCAACTTTAAGACTTGTGGACTTCAATTCCCAGAATTCCTCAGTCGGCAAAGCCGCTGAGGAATTCTGGGAGTTGAAGTCCACAAATCTTAAAGTTGCAAGGTTGGAGACCCTGGTCTAGATCACAGTGTCAACCTCGATTTCATTGAAGGCCACATCAGGGTTGTGTTTGATCTTGGGGGGGCAGTGGTGGCAGCTGTGGCCAGGGTGAGCATAGCCAGGGTGGGGGTGGCCAGCTCAAAGTCACTCATTGAGACTCCATTTTTGGTTGCGACAGCCTCTTGCCAGTGAAAACGGAGCCTGGGCGGGCCGCACACAGCCTCCACAGGCCGGTCCTTCACTGTTTCCAAGGCAGTCCTGTGGGCCAGATCAAAGCAAATCCGGCCCACAGGCCTTGAGTTTGACACCCCTGGTCCAGATACTCTACACAGCCACAAGTTTTGCTCCTGCCCACTCAGCAGAAATATAATAGACCAGGATACCACTCCAAATTGCTTTTGTGCAGCTCCAGAGCCAACATTTGCTTGTCTTATTTAAATTCAATATTACCATTTTAATGTGGTTTGGAATAGGAGGGAAGTTCATGGACTTGACATTGATATATTGTCCCTCTGAGGTTCTTCTCCCCAATCCATCTACATCCTTAAAAGATGCCCATTCTTTAGTAAGAGATTGGCTTGCTTTTTTCTTTCTTTCTTGATCTCTTTGTTCTTTCTCCTCCACTGGTCTCATGTAGGCTATATTTTCTCCAGCTGGGTTGGCATCCTACCCTCTTTCACTTCCCCACATGTTTTTGATCCGTTTCTTCAGAAGACTAAAACCTTTGACCAAGGAAGCATTGTCATTTTGTCTCCTAATATTCCTGTCATTTCTGCAGTCCTCAATCTGATCCACGTGATTGCTGATCCTAGAGAACCGATGTGGCTTTAATTCCAGTCCAACCTGTACTGATTTTCTCAAGCAGGAAGATTGGGTTTTAAAAAAGTAAAATACGCTCTCTGTGTTTTAGAATTTTCTCTGACTTCCTGCAATCTACGATGTCACTGTTTGCCAATTTATGTGAAAGGTTTTCTGTTTGAAATATGTACAGAAAAGGTAACCAGCAACGATCAGAATTAGATTAGGCATTTGACTGACTATGCCCTAGCATTGTTAGAAAATACGACAGCACATCTTTGGATTTATTGTTATGCTTCTTTTGTACCCTTGAGATGAGAATTGAAAAGGTCTGGAATCAGTTTCCATTCCAACTTGGAAATCATATTTTATGGGCCTGAGACTGATAATAACTTTCCTATCAATGCTGGACCTATCTAGATAGTCATATTTCAGAGTAGAAATAAATTCTTAGAACACAAAACAAAATAGAATTGTGGCTTATTGGATGTTGTTGATACAAAGCAGTTCTATTTATAAGAACTGAATGAAAAAGTAAATTGATCTTTTCTGGGCATGGTATTTAAGGTCTACCTTGACCAAATCTAATACTAATGAAAATCTGAGATGTTGGAGACTGAAGAATTTTTTTATTCTTCTTTTTTCTTTTCTAAAACTCAGTGATAAGGGTATATACAGCATCTTTTTTTTTTTTTCTTCAGATGAGCGCTTCAGTAGCATATTGACCATTCTCTAAAAACTGGACAGGACTGAATAAAAAGGGAGAACCAAACCAGAACCCCGAATTTTTAGGTAAATTAAACTGAATCAGAACTTTTATCAGTTAATATACTGAATAGTATACTACTGCTCTCTGTATTTCAAAAAATTATCTCTGTGTTACATTAATAATAATCCAGAGGATTATTGGAAGAAGTTTGGGGAGCGAATGTAAGACCTGGGTTCTTTGCATGACAATGTGCAATATTTGTGCTCTATATATAAAAGTTTAAGTTAGGTGGGTGATTATATTACTTTTTCTCAGGATAATAGACCTGATGGCCCATTGTCATAACAATAATATATTATTACCAAGAATAGGTCAAATTATTTCATCTGCCTCAAAGATCCATTATTGTTAAACATGACTTTTAAAGGTTCGTTATTTTGTAGAAAAGACCGTGGGAAGTAGAGATATCACTGCAATCTTTCCTCACTTGTCATTCTGACAAAGGGTATTGCTCCAACAATGATTCAAAGCACACATTATGGTCACCATAGGGACACCTTCCCTTTTGTAATGATTAATACCTGTGTTACAGGTATCATTTGCAACTGATCCCTCATATGATCCCTCATTCTTTTTTATTGTACTGAGATTTTTCCACAAGGTCCAACATTTCTGGGGTTATGGAAAGGGACACAATATAGAATACGAGTGAGTTGTTACTTTATTCAATATGTTTCTCTTACATCCTCTCGAATTTTGAAACAAGCAACTGAGAAATAGGAACTGAAACAGAATGAAAAATGATAACTTCATTGGAGTTTGGGAAACATTACGGATGCTTACAATAAAAATATCTAGCAATCTTCCAACACCATTTTCTTGAAGTTAAAAAGGAAGATAAGGACCTTAGCTGAGAAATCCTATCCCAAAATATACTGAGGGGACAAAGAGACCCAGAAGAAATACAAAATACAGAATAACAGAGCTGGAAGGGACCTTGGAGGTCACCTAGTCCAACCCCCTGCTCAAGCAGGAGACCCTATACCATTCCAGACAAGTGGCTGTCCAGTCTCTTCTTAAAAACCTCTAGTGTTGGAGCACCCACATCTTCTGAAGGCAAACTGTTCCACTGTTTAATTGTTCTCACTGTTAGAAAGTTTCTGCTTAGTTCAAGGTTGTTTCTCTCTTTGATTAGTTTCCATCAAATTATTTATTTTTAATTTATTTTTTTTATTTTTTCTTCTTTTCTTTTCTTTTATTTTAAATTTTTATTGGTTTTTAAAACAAACATAAACAAACAAAACATAAAAACATCAAGCCATCTTCCATATATATACATACATTGTGCCAGTTGGTTTACAAATTGTTTTGTGCTTCCATTTCGTAGTCTTCAATTTTTGTATAGATTTAAGTTCACCCTTTTCATTCAATATTTCACCATATCTAACTGTTTGTTCCTTTTTATGCATTATAGGATAAGAAAATGCTTCAATAGTCGATAGCCAGACTGGAACTTTCAAATAACCTTGTCTTTTAATCTTCTCCCAGTTTAACCACAGAGACTCCCGTATATAATGTCTTCTCCATCAATTTCTTCTTGAACTGCCTTCAGGTGCTTAGAAAAATGGGTTGACCTTTCTTTGTGGCAGCTTGTCAAAAATTGGAACACTGCTATCGTGTCTGCCCTAGTCCTTCTTTTTCTATAGACTAACCATACTCAATTCCTGCAACCATTCTTCATCTGTTTTAGTTTCCAGGAAACTAATCATCTTAGTTCAGGGGTGGGCAAACTTTTTGGCTTGGGGGCCTCATTGACTTTAAAATTTGACAGACGGGCCGCCACCTGTTGTCGAAATGCCTGTCATTACAAGTCAAAATCAAATGAATGCAATCATTCACATGAAACCTTAATTCTGTACCAATCTTCGGCGGGCCGGATTAAAAAGACCAACGGGCCAGATGTGGCCTGCGGGGCCGAGTTTGCCCACCCCTGTCTTAGTTGCTCTTCTCTGCACTCTTTCTAAAGTAACATCTTTTTTTTATAATGAGGTGACCAAAAGTGGATGCAGTATTCCAGTGGTGGTATTAATTTTTTTTTTACTACCGGTTCTGTTGGTATGGCTTGGTGGGCGCGGCTTGGCTTGGTGGGCGTGGCAGGGAAAGGATACTGTAAAATCCACATTACCTCCCCACCCCACTAACCTGCTTTCCAGCTCCGTTCTCCTGACCAGGGCAACCAAAGAAGACCCAGCTGATCAGCTGGGACTCAGGAGGCAGAGAATAGATGGGAGCGGGGCCAGTCAGAGGTGAGATTTGCCAGTTCTTTGAACTACTCAAAATTTCCACTACCAGTTCTCCAGAACTGGTCAGAACCTGCTGAATACCACCTCTGAAGTAATCCAGATGTGGTCTTACTAAGGTTTTATAAATAGTAATATTTAATTCATTCATTTGTTTGTTTGTTCATTCATTCATTCATTTCCTGCCTTTTTATTATTTTTATAAAGAACTCAAGGTGGTGAACACACACCATATTCCTTCTTCCTCCTATTTTCCCCACAACAACCATCAAGCCAGATGAGTAAGGTTGGGAGACAGTCACTTGATCCAGGAGTATCAAACTGGTGGCCCGCCGGCCGGATGCATCACAACCAGGTCACACCCACCCCAGCTCCGCAAAGGCAAAAAAGTCTCGTGACGTGATCAAGTTTGACACCCGTGCCCTAACCTTGGATTACTGTTCGATGGGTCATCCATCGAAATTGAAATAAGTGAAGGCAAGTTGGAACGCAGATTAAACTGGAGCCACACAGCCAGTCTTAGGGCTTTTCCACACTGTTGCTTTCAGTTGGTTGACACCTCTAGGTAAACCAGCTGGAAAAGAACATGGCTGAAGAGATTTCAGCTCCCTTGCTTTGCTTTGTCCACAGCGATGGCCTGGGGTTCTGCACTTACTATGATCCTTGATGGTTCAGTTTATTTTTGTTTTCACCTTTCCCAACCATATCACGGAAAGCAAGCACCATAATTATTTTTTTCTGTAAGATGAGTCTCCTTCTGCTAACACTCCATATACTTTCCCCTTAGTAAAAGAAAACCCTTCTATGTTACCTTTCTTTCTGTAACTTGAAACAGAATTGTTAACAGAATTTGACAGAATTGATTAAATTTATCTGATTTAAATAAACAAATATGTTTCATCATTCCATTAGTGAATTTATTGATTTATTTAGTATATGGCATCTACAGAGGTCATGCAATCACTGATATACCAATTAGTTCAAATAAAGCATCATCACTGAATTTATAAACAGGAAGAATATAGCCTAGATCAGCGGTCCCCAAACTTGGCAACTTTAAGACTTGTAGACTTCAACTCCCAAAATTCCTGCTCCAGTCATGTTAGCTCAGGATTTCTGGGAGTTGACGTCCAGAAGTCTTAAACTTGCCAAGTTTGAAGACCCTTGGCCTAGATCTTCGCCATACCATGAAAAACAAAGATCCAGCATTTCACTGATTCACTAATGAAACAAAAGGGAAGAACACCCCAGAAATTCACTGGTTGATGTCTTTCAAAAGGGGACAGGCAGCTCATCAACCCAGACCAAACAGCTATAGAGGGGCCAGGGGTCAGTGGCCAGAGCTGTCAACTGGAGTGGAAAAAATTACTCACAATGAAATAAAGAGCAGCAGGCAAAGCAGGCAGCACTCAATAGGTGAAAAGATGGAGCGCAGTTGGCCTTCCAGGTGAGTTGATAAAGGATGGCATCATGTCTTCTGGCCCTCCGAAAAACACTAACGTGGAGCAAATTACTTGTGTCAATCAGCCCCCAGTCAAAAGAACTGGGAGTTGACCATCTTGCTCAAATAAGTGTGAAGATCCAATTGTGTAACCCTCATAGGCTAGGAAAGGTTCTCCTTCTACGGTTACCATTCAAATTCTTGCATAATTGTGAGTATACATCAGTTCCGTCAACTACCGAGAATGAGAGAATTATTATGGAAAGACACATGCCAAAGTAAATGTCTCATTCCTGACCTACTGGTGTGGATTATTCTCCTCATTAACAAGTATTACAAGGAGAAACATAATGTGTAATTTGACTCCTGCACTGGGTGCAAAATATACCCGGGAAGGTTTCTTCTCATACATTAACATAAACATAGAGAGACGTGTCTGTATTGCTAATGAATGCTTAGTGTGCTTGCTGAAATATAATTTCTTTAAAACACAAAAGGCAAGAATATGCTTTTACGCCTTTTTCAAATTAGGACATGAAGATAATAAAAATTATCTGATATTCCTGGGTTATTATTGTCTCATCCTTTGATCTGAAATATAATTTTACTTGTTTCCAGTTGTAGCTGATGGGTCCATACCGTAGATAGAAGGAATGTATACCTCAGCTTAGTTACATCTGATCATTTTAGCCACAAGCAATTAAGAAACAATGACTATTGTTATAACTGTAATGTGATGGAAATGAAAGCCTTTCAAAATTATATACAGGTAGTCCTTGACTTACAACCACAATTGAACCCAAAATTGGCACATGACCCTGGGACACTGCAACCACCACAAGTATGAATAAGTTGCCAAGTGTCTGAATTTTGATCACATGACCACAGGGTCACTGCAAAGGTCGTTAAGTGTGAAAATGGTCGTAAGTCACTTTGTTCAGTGCCGTTGTAATTTGGAACGGTCACTAAATGGATTGTCGAGGATTACCTGTAATTATTGTGCAGGAAGAATTTGAGAAGCAGTACTAATGGTTGGCTTTCGTGTTTTTTCTCCAACGGTGTTGCCTTTATTGCTAAATGTTACCGTTGCTTCTCTAAAAAAAAATAAAACAGGATAAGAATGTCTTCCAAAGGTTGACTGCTAGCTGTCAACCCTTAAGATGGCCTGGCTGAAGCCATCTTGGAGATTCATTGATGCCCCACTGGCGCTGAGGGATAGGGAGGAAGGGTTAGAGATATCTGGGGTTGTATAGTCAAAAATAAAATACTTTATCTTGGGAACCAAGGACGTTCTCACACCTGGCTGGAGGAAGGTGGAATGATGTCACCAGACCAATGGACAGATCCTTGATTTGGCCATGTGACTGATTGTTTGGGATTGGGGGGAAAGCTTTCACTTTTAATTAGGTGACCCTTCAGAGTCCGTTTTCACCAGATCTGTGCCAATATAATATTTCCAATAAAGCTATTCTTTGAGGATTCCATCTACCTTGTTATGATATGGAACTCTTCCTTGATATGGAACCCTGACACTAGCATCTGTGCCTCTGAAACAATATTTTTGTTCTACCAGGACCTCTTGATTTGAATGGAGCCATCGTAATTGCTCAGGAAATTTGGAAAAAGATGGCCTCTAACTGTTGGATGGCTGTGCCATCTGGGAAATTTTGACACTTTTTTTTAGCATATGTGAAGGCATGAACATTGGAATCTGCCCCAAAGTGCACACTGGGGGGACGGGAAATAACAAATATGCACCATGACACTGGCATTTATATACTTGCATGGTCATTGCCATGTGTGCATGAAAGGCTGGGCACTGTCATGACAGCACAGCGGATGCTTCATTATCTTAACATCATCATAGTCAGTAATATATGTTTATAGGCATCAAACTGTGGAAAGCTGTCAGGCAATGCTTTTAGCTGCAAGGTTTGTGACCAAGAGCAGGAATGGAATTCTATCTGGTCGGTCTGGTTCTATAGAACTGGTTGTTATGATTCTGTGTTCGGAGAACCGGCAAATCGCTCCATTGGCAGGCCCCACCTTGCCCCATCTCGCCCACTCACTCCTTACCAAGCATGCACACCATCCAAGTTGCGTGCCTTTGGTAAGTTGCTATTTTTCCTTCCCCCCCCCCCCACCATCAGCTGTTCTGTTGTGCCGGGAGATTTAGATTAGCTAGAAAGCAGGAAATCATTGGATTTCTTGCTTTCTAGCTAATCTAAAAGCAGAACCTTTCTTAGGACTGAAGCTTCTATTTTTCAGTGCAGACTCAGGCAATAGATTGCAGAAAGGTAGATCTCTGAATGAATCCGTGATTCTGTGAGCAACTCAATCTGCCTGCCTGCCTGCTTTGCCTGATTTTGGGTAAAAGTTGCTCTTTTTTTAAATAAAAACATCATTATTTACATACACGGTGTGTTGTGAGTTAATTTTGTGAGTTTGCTTGCCAGCAAATTTTATATTACAGACTCGGGCAATAGATTGCAGAAAGATAGATCTCTGAGTGAATCTGTGATTCTGTGAGCTTTGCCTGGTTTAGGTTAAAAGTTGCACTTTTTAAAATAAAACATTCAATATTTATATAAATATTTACAATATTTATATACAAGCCACACCTAGCCAGTCACATGACCACCAAGCCACGCCAGTCAGCAAGCCGTGCCCACCCAGTCACATGCCCACCAAGCCATGCCCACAAATTAGGCCATGCCCACAGAATCGGTTCTTAAGAAATTAAGAATCCTACCCCTGGCCAAGACACACTATAGTCCAACTATGCAGAATGTGGAACAATACATTTAAGAAAACAGGAAGGCAGAATCTACTGGTGGGAAGAACTGTTTGAGATTGTAGAGAATATTTGTAGCTCGGGTTGTAGATTTAGGTTTGTTCTCTGAGCTTGTTGCTTGTCTACCATGTGTTTCATTACCAAACTAGGTAACATCTTCAGTGGGTGTTTTTGGGGTGAAGTGTCTTGTTCATTTATATAGATTCCTGGGTGGTTGGTTGGATTTGTGACTGATTAAGACTGGTTGAGAGTAGAACGAATTTGATAGAAAAGTAATGGATTTCCTGGAATTGTTCAAATATAATTACCAATTGATTAATTGTTCCCTCCAATTTCATCATCAAATGTAAAAAAAACAACCCCCATTTTTATTATGTGGTAGTTATCCCCCAGAGTTGTTAACAATGAATGTATGTGTTAAACATTTATAAGTATTTTTTTTTTAAAAAAAACCAACCATGCTACATACAATAGGTACAAATAATTTGGCCTAGGAAGTATGTTGAACGAACATGTCATGTAGCTAGCGAGTTGTCATTCTTTCCATATCACAGCTTCCTAGCTATACACTCAGTAAAAGCTCCAGGCTCTCTTGAGTATACCCCAAAGCTCCAAAAATAATTCTGAACAATAGATATCATTTTAAAAACCAATTCATCGTATTTTAGGAGACACTGGAAGATCACAAAGACTGAGAATGTGTATGCTAATTCTCTACCTGCCATTCAAAACTCTGATTCGACTTAAGTGGCATTTATATATGCCAACAACTATATTTGAATGTGGTAATGAAATAAAGTTGCTCTCTCTTCACACATACACACACACACACACACACACACACACACACAAAATCATCACCATTAACACTTACATGGGGTCTTGCTCAACATACCCTTGGGCCTACTGAGAATATTCGTACTTATTGAATGTGTGATTGTTTTTACTGTTTCTATAAAGCCACTGAGTTTCTACTGGAGTGGGCTGCCATAACAAATTTAAATGAATCATATCTTCATTATCATATTTTAAAAACACAGAGGGAAGAGAAGGAACTTGACAGCGCTTGAAATTGTCTCCATTAGTAGAATGGAAGGGACTTATTCCATGAAGCACATAGCCAAATATTTAATCAAAATAGCAGTTTTGTTAGTTAGTAGTTCGTATCAACTAGGAATGTAAGAAAAAAAATATCTGGATTTAATACTTGATCTACAAATGACTTGTATAGTGACTTTTGAACCAAGAATTTCTAAAAAGCAAGGGATGGACAATTTTAATCCATTGATCCCCAAATTGTCCCCTTTTTGATGGCACTCGGAAAATCCTGTGAACTTATACTATTGAATTTTTTCTGGTCACTACTGAAATTATTATTAACTAGATCATCACTCTGTAAAATGTTATTATTTTTAATAAAATTAGGCTGCAATTTATTTTTTAAAAAATCTAATATAATTTCCTTTGTTTCTCCAGGAGTTGCCTATATGTAGTACATCTGCATTATTTTTATTTAATTCTTTTCCTTGAAAGTACTTGCAAACAACTTCAGAGAATCTATGTGCTGAAGGATACCGTGTTTCTCCAACAATACGGCCTCCCCCAACAGGACGTCCCAGCATGTTTTATCGGCATAAAATCAAATTAAGCCTCTCCCCCCAAATTAAGGCCTATATTAAACATGCAAAATGGGGGGAAATGGTGGGGGGCTTGATGTTAGGAAGTACTTTTGTTGCATACCTGGATATGGTGCTGCCTGCGTTGACTTTGGCGTTGGGGGAGCACTTCGTATCAGGAGACCTTCTGCCACCGTTGCTTTCCCTTCTCCCTGTGCTGCCGCGGCGTTTAGAACAACGCCACGGCGTTTGGCGCAGCCACGCGTGGCCAGCCAGGGTTTCTCCCTGCAACCAGAGCCCGGTGGAGACATTCGGCTTCAGGCGCTCCTGTCACCGCCTTCCCTTCACCTTCTAAGGCAAAGCCAATTCTTTTAAAAACGATGCCATACTACCAGTACAACAAAGCCTCCCCTGCCCGAGAGGGCAGCCCAACCACATGTGGGGAGGCGAATCTCCTGGGGCCGCAGCGCAGGATCGGCCCACCCCGGGAGAAGCACCCAGCCACCATCCCTGCCTGGCGTCGGGCAGAGCATGAAGAGCTTCGCCTGGGGCGCCCAGCACAGCTGACAGGCAGGCCCTCCTGCCCAGTGGTGGAGCTCTCGCCAAGGCAGTGAGCGCCTCCCGCCAGGCCCTCCGCTCATCCTGCCAGGGCCGTGCTAGAGCCATGTGGGCTGGGCAGAGCCAGGAAATTTATCACACCAATCCTTGTTACTACCGCCTTGTGGGCTCTCCTCTGATGGATTCTTCAGGCAGAAGATGAACATCTAATGGGAATATTCTCTCTCTGGATTTCTTCCAGAGAATAGAAATTGGAACTGATGTTCTACCATGCCACATCTGATTTCATGATAACAATCAATGTGAAGGTGAAGAATATTAGTATCTTAAAGCGGACATGCTGGGGAACAATTCCTATAATTTCCAGCTGGCTCAGGCAAGAAATTGTGGGAAATGTGATCAACACCCTACATTGGGAAGGCTTCTCTGTGCGGTCTGGTCTACTGCACTGTTGAACTTAACCATGTGATTAAACTTACCTTGATGACTTCTGGTGTAATTATAGTGCTGCGTTTCCCAATTCGAGCATGTGCAAACTGAGGATGCATCTCTAATGGTGATCAAACAATCTCCGTCTTTTCAAATGATGGTCAAATGGGAATACGTCTTTAACAAAAATTCCCCAAATGAATAATAGTTGAACACAACATTCTCCAAACTACTGGCCATTATTTGCTGAACTGCACATTAGAATTCTCCAGCTAGAGAGATAATTGGGCATACAGTCCCTTAGAATTCTAGGGATTGTATGCCCAATATTTCTAGAAAATTCCAGATTGGAGAAGGTTGATTTACCACATCAAATTATCTCCCCACAAGGTCAATAGAACAAAGTCTGTATTGCTATCCTTTTCTATCACCAAACATTCATCATTGCACTCATTAGAGCACTATATTAAATTGCTACTTTTTGCCACAAAGAAGTAAAAAGACACATTAAATACTACTTATGCAACTGACAATGATAAAATCAATGTTTGGCTGGCGAGGAGAGAAGATGAGAAGTTGGATAGGATAAGTGGACACATCATCATCTCTGAAAGTGTTCCTAAAAAGATTTTTTTCACGGTATGTAGTCATTACCAATGTTATCTGTGCAGCTCACAGATTCAGTATTGCCATGCTAATTTTACTACCACCCATAAATATTGCTCAATCTTCCCTTTTGTTGATAATATGGAGGGATAATGAGAGCAATGCATACGGTTTCATCTATTATTAATCATTGTTGGTTCCTGCTTTTCAGTACAATTCTTATTCTATTTTCTTACTCCAATCAATACTATTATTAGGGTGGAGGGAGTAAACAATAATTGATAGACAACTGAACAATGGCGTGATTCATCCCACATTTAGTTTGCATGAGGGAGGAAGAAAGAGGAGAAGGGGAGGAACAGGTCGAAGTAAAAGGAAGGAGGAAGGAGGAACAAGGAGGAGGAACAAGGAAGAAGAAATTAAATGTTCTGACATTAAAAACTTCAAATCAAACTCCTGTTATTTTAAATGTAACATGCAGAAAGTTCATCTGAAAATGTGTACTTTGGAAGCAATATTCAAATTCAGATAAGCTATAGAATTTTACTTGAAACTGTTCAGCTCTTACAAAGAGTCAGTTTGGTCTAATGGTTAAGGCACAAGCCTTAGAAACCAGGAGACCATGGGTTCAAGTCCTGTCTTGGGCATGAAAGCCAATGGTTACGTTGGGCCAATCAATCTCTCAGGCCAATCTATTTTACAAGGGTTGTTGTTGTGAGGAAAACAGATGAGAGAGATGTATTGGATATGTTCACCTGCTTGGGTTATTTGTAGAAATAATAAAGGTAGGAAAGAAAAAAATAAATAAAGAAAAACAAACAAACAAATAAATAAATGCTCTCAAACAAATTTATGTTTTAGAAAAATGCATAGCAGACTCCATAATCACAATGACTTAGATCAGCGTGTAAAGAGCATGAAAGTGTGTAGGGTTTATTACCTCAATTTCTCTTACCTCAATTTCAATGTATTTTGAAAGTGATCTGCATTTCCTTTTTGTTTCATATAGTGACGTACCATTGCATATTCCTGGGCTCTAACAAATTGCAACACATTCAAAAAACAGGCAGAGCTTGGATGATACTCGTGTACTGTAACCAGTGTCTTGTCTTTTTTTTCTTAATCATACTTTCCAAAAACCTTGACCTTCAGCTAAAGCATAGAACTCAGAGAAGTAGAAAACTGGGTGGCATGCAAAGCCTGACTTCTCTTTCACACTTTCCACATCTTCTGCTGAAAGCCCACGCAGGGAAACTTAAAATGTTTTTTTGGGGAAAAAAGAAGAACCAAATTAAAACCTACATATTACAAATAATTAAACACTGAATCATTCAAAAATATTTGTACTGACATTTAACACTCTAGCAGAGATGGATCTATTGGAGGAAATTGTACATATATATATGTATGCATGTATGTATGTATGTATGTATGTATGTATGTATGTATGTATGTATATGTATGGTATTCAGCTTTGTTCGGGTATTTTCCCACGTCATTATAGTTGTGCTTTTAAAGTCGTAGCAACGTTTTGGCAGAATCTCATCTGCCATCATCAGGCTTCTGTACTGTGTTCGTCTGTGAGTGGGCCTGATGATGGCAGATGCCTGATGATGGCAGATGAGATTCTGCCAAAACGTTGCTACAAAGCTGAATACCATACAGGTAAGTACCCGCAAAAACTTAAGAAAACATACATATATACATATACATATACATATACATATACATATATGTTTTCTTAAGTTTATGTTTTGTGTTATGTATTGTGTTCATCTGTGAGTCAGCCTTTCACAGCCATTTCTGTTTTAAATTTGGGGCTAGCCTACTGCTGTGCCAGAATGGGTTTTTCTTCATCCTGATTGGTTGGGAGTCTTGGTCTGTGTTTATTGGTCTTGGAGTTTGCTGTGTTCTGCTTGATTGGTGTTTCTAATATTTTCTGTCTGTTTTGTAGCTTTTTTGTCTTGATTGGCTGGCAACATTGTGTTTCCTGTATTGGAGGCTTTTAGTGCGGCTTGGCTCCGAGTAAACAGACGGCTATCATTTATTAGGAAGCTAGGTTTCATCTGGGTGCCTAGTAGGGGTGTTTTTGAGCTGGAGATATTAGGGGGGTCTGTTTGTGCCCAGGTGTTTGCCTGGCTTGTGTGGAGATTTTTTTGTTTGAGAGTGCAGGCTTCCAGATAATTGACAGTCTGGTGGAGTCATCTCTTCTATTCATGCTTTCAGGTCTTTTTTCAATCTCTATGGCTTCTCTGATAATTCTGTGGCTGGGGTTTTCTATAGTGGCTAGGGTTTTGGTGCCATTGAAGTCGATGCTATGACCTGTTGCTTTCATGTGTTGGACTAGTGAGGAAGTGTGTTCCAGTTTTTTGACTGCATTTTTGTGTTCATCCAGGCGGGTACTTATTCTTCTATTGGTCTGTCCAATGTATGTGGCAGGGCATGATGCACAGGGGACTTCATATATGCCTTGGTTTTCCAGGTCAATTTTATCTTTGGGGTTTCTTAGGATGGCTGCTATTTTTCTGTCTGTTTTGAAGGCAGTCTTGATGTGATGCCTGTGTAGTATCTTACTGATTTTGTCTGTAGTACCTCTTATGTAGGACAGGACAGCTGTTCCATAGGTCTATTCATCTTCTAGGTCTCCATTATGTGTCAGTGTGTTTTTGTGGATCAAGCCAGTGATTCTGCTTTTGTGAAAGCCATTGGCTGTCAGTACTTTAGTCAGGGTGCATTAGTCTTTATGTGTGTCTTGTTTGCCAGGCGTTTGGTTCTGGCAATTAATGTTTTGGCCACGGAGTTTATCTATGCTGGGTGGTGGTGGGAGTGGGCGTTGAGGTAGAGGTTGGTGTGTGTTTTCTTCTGGTATATGGTGTGTCCTAGTGTGCCATCTGTTTTTTTGTAGATTAGTACATCTAGGAATGGTAGAAGCCTGATGATGGCAGATGAGATTCTGCCGAAACGTTGCTACAACTTTAAAAGCACAACTATAATGATGTGGGAAAATACCCGAACAAAGCTGAATACCATACATATAAGTACCCGTGAAAACTTAACTTATATTAACTTAACTTAACTTAACTTAACTTATATATATATACTTAACTTATATATATATACTACATATATATATATAGGTACTACACAGACATCACATCAGGACTGCCTTCAAAACAGACAGAAAAATAGCAGCCATCCTTAGCAACCCCAAAGATAAAATTGACCTGGAAAACCAAGGCATATACGAAGTCCCCTGTGCATCATGCCCGGCCACATACATTGGACAGACCAATAGAAGAATAAGCACCCGCCTGGATGAACACAAAAATGCAGTCAAAAAGCTGGAACACACTTCCTCACTAGTCCAACACATGGAAGCCACAGGTCATAGCATCAACTTCAATGGCACCAAAACCCTGGCCACTATAGAAAACCCTAATCACAGAATCATCAGAGAAGCCATAGAGATTGAAAAAAGACCAGAAAGCATGAATAGAAGAGATGATTCCACCAGGCTGTCAATCATTTGGAAGCCTGCACTCACAAACAAAAAATCTCCACACCACAAGCCAGGCAAACACCTGGGCACAAACAGATCCCCCTGATACCTCCAGCTCAAACACATCCCAACCAGGCACCCAGATGAAACCCAGCTTCCTAACTAATGATAGCCGTCCATTTACCCGAAGCCAAGCTGCACTAAAGACCTCCATTAAAGCAACACAATGCTGCCAGCCAATCAAGATACAAAAAGAGCCAAAAAACAGACAGAAGATATCAGAGACACCAATCAAGCAGAACACAGCAAACTCCGAGACCAATAAACACAGACCAAGACTCCCAACCAATCAGGATGAAGAAAAAACCATTCTGGCACAGCAATAGGCTGCCCCAAATTCAAATCTGAAACCACTGTAAAAGTCTGACTCACAGACGGACACAATACAGAAGCCTGATGATGGCAGATGAGATTCTGCTGAAACGTTGCTACAACTTTAAAAGAACTACAATGACGTGGGAAAATACCCGAACCAAGCCGAACACCATACATGTAAGTACCTATGAAAACTTAAGAGAAAACATATATATATATATATATATATATGATTTCTTTATTTGATTTGTCAATCACTTACAAGATAATAGGTATAAGTATAAACATAATTATTAATACATGAAATGGATACATATAAGAAAAATAAAAAGAAATAAAAGAAATAAGAAATAAAAAGATATGGTGAGCATATGTGTGTATATATGTGTATGTATGTATATATATATGTGTGTGTGTGTGTGTGTAACTTGGAGGAGGAGAAGGAGAGAGCTGAAGTACCACTACAAACAGGGTTGTGTAAAAAGTGTTAGTTTTCCAGTGAAAGGAAATCCAACTCCATTTTTTTCTTGAACTCTTTCAAAATCTAGAGTACTGTGATTTGTAAAAACTACCATAACTAGGAGAAAAATATGATAGTGATTAAGCAAGTTATATGATTATAGAATTATTTTTGGGGGGAAATTACATACAGCTAATCCTTGACTTCCTACCCCAATTGAACCCAAAATTTCTGTCAGTAAGCCAGACCGTTGTTAAGTGAATCACTACAGTTGTTAAGTTAGTAACACAGTTGTTAAATTGTTACACTGACTTCGCTCGTCTGAAGATCATAAAAGAGATCAGATGGGCATCATAAATATGAGTCAGTTACCAGGTGTTTGGATATTGATCAGGTGACCATTCATCAGTCATAAGAGTGAAAAATGCTCATAAGTCACTTTTTTCAGTGACATTATAACTTCAAACTCAACGAACTGTTGTAAATCCAGAACTACCTGTACCTTTCATAGGTCCATTATATAGTTTTCTTCATGGGTCAGAACCGAGCAGGATTCCCTGATGCCAAATACCCAAGTTGTTGTTTTCAGTGACTCTGTAAAGATCTGTGCCCCTTGATATATAGAAATAAATAATGAAGATGGATATCAAATGCTCTGCACCTTTTATTTCTTGTATGTTGTTCATGTCTCTTTCCTTTTCCTGTTTTGCATGCTTTATGTCTCTTTTTTCCAGTTAACTGTTTTGATGTGTGCTGATGGTTAATAAATGAAATTCAAGATAATTCCACAGGAATTTTCCAATAACATTAGTGTAAATATTTCTTTTGCCCCAGGTAGAAGTAAGTACATCACCCTCTTTCTAAAGGTTTTTAAAGGTAAGCGTATTCTTTTTGAATATTTTTGATACCGTTGCAAAAGTTATACTTAATTTCTGACTAGAATTAATAGCAGTGACAGCAGAGAAACCAATTGACAGCGCAAATTGTGATCTGCTTAAGCACAAGCCATTTCGAGTTATTTATTACAGCCTATGAAATGATTGACAGATTGACAGTCTTCAGTTGTCCCAATCTATTCCATCTCACATCTATTAAATGCAACTCTTGCACATTCATTACTCCAGCTAAAAGCATTTTGGTGACAGTGTTGTTTAAAAACAACAACAAGAAGTAACAACAGAAATACACCAGATTCAGTTGGATAATTTCCAAGTGTGTGATTTCAGGGTTTATGGACCTGATTAAGCTTTTCTTGGCTATTCAGCATTATGAGTAATAATTGTATTGTAATTCTGAAATAATGTCTTAGCATTAAAAGCTGGCAGGAAGATGTTCTTCTTTCATAACATTCTATTTTGTGTGTGTAAAGGAATAGTTCCTTGTTACATTTGTAACAATGTGTCACACTTGGAACTGCGTAACCAAAACCTGGGAAGGGAGGGAAGGGAGTCCATTGATAAGCAAGGACTGGATGTCTGATCCGTTCCTTCTATAGGCACTTTAGAAAATAGAAAAAAACCCTTCCTCTCTGTGGCAGCCTCTCAAATATTGGAACAGTGCTAACATGTCTCCCCTGATCCTTCTCTTCACTAGACTAGAATTAGGCTAGATAAGAATGCAATTGGGGCACAACACCAAATTGCACAAAGGTTCTCCTTGCCACAACTTGCCATGACTTCTAGGAGAACCCTCAGATTGCACAGAAGATGTCTGGAATAGTATAGTCCTATCCAGAACATAACATGATAAACATCTAGATCCTGAGGTTCCCTGCATCCAACAACCACTCCACCTTACCAGGGTCCAGTTGAAACCTGTAGTCTCCCTTCCAAACCTTTATGGCCTCCAGGCACCATAAAAGGGCAGTCATGGTGTCGGGCTCCGAGTCTACTCAGAGCCTGTCAGCTCCGAATATGCCTCGCAGCAAGTCAGCTGGCCATGTCACCTTATCTCTGCTGCTGCTGGATTTCTGCTTGTGTGCTGGCCAATGGCTTTGGGATGACTCAGCAGAGCTGAGGATGGATTCTGCAACAACTGCGGGGATGGAGGATGGATTCTGAAGCAACTGCAGGGAGCTCCTGGAAATGGCTCTTTTCATGTATTGATGTGATGCATATTGTTAAAGTGGGTCGGGGCACATATAGGTGGTAATTAGGACTTAGATTAAAACATGGTGAAGGTGGCACCAGGTGGGGATCAGTTAACGAGGGTCAGAATAGGGTAGGGATGTAGACATGTTATAGGGTTAATAGCCTTTAGGGATAATGGGTTAGGCGTGGCCAGAACTAGAACTGCATATAGACCTGGGTGTGGTGGGGTGTGTCTCATGATAATGGTAATAAAAGGAAAGGGAGAGAACTCAAACCCAACTCTAACCTTGCCTGGCTTTTCTTGTCAGAGAAAAGTATTTGTTGTTTGTTGAGCTAATGAATAAACCACCATTGCATGACAAAGGAGCTGGAGTTTGTATTCATTTCAGGACAAATTTTCAATACTCAAGGACTGGCTGAGACACGGCATCAATTACATCACCAGGGATGAAGATGTAAAGCAAAGGGTCCAGCCACACTGATGATAATAGAATAAAATAGAATAACAGAGTTGGAAGGAATAATAGAGTTGGAGGGAATAATAGAGGGAAAAGTTTGTACAAGGAGACCATTGGAGGTGAACAGACCCAAAGGAGATATTGTGGCCATTAGGATCTGTTTTTTTTGAAATCAGTATTGATCGTTTCTTCTCTCTTCTCTCTGAACTTTGAATACATAATATATAAAATATAAGCTATCAGCTTTATCTACTCCCCTTTAAAGATGGGAATAAATACCCTCACCTCGCCCAGGATTAATTATTTATGGAAATAATTTGGAGCTTCTTGAATAGTGGAATGGAATAGACTTCCATAATTGATCGCAATCCCTTTGCTACATGATAATTTCCCATCTGGTGAAATTTGTGCTTCAGAAATGAAATGGGCTTCAGTTTTGTGTTGCAAAAATCCTTTATGCAAGGCCATTGACTAGTGATGCTTTGTGTGCAGATCATGGACATTCTCTCCATGTAGAGCAGCTGCTAGTATAATGTACTATTAAGAGTCCTGTGAGAGCAGAATTTACCAGCTGGTCTGTAGGATGAAATTTTAACATTCACAAACTAAAATCTGAATAATGGGGTGAAATGGTTGCAGACTGGGAGACGTTTAGAAAGACCATTTCCAAATGTTTGGACATTTTAAGAAGCAACGCCTGTGTTCCTAGATCACACATTGAATTTTTAAAACAAATCAGAATTATATTACGGTCTTAATCAGATGGAATAGAATGGTTAGAGATACCTAACAAATTATCAAAAACAACATAACGATCATTTGAACATTTTCTGCACAGTTTGCTTTCATTAATTATAAAACCTATCATGAATAGAAAACATAATTTCCAAGCCCAGGTGTGTTCCTCTTTTTACTTTAGTATAGTTATATAACAAAGCCATTTAACCGAACAGAAGATGAGGAGAACAAATAAGACCTACAGAATGAAAGTTTAACCATAAATTAATTTATACAGTCAGGTTGATATGGATTCCTTTCAAGTCTGATTAGGAAGAACTGTTTTAAAATGAATTTGAAAAATGTTGGATGAGATGCCTGATTTTATTCTGTTGTACAGTATCTGTTTAAATCAAGGCCTCCTTCCCTAACAGCTGCCTTCATATCTTGTCTGTTAAGAACTCCATTGATTATTGAAATGGATTCTCCAAAGGATATTCTGCAGATCCGAAAATGAACATCAACACATCTGAAGAAGTGGATTTTTCCTGGGCCTGTGTCCAATTGTTCAGCAAGAATCGTATATGGTACTCTTCAGGACTTGAGTCCCTACACTGATAAATCCTGAAATTCTTTTTTCATTTACAGAGGTGTTTATTAAATTTAGAATATGTAATTTTAATTAGTCTTTGATTTACAACCACAATTGAGCCCAAAATTTCTGTTGTTAAGTGAGACATTTGTCAACTAAATTTTGCCCCATTTTATGACATTTCTTGCCACAGTTATTAATTGAATCACTGTAGTTAAGTTAGTAACCTGGTTTTTAAGTGAATCTGGTTTCTCCATTTACCTTTGCTTGTCAGAAGGTCAAAAAAGGTGATCACATGACCTTGGGACAGGACAGAGCAACAGTCGTAAGTATGAACCAGTTGCCAAGCACCTGAATTTGGGGATGCTGCAAAACTTGTAACTGTGAAAAATGGTAATAATAAGTCACTTTTTTCAGAATTGTTGTAACTTTGAATGGTCATGAAGTGAACTGTTGTAAGTCAAGGACTACCTGTAATTTATATTACATATCCTAAATGAATTTAAAACAAGATATATATGCCTGAGATAGCATGAAACATAGACAGAATTATTCCTTCTTCCAATGAAAGATTACAGTCCGTAATGTTTTATAAGGATATTTATTAAATTTAGATTCTTCACATTCATTAGGAGTCCAGGGATGGGCTGCTGGGGGCTCACAGGGGCTTGGGAGAGCCCCAGGCTAAGACTGCAGGGCTCGGAGAGCCCCCAATAACCTCAGAAAGATAAGCAGCAAGGGAAAGCTCTTAATAGGCTTAATTGAACTTCTGGGCGTTCAGCCAAGAGCATTTCACACCTCGTAAAAGTGTGGCAAGCTAGATAAACAATCCACTCAGCACATGGGAGGGAGAGCCATTGAAAAAGTCAGATAACATAGCCACTAGCCTCCAAGGGGATTAATTCCCAAATAATAAGAATCACATAACTCACCAGAAACTCCACTAAGATTCCAAGATTCCTCTCACAGTCACTGCTATTAAGCCTGGTTTCACCCAGTCTTTTATTTAAGTATTAAATGCATGAAATAATAAACAACTTTTTGGTATATATATATTTTTTTTTAGGTAATTAGGCAAAGAAGTGACATCGAGTTGGCCACACCCACCCAGTCACATGACCACCTAACCATGTCCACCCAGCCAGTCATTAGGGCAGAGAGCCCCTTGCTAAAAAATTTGAAGCCCACCCCTGATTAGGACATGGACAGAGTAGCACTTTTAAATAATGCCTAAAGATGTCTTTACAGCATGATGGGACAATATACAATTTGAATGCACAGAGACTCAAAAAACTAGAAGTGGCCTCAGGGCCTCTACTACATTTGCCTTAGAACTATATTTAAAGTTATTACATTTAATTTTTGCCCAGGCCTCATCTTCTTTTTTGGAGTTGGTTTTTCAATATGTCAAGTAATTAAAACAAAAACGAAAAACAATTATGCATCCTGATTCAGATTGATGGCCTTACAAGTTTGCTTTGGAAAGTTTATTAAAGGTTCTGATCAGTTCAGGCCTTTGACGTTGTTCAACACAGTCAAACTGCTTATAATCTGCCAGGAAGAGATTTGGTTGAACGTTAGGGTCCAGCTGTGCTGTGGAAGAAGTTTCTGGACTTGCACTCAGGAGGCTGGAATCAGGTACTGTATGTCCCTTTTCCTGCCCTTGTTCTGCTCTGCTAGATAGATAATGAAAACCTTGCCTTCTCCTCTAAACTTTCTGCAAGAAAGAAGGAAGCACAAGCCCCCTTCAAGTGTCATCGAATCCTAAGCGTACATGTGAGCATGAGATGAGGCAGGCTTTGGAACCTGAAATGCCTGAAGACAGCTACCAAATTACAAAATAAATAAATGTGCCTGCTGAGGGAATAATGAAAATGCCAGAGGACCAGATCCTGCAGAATTCTGACTTCGTTCTTGCATGTCTTTAGGGTAAACACTGCGATGGTTTCAAAGGGTTTCCGAGAAAATGGAAACAGTAACAATAAAAAAGAGAAACCCTGAAGATTCTACACTTTCCCAGAAGTGAATGTTATTCTTTCCTTTGCAAATGCTACAATATTGATGCTTTGAGAGTGCCAGGAAAGAAAGCCCATAATCATAATGGCTGGACCTAATAAAAGTCTATGGCTCTGCCCATCTACTAGGAAAATCATTGAAAGGCCTAACGCAGGGGTAGGGAAACTTGGCTCTTCTATCACTTATGGACTTCAACTCCCAGAATTCCTGAGTGAGCCATAAAAGGCCTACTGGTTTTTACCATCCCCGGCCTACTGGTTTTTCAGTTGTGAGGGAAATCAATTTTCGACTTGAATGGGACTGTTTAATATACAAATGTAGGACATATGTCCTACATTTGTATATTAAACAGTCCCATTCAAGTCAAAAATTGTTTTTCCCCACAACTGAAAAACCAGTAGGCCGGGGATGGAGAACCTTTTATGGCTCACTCAGGAATTCTGAGAGTTGAAGTCCATAAGTGATAGAAGAGCTAAGTTTCCCTACCCCGGCCTAACGTGTGTGAGATGAGGAGGACATAAACCAAGTACCCGTCCTCAGTTGTGGCCTTGTACTTTGGAAGTTCTTGTCTCCAGTTATATAAGCAGCCACTATTCTATTGTGTTTTTGAATTGAATATTTTTGGTAGATTTTTAATAATTGTTGTTATGTTGGTCATTGTATGTTTCCTGTTCTGACCCAGGCTTAGCAGAACCAAGAATCAGACTCCTTGTCCCCAAAAAAACCCTCTTTATTTAGTTACTGTGAATTCATGGCATTCACACACAGGAAAGTCCCAGCAATAATTCTTCCAAGGGTTAATTGCAAGAAGAGACTTTATCAGTCTTTGGATAATTGCCAGGCCAAGAGCTTCCAGTTGCAAAGCTATAAATTAATTCCTAGCAAGAAGTCTCTGAGGCACGAACCTTCCCAAAGAAATACAAACTATTGTCTTCTGCAAACCCCCCTCCCCAATTTACCTCTATTTATTCCCCAGGGAGGGGCCGTTCAGCATCCACGTGTACCCCTCTTCCCGAGTCAGCCCCTGTTCCTCAGTTGTTCTCCCCTCCCCTCCTCCCCTCTGCGCATACTCACATCTGGAACAGGCTCCAGCTGTTCTTCTTCCCCGCTTATCTCTGACTCCAAAGGCAGCTGGAAAATGTCGGACGGCCCTGGCCCTATCTCTGCTTCCAATGATAGCATCCATCAGAGCCTTCCCCGGACTCCAGGACTGGCCCAAGTTCCTCCCCAACCTCCTCATCATCTGAGTCTGCCACCAGCTCCACTGGCAGCTGGCAGGCCATAACAATTTCCTATGGAGTTTAGGAAGTTTGATGGGTTATGAAAATTGTGAATAAATAAATGCTGATCAGCCCAGGACTCCTTATCTTGTTTTGTTTTTGTTGTAGCTTTTACTAGTGCTTTCTATTTATTTATATTTTCTTAATATTTAATTTATATCTTTATCTCTATCATCTCCGTCTCTCTGTCCCTCTCTTTCTCTCTGTCACTGTCTCTTTCTCTCTCTTTGTCGCTTTCAGATTACCTCCTCAACCTTTCCTTAATCACATGATTTCTATCAGATGCCTGGGAGTTTGATGGCTCTGCACAGTATCTTAACTTTTCTAACATTGCATTCTTCTGGACAGGGAGCTTTGATGTTGTACATGGGATCTGTTGGAGTCAAAGCCTTGAGTGCTCCTACCACCACTGGGATCATTTTGGTCTTTTATCTTTCACTACCTTTTTCTCTAGTTCCTTTTTCTGGCCCTGGTATTTCTCCAGCTTCTCAACATCTCCTGATGTTGCTGTCACTTGGCACCATTACATTTATCACCACTACCACTGTCTTCTGGGTCTTGTCTACTACCACAATGTCTGGTTGATTGGCCAGTATCTGTCTATCCTTCTGGATCTGGAGGTCCCACAGATCTGTTATTCTCCAGGACCTTCTGTGGAATCTCCCATGTGGACTTGGGACAGTCTAGCCCATACACTGTGCAGATGTCCCTGTATACAGTGCCAGTTACTTGATTGTGCCATTTGGGGGTATGCTGTTCCTGCCTGCATCTGATGTCTTGCTATTATGTGTTGGACTGTCTCTGAGACATCTGTGCATAATCTGCACCTTGAGGCTTGTTTAGTGCGGAGGCTCACTCCTAGCACCAGTAAAACAGTTACTACGTGCTTCCACCTTAACCACAAACTAACATATGAAGCCCCAAAGTACCCAAACAACAACTTGCTCCCTTATGATCCCCATCCAAAGTACCTTGGAGTAACATTGGACTGAACTTCTCCTACAAGATACACCTAGAGAATATGGCGGCAAAATCAATGCTAATAATAATATACTCCAGAAAATATGGGGAGCTTAACTGGGGAGCTTCAATTGCCACCCTCAGGTCATTAACACTAGGGTTGGTCTACTCTGCAGCAGAATAATGTGTCCCTGTATGGCTTAACAGCTAAATGATATATATCCCATGCATGATATCCAAGCCAGCATGACTCTCCTAGTTTGTATCACTCTTATATTTTGAGATACTGTAGGTGGAACATTAGGTCAGGGGTGTCAAACTCGCATCGTCAAGGCGTCATCACATGACATATCGGGACTTTTCCTCCCTTCGCTAAACTGGCATAGTCAGCACGTGATGCATCTGGCCCACAGGCCGCGAGTTTGATAGCCCTGCAGTAGGGGATCTTTACCCAAGGATTTTACACCTCACCATACTTACTTTTTATCTGTGAGATATGTCTGCCCAGCTCTATTCTTCTTTGTCCCTTGGCATGATAGAATTTGACTTGAAGGCTACTAAGCTTTAACTTCTACACCTTATGAATATCCTGAAATAATAATTCTTTCTGTTGAAGTACCTGTTTTGCCAGTTATTGTTCAGGAGTGATTTCCAAAGTTCAGATCACTTTTTCTAACAAAAAAAAAAAAAAAGCATACAGAAAAAAAGCATATAGTAAAACACTTTCCTGCTAGTGGCCATAAAACTTCTGCATAAAAAAAACAATATGTTATATTTCTTTGCTGTACTTTCTCTTTTGCACAACTGTGGGTTTGCTTGCAACAGGTTGCATATTTATTTATTTATTGAATTTATATTGCCGCCTATTCACCCATGGTGACTCAACTTTTGCAACTCCAAAATTTCATGGTACATTAATTTCAAAAATGTCATTAAATAGAATTATAAGCAGGCAGGGCACGTGGTATATTTACCTGACAATAGGTGGACACAGAAAGTGGCCTGGTGATAGTCTTACAATTACACCTTGCCATTTATATGATATCCCACAAATGACGAACTGCTACCATGGAAATGGTCAGATAAAAGAAACCTAAGTTCAGGACAGAATTGTAATCTATGTTCCAGACATTCATAAATGATGAAGTGAGAAGTTAAGTACGGTTCCCTCAACATACCTTGTGAATCTCAGTGTATTTTGAAAAGTGAATGGTAGGACATTCCTTTAGGACAGGACAGGACAGGATCCCTACAATGGAGAAGGCCAATACTGGCTTTTGTTTCGAGTCAGGGGTTTTGAAAAAACAAAACTAAAACTAAAACGGAACATTAAGTCAAATGAATATCTATTTTCTTATGGTTCCTGTTTTCCCATTTAAACCTGTTTCCTTGTTCTGAGTTCTTCAAGTTAAACCCAGTAAATATGACAACTTAAGAAAAACAGCAAACAAGGAGATTCTTTTCTATAACCAGTTCCAATAAAGGAGGTAAATCTATGAAAGTGTCTGGGTATTCTGGCCAAGGGCATGAATGAGAATTTGTGTTGATGCTCATAAAGAACCACGTCACCTCAGATATGAGCTACAAGAGAGCAATTGATCTATCATGAATAAGGTTTCTTGACGGCAGCACCAAAAACCTCTCTCATCTCTTTCCAGATATATCTGCTTGTTTCCTTTTTGGCTTTTAAATGGTCTCTGCCTCCTTATTCCAGTTGGCCTTTGAAACCAGTTTTATTTGCTTTCGCTATTTTGATTTTCATTATTTATTCGTTAAATCTGTTCCATTCCTGATGTTCAGGAAAGCATTGAAAGGCCTATTCTGTTTAAATAGGCTTTCCATGCTTAACTGATAACTATTAGACAATCATTTTTAAAGTTTTAATCCTGGTTTTATGTATGGGAGGTGATTATTTGATAAGGTATTTCTTTTCTGTCAGTCTATGCTGTCTGAAGTCTGCTGAGTGGGTTTAACTTTTTATATGTATACATAGGCAAACATATATATTTATTTTAACTTTTACTTTAATACGCCTTCCTTCCCTCCCTCCCTCCCTCCTTCCTTCCTTCTTTCTTTCTTATATGCCAGCCATCTCACAGTTAGAGGCAACTCTGGTGGGGCTTCAATGCAACTCTGGGCTTTGCAACAGACCTTCTCTTTCAATCCTAGGAAGAAGACAATAGCAAATCACTTCTGAAAATCCTACCAACAAAACTGCAGGGACTTTTCCAAGGTAGTTCCTAATTTGAATCGTATGTGGGAATAATCTTGGGTGATAAGAGGAAGAGCTGCAGGTTAGACAACAGTCAGATTTAACAGATTAACAGAGTTGGAAGGGACCTTGTAGGTCATCTAGTCCAACCCTCCGCCCAAGCAGGAGATCCTACCCCATTTCTGACAGATGGCAGTCTAGTCTCTTTTTGAAAGCTTCCAGTGATGAAGCTCCCACAACTTCCGAATAAACAGCAGCTGAGTGTGCAGAAAAATGGTCTGTGGCAAACATCTCAGAAGAAGAAGGGACTCTCCCTAGTTTCTTGGACTGTAAAGGTGAAGGGGCATGAGATATGTATTTTCAGACTTGCAAGATTTTGTTAATGTAACATTACAATAAAGTTAGAAGTATTTCTGGGTGTGCTTCTGTCTGGACTATCTCACAATGCTGACACCAATAGACATGTCTGACTTGAAGGCACACATACACACACACAAATTATTACATTTAATTTTATTTTTGTTTTCCAAACAATTTGGAAAATATTATGGTTTAGAAATTCTCTATTTTTTTCCCTCTCTGGGCTGCTAAACACATGGAATTCCCATGACTAATCTTAGTTCAGAACATCATTTTCCAGAATTACAGTTAAAAAAGATTAAAAAATGAATTGAATCATTTCTTCCTTCTAAAGAAATACACACATTTATCCCAAACAAATTATACATTTCCTTAGATTGTAACTCATCTGTTACTTTGTGTTTTACTGTCTGGATTTCAATTAAATTCACAGCTTGATACAATATTTGCCTGCTAATTTTAGTGGTGAACAGTTCCATACCATTTTGACAAAGCCTTCTTATTTTTGCTCAAGCCAAACAATAAGAAATGTAGTCTCTCATGAAAAATATATGAGAAGGTTAAATGATAGCATGATATATTCTTGTCATGGAGGATATAATTAATAACCTTCATGACATTTTAAAATCCCTGGTTTATTAATATTATTATTTTTTCAAGTTCTCTCTTACTTTGTTTATATGTCTTCAAAGCATTTGACAAAATAACATATTTTTTTAAAAAAGTAATGGTTATGTGCTTATTGATTATAAAAAGAAAGGAAGGAAGGAAGAAAGAAAGAAGGAAGGAAAGAAAGAAGGAAAGAAAGAAAGAAAGAAAGAAAGAAAGAAAGAAAGAAAGAAAGAAAGAAAGAAAGAAAGAAGGAAAGAAGGAAAGAAAGAAAGAAAGAAAGAAAGAAAGAAAGAAAGAAAGAAAGAAGGAAAGAAAGAAAGAAAGAAAGAAAGAAAGAAAGAAAGAAAGAAAGAAAGAAAGAAAGAAAGAAGGAAAGTTGAAATGACTCACAGCTATACATTGGCAAAAAAATAACATGAAAGAATTAAAGGTTGGTTAAGGGCCAGGGTTTTTCTTTAAACTTTTAAAAAAGGAGACATGGAAATGAAACAGATAACACAATAGCTTCCATAAAAGGAGAAACATTGAGATCTTTGCTACTTTAATATTAAGCGTGAGTATTAGTTTTGCTAAAAAGCTGGGAGTGATAAATCAGTTGAAAAACCATGAATTATACAAGGCCTGAGCAAAACATTATCACTTTTATTAAGGAACCTTTTTCAAGTTACAGTATATAATCGATCTGGTTGATAATTCCTTAAGCAGTTCTTCTCATAAAGAAACTATTATCACAGGCCTTAGGAAATGGCATACCGGTAATGGGATTAAATTTTTTTTTACTCCCGGTTCTGTGGGCGTGGCTTGGTGGGCGTGGCAGGGGAAGGATACTGTAAAATCTCCAGTCAGAGGTGGGATTTGCCAGTTCTCCAAACTACTCAAAATTTCCGCTACCGGTTCTCCAGAACTGGTCAGAACCTGCTGAATTCCACCTCTGCAGCACCCTGCTATGTTGTGCTTCATCTTAAGGAACTGGGGTGCAACTTGAAAATGAGAAAATGTGGCTTCAGATGGAAGAATGGGGAGGTTGGGAAGACCTCAATAATACTAAACTAATACTATGTTCATGACAAAATTGGTAAACTTATCTGAGACAGATTCCTAGTGTACTAGAGAAAACAAGAGGTATTGTTTTTTTGGACAAACACATATCAGAAAATAGAGATGTTATAGATATTAAGATAGAGACATACAAGAAGAAGTTAACTGGGTTCACCAATGTTACAAAAATTTTGAATCAAGAGATGGACACAGCGACCAATTCAAAATCAGTATATAACTCAAATTCAAAGTGGGTTTGAATTTATTAAAGCAGAAATTATTGTAACTTACAATGGTTACTGAAGTTCTGTACTTTGTTGTGTAATTTGGGGTGCAGTTTTGCAAAATACATAGGAACATGCTATGCTTGGGGTTTTGGGGCAACGTGTGAAGAATTCTTAGTTGTCCTGTTGATTCCGAATCACTTTATGGGTTCTATGAAGGTGGAGATTCAGGATTCCAACATGGACAATTTCACAAACCACTGAAATTTCCACCCCAAATGTTAGTGCAGAATCTCTCCTTGACATTCTATCTAAGGCAGGGGTGTCAAACTGGATTTCTTTGAGGGGCGGATCAGCATTGTAGTTCTCCTCTGCGGGCCGATGGCAGGCGGCAGTGAGAGGGGTGGGATGGATGCCTCCTGCAGCACCCTGCCAGCCAAAACAGGGTGCGGGGGGTCTGCGGGAGGCCCCCTGCACCTTATTTTCACCCTCCATGGCCTCCTGCAGCACTCTGCCAACTGTTTTCGGGCACATTTTCAGCACATTTTCAGCCTGTTTTTCATCCTGTTTTCATCCTGTTTTTTGCCCAGTTTTTGCCCATTTTTAAGGCCATTTTGAGCCATTTTCTGGGCCATTTTTCGGCCTGTTTTCAGCTGGCAGAGTGCTGCAGGAGGCCATGGAGGGTGAAAACAAGGTGCTTGCATATGCGTGTGCGTGTGTGTGTGTGTGTGTGTGTGTGTGTGCATGCACGCAGCCTGTTTTAGCCACCAGAGGCACCGCAGGCCAGTCCTTTGATATTTCCAGGCCAGCCCATTTATCTTGGTGATATATTTCCACCCCAATACAAATTGCTGAGCTCTGTAGCATTACAGCTGGCCAGTATTTTGCCTCAAATGCTGCAGCCTTGCACTTTGCGGGAATATTTTATTCAACATCTTTCAGGATAAATATAATTAGATATCCCCATCTTTACAAAGAAATAATGGAACAAAGCATATTTCAGAGCTAGTTAATATTTCTGTTGTGTTCTACACATCAGCCATTTCATCTTTCTTTCCATTCCCTAAATTGCAATTTATATTCTGTTATTGCTGGAAATGATAGCAAAAATAGAGTTCCTGCCCTGAAGAGCCTCAGAGCTCAACAATCCCCAAAGTTTTTTTTGAGAACTGCAGTCATACATAAAATACTTTGGATTGATGACCAACTGGGGAAGAGAGGGAGAGAGACGAAGAAATGAATTCCATTAAAATGTATTTTCTCCAGTGGAAGATTTCTGTCTTCTTTACATAAATATGAAAGAGGCTCTGCAGATATGACAGTATCCGATATAACAAAAGGGAAAGAACACTCTTGATCTCAGTGTATCCAGGTTTGTGAAATTTAGAGTTAGCACTTGTCCTTTCCATTTTAACTTCAGAAGTAAAACCAGAACTGGTTATAGCTTTACAATCTCCTCTTCTGCAGACCACAAATCCCTGGCTATAATTTAATCCCATGCTTATCTTCTGTATTTCGGTCATCTGCCTGCTCTTTCGTTGAGAGAATTTCTGGCAAATTTAAGTAGAACTAACTGCATTCTGCCTTTGTCTACTGTTCTGCCAAAGAAAGTGAAGGTTTTTTTTGGGGGGGGGATGTATGTGTGTGCTGATATTGCTGTCACATTATTGCTTAATCTTCTTGGTGCAAATGAAGTGATTTACTCAAGGTAAACCACTCCAAACTCAATTGCAGAAAATACGACTTCAGTAACAGAGTGGTGGATGCCTGGAACACCCTACCTGACTCCGTTGTTACAGCCTCAACCCCTCGCAGCTTCAACCTCAAACTGTCTACCATGGACCTCACCCCATTCCTAAGAGGTCCTTAAAGGGGGTGTGCATAAGTGCACCAGTGTGCCTACCGTCCAGAGGTGGTGTTCAGCAGGTTCTGACCAGTTCTGGAGAACCGGTAGCGGAAATTTTGAGTAGTTTGGAGAACTGGCAAATACCACCTCTAACTGGAGATTTTAAAGTATCCTACCCCTGCCATGACCATCAAGCCACACCCACAGAACCGGTAGTAAAGAAATTTGAATCCCACCACTGCTACTGTCCCTGTTTTTCTGTCCCCATTTGTCTGTATTTACTTCCTTTGTTCATGTTTATGTTCCTACCTATACTTGTTATCTTGTACATGTTTGACAAACAAATAAAATAAATAAATAAAATGAGTTTATACACCAGGTGTTGGTTTTGAGGACCAGTTTTAGCAGTTAGTTTCAAGTGACATTTGGAATTCATTAGCCAGACACTGCTTTAACATAGCATGAGGTAGAACTATTTTATACTTTTTGAGAGCTCAGTAGCTTAACCTTCAATTATTAGAGGTGCCTACAGGGAAGTGGCCTTCATTATGTTCCCTAATTTTAAATCTTTCTTTTCTTCTCAAAAAGAAGTCCAATATTCCTTGTTGTCTTTAGAAAAAACGCAGACATAATTTCTTATTTTAAAATTTTACTTCTTGAATTCTTTTGGGAGACTGATTCTAGCTAAACCTTAACCTTTGAAGCAGATTTTCAAGAAAGTGTTGCATTGCAATTGCCTGATTTGCCATCTTAACATTTTATGCTATTTCATTAATTGGGTAGAATTTAGCAGCTCCACGTGGATTATAGTTCTGAAATTAGTAAACACTTCCTCTTTTCAAATGCATACAATTATGTATTTAATGGTGTTCTGTGTTGTACACAGTAGAACAGTATATGTCATTGAATGTCTTGCCTTCCCATAGTTGTCAGTTCATGATTGGTTCACTATATTCGTGCCATAGTCCTATGGAAAAGAAGGTATAGCTTCTTAAACCATATTCTTTTACACACACCTCTTCCAATAGTGGTGATATTTGGTATTCCTGGAAAATTTCCCACAAATTTCAAACTACCCCAAACAATTTCATATCTCGTGAGATTTCCACATATTCTCACACAAGTTACCTCAGGTTATATCTGTGATTTCAACATATATGTATAGATATATAAGCCTCGAGCCCTATTTGATCTCCTTGCTAACTGCAATTCCACCAGAAAACATTTCAAGTTGGGAAAATACTTTCATCAGAACCAAAGTTGTAAATGGACACCAGAACTATTTAAATGCAAACATTATATATCAGTCTACAGCTCTCCAAGGATTATGAGTTGGGTTGAACTGAAAGACTGTTTTTATGAATGTTTTCATAAAACATTAGCTTTTGAGCCATAACTGTGGAAGGCCACAAGTGCTGTCTTGAATATGGTTATTTCATCTTAATGTCATCAACTGAATCTGTAGCCAGAGTTAATTAGAATAAGTAATAAAACCAGCCCGTTCCTTATTTTAATTTATTTTAACTCTATTTGTCCTCAGTGATGCCGGTGGTTCATTATCTACTATTTCCACACTTTTCATTTTTATAATGTGATATTTAATTTGGCAGGACTTCTTAATCTTTAATCAGTTAGAACCTCTGGTTTTGCAGCCAACTTTTAATTGATGGAAAGACAGCTGATGTCTGAAATCGCATAAAGTTCTTTGATGGTGATAGTTTATCCCCCCTATTATAAAAGTCAAATTACCCTCACCCTCTGTGGGCACATGTTTTGTAGAGGCACCTAACTCGATATCCTTGGATACACAATGGTGCATTGCATGAAATCTTGCTCTGATTGAGAAGAATATGTTTTATTATTGGAAACTCTTGTTTGGATCTAAATATAGAGATGCACAATGAAGCCCAGGTGTTTCTGTTTTCTTCTCTTCTGCACTTGCTGCTCTTGTAGTCCTCCTAAGGGAACTTTTGGAACATAATCAGATGAGGAGTGGAAATGGCAGTAGATTAGAGAAATCTGCAGAATGTGACATACCTTTTTAATAATTCAACACATCTCTAAATTGCAGCCTTAAGAAGGAATTCTATGTCAAAGCAATGATCCTACTGCTAAAGTGACAAGCAGCAGCTGTTAATTCAAGAGTTTTCCCCAAGACTTGCTACAGATGCCAAAGATCAAACCTGGGTCTTTTGATGCAAAGCATGAGATTTGACATGACTTTTAGTTCCTTCCTCTTTACCTATGTGTAGATTCATAATAAGATGAATGAAACCATACGTGGTTTTGTTTTCAGAGCAGAAAACGAATTTCCAGAGGAGAACTCAACCTGCAAGTACTTCTGTGTGAAGATCTCTCTCTCTCTCTCTCTCTCTCTCCCTCCCTCCCTCCCTCCCTCCCTCCCTCTCTCTCTCTCTCTCTCTCTCTCCCCTCTCTCTCTGCATAATTTAATGAAGAAATGAATTCAATATTGAGAAAAGTCAAACAGCTTAACAGTCCTTCTACAATTTTCAGGAACCTGGCCGTCACACTACAAATTAAGGCAATCTTTGGGCAATTTCCATTTGAGGACTCTGCACCAATTCAAAAACAGCTCCAGTCCTTTTAAGTCGCACAATAGTAGCCAAATTTGGCACAAACAGAATTATTTGTGGAACAGCTTGACACTACCCATAGTGAAAAAGTAGTTCTTAGACATAGACTTAGAATAACTTTATTGCGACTTACATTAAAATGTAATTTTGTTGCACGCAGCTCTCAAAGGGTCACCACCTCCAATATACACTACATAAACATGACTAAATAAATAAATAAATATGCATGTATCTACATATATTATATGACACAGAGAAGCAACACAGTCTAGTTCGAATGTATACATGTACATGGCGAGAAAAACAAATATTGCGAGTTTATGACTCAGATGGCATAGGGAACAAAGCTGTTATGGAATCAGGTAGTCCTACTAGAAATACTTTGAAACCTCCACCCAGAGGGAGTAACAGAAACAGACCATGAAGTGGGTGTGTGGGGTCTCTAACAATGCTTTGAGCTCTAAGCACATAGCACTTATAAGCAGTATCCTGAATAACAGGAAAAGAGCTTCCTATAATCTTCTTGGCTATCCTTACCACTCTCTGTATGGACTTTCTATCTGGGGCACTCTTGCTACCAAACCAAACAGTGCTGCAGTTTGTTAAACCACTCTCAATCGTGCCTCTGTAAGAAGTGACCAGGACAGAAGGAGAAAAATGTGCTCTTCTCATCCGATCCAGGAAATGCAGTCGCTGGTTTGCACGCTTCCCTAAGGATGATGCGTGGAGAGACCAGTTCAGATTGTTAGTTAACTGCACTTCCCAGATACTTAATAATGTTGACCACCTTTACAGCTGCACCCTTGATACTGAGTGGGGTATGACTATGCCGGCTCTTTCTAAAATATACAATTATCTCCTTTGTTTTATTAACATTTAGAACCAGGTTACTTTTATTGTACCAGTCCACCAGAGCCTTGGCCTCTTCCCTATAAGCATGTTCATTGTCATCCCGGATGAGACCCACCACTGCTGTGTCATCTGCATACTTCACAATATGACTTGTAGCAGATTCGTAGAGTTTGTGGGCATTTTATTTCTCTCCTTCAAGGAACTCTTGCTTCCCGCTGTCTTTCAGACTACATCTCCCTAGCCCAGGGGTCTGCAACCTTAAACACTCAAAGAGCCATTTGGACCTGTTTCCCACAGAAAAGAAAACAACAGGAGCCAATAATTTAACAAGCGGTGTGACTGGGTGGGCGTGGCCAACTCAACATCACTAACTCCCACCCAGCCACCTCATGCTCTGGAATATGGAGCAAATTTCCATCCCCTGCCATCACCCTTACCTTCTCAGGCCAGGCGAGGAGTGACGGGGAGGGGAGGGGCTAGCCAGTGGTGGGATCAGCCAACAGGGAGCTGCAGCAGAGGGCCGAAAGAGCCGCATGTGGCTCCAGAGCTGCAGATTGCAGACCCCTGCCCTAGCTAATATATTATGGAGAAAACCAAGATTCAATTGAAATCTATTTTGTTTGTTTCGTCTCCCATTCTGCAAGGGCAAGTGTGATGTAAGCACTAGACATTTTGGTTCTTAATTTTATTATGTTTCTTTCTTCTGGAGGAGTCTTGTTACTCCAACACAATGGAAATGGTGGTGGCATGAAAGGGTCCTTTCAATAAATTCCGTCTCCTGCAGCCTAAGCATACATTTTCTTTCCAATGAATTATCCTGCTTTCTTCCTGCTTAGATGTCACCACAGATGCGTTAAGGCAATATCATTTCCCCTTAACGGTTTACAGTGGAATTTTTAATACCCAAAGAAGTCTGCATGGGATTCAGTAGGCTTTCCCCCATTACAAATGCTCAGATTTATTTATTTTTGCCACTAGACAAATGCAAGCAGATTCTTTCATATCCTTTTTGTGTGGAGTCAAGATGAAGATATTTTGATTTGATTTGATTTGATTTGATTTCCTTATGGACTAGCACCCCAGAGAGGGTGCTGACTGAAGGATGTCTTTTTGCAGGTTAGCAGGAAGAAAAGCATGGATTTGGCTCACTGTGTTTTAAGCATGTTTTCATCATACCGAGGGTGACAGGAAAGGAGGTGACTGGCAGGACTCCTTCAAACTGCTTTTAAAGGATTGGGATGTAGAAACAGCATGCTGATTATAAAGTATAACAGCCAATTTCTTTTTATCACTGACCTCTTCTTCTTCTTTTGGCTAGAAAACAATGCTTGCAACTTTTACCACCAAAAGCAAATCAATAAAGGTTGCCATGGCAGTGTATTTTTACCACTGCAATTTATTAAATTGATGCTCATTTCCTCTCTCTGTATTAATGGTTGAGGCTTGGGTCTTTTTTTGTGCAAAGCATCTAATTAAAGCAAAATAATATGACCAGACTTTTACTGAAGAGGTGGAGGAAAACCTCACCATCTAGCTGATTTTTTTGTCCAGTGGGACAAAATAGGGAGCGGTGTGATCTCGAGGTGAGAACTCTCATTTGTTTTTTTTAGGATGATTTTAACATATTTGGTCAGCTCACCATTTCTATTGATTTGGCTACAATTATAAACAATTAATGAAGACATGTATATTAGATATTTTCATGCAAAGGGATAATCCTCTGTTTTTAAAATAGGGCATTTTCCCAGTGTTGGGTGATACTGATTCTTATTGTGGTGTATAATAATTATACATAGTCGTCAGGCTACAATGGCATTTGCGATGGACTTTCTGTCACTTAGTGATGAGGTCATCAAACACAATGTCACATGACTGCGTTACTTAGCAAAAGCAATCCCAGCTATCCTGGTTGCCACCATAACCCCGTAACTACTTAGGTTATTAAGCAACAACCTCACTTGATCACAACATGGGAAAACTCATAATCCCAGGCAAGTAGGTCATGGGTGAGAGCTATAGTGAGCTGGTGCCACAGGCAGATCCTATAGAACTCAAGAGGGAGACCCTTTGACACTATTACAACTTCAAGGAAAGATACTGTAAATCAATCCACAGCCTTCAAAATTTCTCGATTACAGTAGTACTGATACTATTTGGATGCATTACATAAAGGCCCACCTCTCCGAAGAAGTCTATAATGTTGGGATAGGGGCAGGGGTGGGATTCTACCAGTTCGCATCTATTTGCTAGAACCGGTTGTTAACATTCTAAGCAGTTCGGAGAACCGGTTGTTAGAAGAAATTACTGGCCTAATCCTGTAAGGAAGGCAGGAAGGAAACATTCTGGTGTTGCTTACAGAAACTGCCTCTCCGTTAACCCATATTACATTCTTGGCAGGACTAGACTTCCTGTCTCAGGAACATCTCTGGAGTTTTTTTCCGCTCCTTTGCTGGTACTTTGCTTCTGTGGAGTGACCATTCAAAGTTACAGTGGCACTGAAAAAATTGACTTATGACCTTTTTCACACTTACGACTGTTGCAACATCCCCACAGTCACGAGAGGCCATGCGAGGAGATGCGTGCCTCAATGTGAGTGATGTTGAGTTGGCCACACCCAGCCAGTCACATGACCACCAAGCCATGTCCACCCAGTCACATGACCACCAAGCCATGCCCACCAACTAAGCCATGCCCACAGAACCGGTTGTTAAAAAATTTGAATCCCACCCCTGGATAGGGGAAAGGAAAGAGAAGGGTGGAAAGAGAAGGTGAAACAGTCAAGCAGCATGATGGATAGGCTACAGTGGTTACAGTGGCAATGGATGTATTATTGGAAGGACCAGATTGAGGATAGATTCTTCTGGAAAAATCTCTAGGTCAGTGGCCCCCAACCTTTTGGGCATCAGGGACCAGTTCCATAGAGACAGTTTTTTCCATGGACCAAAGGGATCATGATTTTACATGCTGCCTGCAGCCTGCAGATGGGACTTTGCTTGTTTGCGTGGCCCAGTTTCTGGCATGCTACAGCCCAATGCCATTCCACAGACAGGGAGTTGGGGACCCCTGCTGTAGGTGGTTGCTAAGAATCAACACTGATTTGATAGCACACAATCAACCAAAATCAATCAATGACCAGTAAACTTTTCCCCGATGTCTGTTGCCTCATTTTCTTGGACCGTATACATTTTACTTTTTTTAATTGATGCACAAATACTGTATTATCAGCTGAGTTCTCAGGAAATTGTCTGCTAATGATGCCGTCTGCAAGAGGAACTATTTTATACTTCTGCTTTACTTCCAAATTTTATCTTTACTGTAGAACTGCACACAGCAAGAATCAATGCTTCTGCTGTTATATAAGACTTACAGTGGTGCTACCATTCTGCTGCTACATAGCTAGGTTTTTGAACTTTATGTGACAGTAACTTACTTAGCAAATGTCAGACACTGTTGTTTTCTACTTCTAGTCGTTCAATGAAGGACCAAGGTTTGTTAGGTCAATGTTTATGTTTCAACAAGAAATGTCTATTCTCTTTGCTAAATGTCATTTCTTCATTTATGAATTTATCATTACAAGTGAAACATTTTGCAAGTTACAAATTCATATAACCTTACAAAAAAATCCCAATAGCAGGAAACTATCAGAACAGAAATTATTTTTCTTTGTCTTTGCAGTTACCTTAGTCTTGCTTATTATGAGACAATTTTTCTTCTCTGTTGTCACTGCTGTCTTCCTATTTTCAATTCCTACTGAAACATTTATCCATTTGGATTTTTAGGGCATGTCACTGTACTTCACTTCCAGTTTTATTCTCTAGTGTCCAATGGAAGTCTTCTCAGTGACCAATCAAACTACATACTTTCAGTTATCATCTTGGGATAAATATTGTTCCTCTAAGTTACTTGGCAGAAAACTTACAGATGTCAATTTTCAATTTTTAGCTGAGGCTTAATCTACCAGCAACTTGCCTCAGAGCTGTTAGATGCCAATGATTCACTACCAACTATTTCCATGCTTTTCATTTTTATAATTTGATATTTCATTTGTTGGGACTTCTTGATCTTTCATTAGTTACCACATGTGGTTTGGCAGCCAGTGGAACAGCTGGCCTTCAGAAGTTGTGGTGTTTCATCACTGGAGACTTTTAAGAAGAGACTGGTCAGCCACTTGTCTGGAATGGCATAGGGCAGGGCTGTCAAACTTGCAGACCGTGGATCAGATGCTTCATGCGTTGGCCATGCCCATGCCTGGTTTAGCGAAGGGAAAAAAATTCCTGCTATGTCACGTGAGGCCGCAAGTTTGACACTCCTGATATAGGGGTGTCAAACTTGCTTGAGCAGATGGTTGGACTCAGAGGTGGTATTCAGCAGGTTCTGACCGGTTCTGGAGAACCGGTAGCGGAAATTTTAAGTAGTTCAGAGAACCAGCAAACACCACCTCTGACTGGAGATTTTACAGTATCCTTCCCCTGCCACACCCACCAAGCCACACCCACAGAACCAGTAGTAAAAATTTTTGAATCCCACCACTGTTCTCCCTCTCTGATCTTTTTTTCTCCATGAATAGCCCAAAGTAACTCTTGATGCTCTACAATTATACCATCAAATCAAATACCACCTCTGACTGGAGATTTTACAGTATCCTTCCCCTGACATGCCCACCAAGCCATGCCCACAGAACCAGTAGTAAAAAAAAAAAATGAATTCCACCACTGGTTGGACTAAAGACCTCCAAGGTTGGACTAAAGACTTCCAACTCTTGTAATTAACAAAGATTTAAACTATTATCTTGCACAGGGGTTTAAAATCCAAATGATTCACATATGCCTTGGAGGCATTCATCATCCACCCTTCCTCAAATTGATTCTGATTCCCCCTCCACAAGTGGTTAAAATGTGATTTCAAATGAAGAGCTTCCGTCATTAAAATAGAATAGTTTTTTTTAAATCTACTATCTCCTACCTTGATGTAGTTAAGAACCTCATTTGGTGTATATTTGTGATCCAATTAACCTCATTCACACTTCTTGGAGCCAAATTAGCCTTTAGCTATGGAACATGTCAAAATTTAATGATATACATATCTCCATCCATGACAATACTTTAGAGGTATAAATTGTGCTTTCGATAAATCTTATATAAAATTTCATTTTTTTCATACTTTAAAATTTGTAATTGACATAGGTTGGAATGAAAACATTAATCCACAGTATTGGCATGGGCTGGAAATAAGCCAATCTGTTCATCCATAATTCTGCATGAAAATATCCATGCAACAGCCATATGAAACTAGCTATAAAACCCTGACCTCTAAATTCCACATATTCTTTTGAGCAGAAATTCTAAGGCACCGCTTGAATTATTTTTCCCCTACTCATCCTTTAATAGGTAGGGTGTGTCTCAGAGGTGGGCTTGTCAGCTAGAAAGCAGTCCATTTCGAGACTTGAGCTCCATGCAATGGGGTGAGCTCTCATCCTTTCCCCAGCTCCTGCTAACCTAGCAGTTTGAAAGCATGCAAATGCGAGTAGATAAATAGGTACCACTTCAGTAGGAAGGTAACAGCACTCCATGATATCATGCTGGCCACATGACCACAGAAATGCCTTCAAATAGTGATGGCTCAGTGGGCTTGAAATGGAAATGAGCACTGCCCCCTACAGTCCAGCAACAACTAGCGGAACAAGAGACTCCTTGCCCATTCTTTAATGGAAAAATAGTTAAGCTGGGATAAAAATTTGGAATTGTGGCCCAAGCGGAGGAGAAAAACTCCATTGTCAATGTTCTGTGATATGTATACGGAAAACTACAAATGAACACATTGTCATCCATACTAGCTCAACACGAAAGTTGAATAATCCTGAACAGAATAATAATATAAATCATTTTCATCCCTTTCCTACACACTAAAAAGAAACATATTTATAGAATTTCTGGAACTGTAAAGTTATTATTTTTGTAGAGGGAGGCAGCAAAGATTGCATGTTTGATTGTTCACCCACTACAGTCTCAATAATTTCCGTATAGTCTCTCTAGCATGAATGCTATTTAGGCATAAGCCTGAATAATGCGTGGCCTTTAAAAAATGAAGAGGAACATTCTCTGAAAGTGAAATGTTAATCTGCAGTCTTTGCATATACACTAAAAGGTCTAAAGAGGAGTTCTAAGTGCATTCAGTCTTCCCCTTGAATGAGTACCTTGCCAGGACATTTAGAATCTCCCTTCAGACCTTTTCACTGGATATAAGAAGGTCAAAATTGGAGGTGAGGCTGATATAGATAAGGACATCAAGTCACTTTAACAGTTTGCCTCATGCATTTGGATGGATGCAAAAGTAAAAAAAAAACAAAACGTGAGTTTACTCAGAGACATTAATCAGGCTTTTTTCCACTGATAGCCACATTTTAAATTCAAGGAACTTTTGTATGGAAAGATCTTCTATTCAAGCTTGAAAAATTGGCATCCCTTAGAAACACATTATCCCTTACTATGTAATTTATTTGTATGTGTTATTCGATCCTTGGAGCATTGCAAGCAAGATCTTTTTGAGGGCCAGTTGAAATACAGCATTTTGCTAAGAATTAAATAATGCTACCTTAAGGATACAAGCTTCTGTTTTCGGCACTAGCAAAAGGTTAATCGTTGACTGCATCTCCAGCAGTCAAAATAACTACATTATTTTGACACATAGCACATAGGCATCACTGTAATTTCTGTCATTTCATAAAGATCAATAGATAGTTTCTAACAAACATGACAGAAAAATATAATTAAATCCACGGGAAGCACTGCTAAAGATGTTAAAGAAGGATACATGCATGAAAGCTGAATTACTACCAAATGCAAAACATTGAGGTGTAATGCGGCATAATGAAAAAAACATTGTATGAAATAGAATGGAAATCTCTACAAGTTACGGATACAGTATTTTCCAATAGAAGATATCTAAGATGCTCATCTATTTTTATTATCTTTCCTCTTCCTTCTTAGATGTGATTGCTCTTTCATGTAGCTTACTCTGTTTCCTTCTGATTTAATGTAATCCATTATTTGTCACTGGTGTTTAAAGTTTTAAGCAGAAAGGCAGAATGAGTCAAAAAAACAAGACTCATAATTTCTGAGGGAATGAAATTTAATGCTACTGGCTGCTGCTGCAGTCACATGATCATGTTCAACGTTTCATTACAGTTTCCCAGTCAATCTTGTATACTTCCCTTCCAGTGGTGGGATTCAAATTTTTTTACTACCGGTTCTGTGGGCATGGCTTGGTGGGCATGGTAGAGCAAGGATATTGTAAAATCTCCAG
Source organism: Notechis scutatus (assembly GCF_049901735.1). Lineage (NCBI taxonomy): Eukaryota > Metazoa > Chordata > Lepidosauria > Squamata > Elapidae > Notechis > Notechis scutatus. Next base: position 98,199,605 of record NC_142012.1, on the reverse strand, counting down.
TCAGAAGTTGCCGGTTCTCCAAATTACTCAAAATTTCCACTACCAGTTCTCCAGAACTGGTCAGAACCTGCTAAATACCACCTCTGTTCCCTTCCCAACCTAGCAGTAGCCACTTACCTGATTCCTGGGAAGAGAAGGGAAGGGAAGGGAAGAGAAGGACTCATATAGTAGGTTAACCATAACCCATAGCTTGAACCCTGATGTAACTCAGCACCTAACATGGTTTGTTTGGTTGTGGCATAAAGTAGCATATGAACCTAAACTGAAATCTTTGAGTAGCAAAGTACTTTGCACTCATTATTTGAACCTTGTTTAAAAGTATAATACCGAGAAAATGCATGCCAAGTTAGAAAAAAAATGAAGAAATAAAAATATTAGATTTTAAAATATGTAAATGAAAAAAAGTTATTTGGACTAATAAGCGCTAGTCGGGTTCTGAATTTTGTCATTGTAGCCTATTGTAAACAAGGGACAATTGTGTTTCCCCAATAGAACATGATTTTTCATCCATTAAACACTTCAGAATTAATCTCTGGAAATATCCAATTTTAAGAGTATCATGTCCTGTTATATCCACTTGCATCTGAAGTACTTAGAGCCTAATTTAGCTGGAGTAATATATATCAAGATAATTAAGAAACCAACATTTAACACCCTTAACCAGCTGCTGCTAAAATCAAATGATTCCTGGTGTATTATGATGAATTCTCCTAAACAGAAATAAATAGCAGGAAAGATAGTAGTGGCCACCATGTGATGAGGTTTTTTTAGGGTTTTTTTTGGGGAGGCCAAATTTGCCTTCCACCCCTCCATACATGTCCATTTTGAACATCTGCTTTGAAAGATTCTGAAGAGTCTCTAATGCAAATATTGAAAGCATGTTATTCTCCCAGAGGAAAACAGTTTTGTCTGTAGCAGTTGACCATTGAATTCCATTCTATGACATACAGATTATGTATGATGTTCCTTCCTAAATAAAAGTCTTGCAAGTTCCAAGATATCTTGGAATGACAAGACTTCCCATCCAGTATGTCCAACAATATGATCATGAAGCTGGATATTCTAAGAGTAAAAGCACAATGGGCACTAAACTGAAAAATAGATTATTATTACTAGCACAACTTATTTCTACTCATCACCTTTGAACTGTGGACTGTTTTTAAAGCATTTGGTGGCAACTCTATAGGAGAGCTTCGAAGACACTATAAAAGGAAGGTCCGTTACTTAGTAACTAAAATCCCAGAATATTTTAATTGCTTTACCATGCAATAAGGCCATGGAGAGAATAATTTCTGGGCAAGCAGTAATAGCCCTAGGAACCTAAATCAAAAGAATTATTTTACTCTAGTTTATTAAATTTATATGCTATCCAACTCCTAGCAACTCTGGACAGTTGCAATGGCATGAATTCCTAAAAATGTAGGGAGCTGCACTACACTTCAATGATTTTGAGTAAAAACCAAACTCATTTGTCCCGGGAGGTCTCACACTGAGCAGAGGGTTGAACAGCCCAGAGTCATTTTATCGGTGAGAGGTTGGAATATAAATTTAATAAATAAAAACTAAATCCAATAGTTTAAATGAGTATTTCACTATTACTTCTATGAATTAGCTTATTGTATTAGCTACAATACATGTTTCTCATGTATTGTAAGTTAGTATTTTGAGCAACTGTAGGACAGAACAATTATTGTGCTTGACATCCAACATGCATGGTGTAGAGACTGAAAATACGTTTGCTTTTGTCTTAGAACAATCTATGGCTGAGGCATAGAAGAGAGTGTCAGAAACTCAATTTGGTGCGATCCAAACTCCATTTTTCCCCCATGCAGCCCATTATCCTTGTAATAATTTAATTGGGCAGTCTCAGTTGCCATCTTGACTTTTTTGAAACTCACCCACCCACACAGACGTCCTGAGGTGGGATGAGGGATTCTGAGAGTTGAAATCCGTACATATTGAAGTTGCCAAGTTCAAAAAACATTGGTATTACAACAATATTACTACTGGTATTTATTTTGTTTAAAACATCATTTGTCTTGATTCAGTAGATTTTGATATAACATTCAACTATATTTTTGTCTATAAATTTAAGTGAAAGGGATTAGGGTCATGTTTGCGTGTGTGTGTCAACTTCACACTCATTCTTGGTCACTGAAACTATGCTCTAAGTAATATTATGACATTAACTATTTTACCAATAGATTAAAAAAACCTAGGCTACAAATGCTTGAGGGACAAACAAAACAAGGGGGAAAAAAACCTCAAGCTACCAACTATGCCAGAGACAGAAATAAATATTGTATATTTTCTACATGGAAATATTTAAAACCTTGTTGAGTTTCCAATGATTGTCTTTCTTGGAAAGAAAGAAAAATGGTTGGTATGTTTATGTAGGGATATTGTTCAAATTTATTCCATAATGCATTTAAAGTAGGTATAATAAAGTTATGCATAAGAACAGTAAAATATCCTTATATATTTTATCAATATTAAAATTACTGTTTTGAATATTAATTGCCTCTCCATTTTATACACGGTAAAGACATACCAGAAAAAAAAAATGATTTTTAGTATTATAATCCTTACCAATTGCATTCCTGATATTATCAGGGTTTTTGTTTGCTGGAAGTAGTTTGGTCAAATCTCCTCTGATTTCCTACTTTCTTGTTGTGACAGATGGTCCCAGTATCAAAGCAATGAGAATGTATGACCTCCAGACACCACAATTTCTCATGGAAGGTTCTGTTGAGTCCTCTAATAACACTTTTCAACATAATTGATGTTTGGTACAAAAGATTAAGCTGCATGTCCTCTTGGCAGATGCACATTCTTAAACTCAAATTATTTTTGAAACAGAAATACGGATGTGGACATGAGAGAGTGAATGGTACAAGAGCCAACCCTACCACTAGACATAATGAGACAGCTGTTTTGTGACAGAAGATTTGGGATATCATGAAAGGACACACTGGTTGGTTATTTGATTCATTATTCATCGCTTCCCTCCAATCATGAGTAACTGAAGTCCTGCTGATTTTGATAATTGCCCTCTTAATTTCATCTGGCTCCAATCCATTGTAGTTTTACTACAGTGCAAAAGTGTTTTATCTAACCTTAGTTTTTGTTTTTTTTTCATCTTGAGTTCATGGGGAGAGTAGTATACAATGCTCCATTTGGGCAAAGGATGATTTGGTTATTTCCTTGCCCATAACCACAGATTTACCCTTTCAAATGTCCTTCATGGTATTTTCTTGAACAGTTGATTTTAGGACACATCAAGGGGGGAAATCAGTTCCCAATAGATGAGATGACATTTGCAGAAAAGACTGATAAGGAAGAGAATAATTAAGACTTTTTAAATTTCTCTGCAAGAAGTCCAGCCCAAATAAATTTTATAAAAGAATAGAATTTATTTATTTATTTATTTGATTTGCCAATTGTTTACAAGATAATAAGTATAAGTGTATACATAGTTGTGAATACATGAAATGGGTACATATATAAGAAAAATAGAAGAATAAGAGAAACAATAGGACAGGGGACGGTGGCACGTTGGTGCTCTTATGCACGTCCCCTACAGACCTCTTAGGAAAGGGGTGAGGTCAATAGTAGACAGTCTAAGGTTAAAGTTTTTGGGGTTTGGGAAGAGACTACAGAGTCGGGTAGAGTATTCAGACATTGACCACTCTATTGCTGAAGTCGTATTTCCTGCAATCAAGTTTGGTGCGGTTAACTTTGAGTTTGTATCTATTGTGTGCTCTTGTGTTGTTATGGTTGAAGCTGAAGTATTCATTGACAGGTAGGACATTGCAATGTATGATTTTATATACCATGCTTAAGTCAGACCGAAGACGGTGTAATTCAAGGTTTTCTAGTTCTAGAATTTCAAGTCTGGTGGCATAAGGTATTCTACAACGAGTAGAGGGTGGAGAACTCTTCTTGTGAAATATTTCTGGACTTTCTCAATTGTGCTAATATCAGATACGTAATGAGGGTTCCAGACTGATGAACTGTATTCGAGTATTGGTCTAGCAAATATTTTGTATGCTCTGGTTAGTAGTGTGGTATTACCAGAGAAAAAGCTACGTAGGATTAGGTTAACAACTCTTAATGCCTTTTTGGCTATGTAGTTGCAGTGGGCTCTAGCACTTAGATCATTAGAGGTGAGTATTCCAAGGTCCTTTACAGAGCTTGGGTCATCAACAAGATCTTGACTATTCAGCTTGTATTTTATTTTCTGATTTTTTTGCCAATATGTAAGACAGAGCATTTATTTGTTGAGATTTGAAGTTGCCATTTGTTTGACCATTCAGATACATAGTCAAGATCTTTTTGTAGGGTAGCAGTATTGTCTGTGGTATTGAACAGCTTTACATCATCAGCGAAGAGAACGCAATTGCTCTTAATATGATCACAGAGGTCGTTTATGTAGAGTATGAAGAGAGTTGGTCCTAGAACACTGCCCTGGGGGACACCACTATTGACAGGTACTGGATTTGATAGGCGCTCCCGATTTTGACCATTTGTTGTCTGTTTGACAGGAATGCTTCAATCCAGTTATTCAGCTGTCCAGAGATACCATAGGATTTTATTTTAGGAGTAGTTTGTCGTGTACCACTGAATCAAAGGCTTTACAGAAGTCTATGTAGATTGCGTCTATTGCTTTGCCCTGGTCGAGTTGTGTCGTCCATATGTTTTTGCAGTGTAAGAGTTGCAGATTACAGGATAGTTTTTTTCTGAAACCAAATTGTTTATTGGAGAGTAGGTTATTTGTCTCTAAGTGGAGGATGATGGATTGGTTAATAATTGATTCCATGACTTTACAGGTGATGCAGCATAAGGAGATTGGCCTGTAATTTTCAACTAGGCTTGGGTCTCCCTTTTTGAAGATGGGGATGACTGTGGCTTGTGACCATAGGTTAGGCAAGGAGCTGGTCCTGAAAGATTTTTCAAAGATTATGCTTAGGAGGTTTGGCTATGGCAGTGGATAGCTTTCTTAAGAAGTAGGCACATATTCCATCCGGTCCAATAGATAGAGATGGTTTTAGATTGCGTAGTGATTTTTCAACATTGTCTTCTGTGAAATCGATATGTATTAGATCATTGTTGTTATCTGTGGTACGGCTAGGAAATACTGGGCATGATCCATTGCTGTTTACAAATACTGAGCCGAAGAATGTGTTAAAGATGTTGGCTTTAATGGTGTCGTCGTTGCAGTCTTTACCATCAGGTCCTATCAAGGGAGGGATGGACCTTGAGTCTTTTAGTTTGTTGTTTACAAAGTTGTAAAAAGCACGGGTGGAATTGGTGCTTAGAAGGTTTTCCTCTTGTTTAATGTGATAATTGGTGCATTCGGTCTTTATCTGGTGGCATAAATTTTTGTATCGGTTTTGAAATTGTGGCGTGACCAGATTTGTTTTTCCGCCAGAGTGATCTCTTTTTGGATTGAAGTTTCCTTATTGATATGGGTAATCTGCTTTTTGTTTTGTTTTGGGAGTTGTTGTTGGAACATATAATTTGATGACTCTTTTGACTTCAAGTAAAAATATGTTGTAATGGTCTTCAACGGTATTGCATCCAGTGAATAGAGATTGCCAATCAAGGGATGAGAGATGCGTTGTCTATAAGATCATAGTTGCCTTTTTTGAAGTTACAATAGGGGATTACATCATTGTGGTGATTTTTGTGTATGTAGAATGTAGTGTTCTTATGTAGTATAGTTTAGTGGAATGAAGTGGAGTGGAGTGGAGTGGAATGGAATGGCATAGAATAGAATAGAATAGAATAGAATAGAATAGAGTAGAGTAGAGTAGAGTAGAGTAGAGTAGAGTAGAGTAGAGTAGAGTAGAGCAGAGCAGAGCAGAGCAGAGCAGAGTAGAGTAGAGTAGAACAGAACAGAACAGAACAGAACAGAATATTTTTTTATTGGCCAAGTATGATAGGACACACAAGGAATTTGTCTCTGGTGCATAAAATTTCAGAAGTAATAGTAATAAAGTTCTATTACAGGTTAGATATTTTAGGCATAAGACAGTGCTGTGGGAATTATATGTTTAGCATAGTGATGGCATGGGAGAAAACTGCCTTTTTGTTTAGTTGTTTTGGCATTGAAAGCTCTAAAGCAGCATCCTGAAGGGAGAAGCTGAAACAGTTTATGTCCACTATGTGAGGGGTCTGTAGATATTTTCTCAGCCTTCTTTCTAGCTCATGCAATATACAAGTCCACAATGGATGGGAGGCTGGTGGCTATTGTTTTTTCTGCAGTCCTGACTATACATTGAAGTCTGTATCTGTCCTGTTTCGTTTCTGTACCAAACCAGACAGTTATAGAAGTACAAATGCCAGATTCCATAATTCCTCGGTAGAACTATATCTGCAGCTCTTTGGGCAGTCTGAGCTTTCTGAGTTGGTGTAGGAAGAACATTCTTTGTTGTGTCTTTTTAACGATGGTTCTAATATTAGGTATCATTTTCAAGTCCTGGGAGATTATAGAGCCCCAAAACTCTACTGTTGATACTGTGTTGTCTAATATTGTAAGAGGTGGTAGAATAGGAGGGGCCTCCTAAAATCATCCCTACAGTTTTAACTGTGTTCAGCTCCAAATTGTTCCAGCTGCAGTTACGATTACATCAAAGTGATGATTCATGTATTGGGAAGTTATGATGCAATCTCTGCTTTTTCATAATTGCAGGATGATGTCACATAGAAGTGATGTCACATAGAAGTAGATACAAGGGAAAGAGTGTATGCTGTGAAATCACACATATTTAGTGATTCCTCTTCTTCCACTTATAACTTGTGGTATAAACATCAATGAATCTATGGGTGAAAATATTTTATAATTTACAGATTGTTCTTGATGTACCACGGGGCTAGTTGTTCAACCTCCCATCTGTATGCAGATTCATCATTGTCTCGAATGATACCAGTGAAATATAGTTTTGAATGTAGTTGATAAGTGGTATAGTTTCACTAATAATATTGCCTGTCTTTTAACAGAAGACTTTGCTTTATTCAGTTTAAATGAGATCCAAACATTTAATATTGACTAAACTAAAATAATGCATGATCCTAATTTATTCTTAATATTCTTAATAATGATGTTTATCTACATAATTGAGATGGAGAATATGTAATCCTCCAGCTCTTGTCAGGTGATTTCTCCCAGCTGCCCCACGTGGCATGGCTGTAGGAAGTTGTACCTCAGGAAGAAACGAGAGATATTTTCTTCTCTGAAAATGTGCGTGGAATTGAATTACAGCTTTAACTTGAAACATAGATGTGTATCCTTAATGAGCCGATTTCATAACTTAGCTTCCCCTTCTTGTAAGAGACAATGGCATGTTTCCATTGCACCTCCTTAGATTCACTTGCATTCAGGCACATGAGAAAGTTAAAGATTATGAAACTTGAAGTTTATTGGCCAAGTGTGATTGGACACACAAGGAATTGGTCTCTGATGCATAAATTGGATGAAGTTCTGGTCATTCCAAAGACATTTTGCATCTTCAGCAAAAGTAAATAATTTTGACATGACAGCCCAGACAAAATAAAAAAGGCTCACTGGGAAAGCACTCTATGATTTCATGTATAATTACAGGTAGTCCTTGACTTGCAAACCACAACTGAGCCCAAAATTCCTGTTGCTAAGTGTGACATTTGTTAAGTGAGCTTTGACCCATTTACAACCTTTCTTGCCACGGTTGCTAAGTGAATTACTGCAGTTGATACGTTAGTAACCTGGTTGTAAAGTGAATCTGGCTTCCCCACTGATTTTGCTCTTCAGAAGGCGATCACCTGACCTTAGGACACAGCAAGGGTTATAAATAGGAACCAGTTTCCAAGCATCTGAATTTGGATCACGTGATCATGCAAAGGTCGTAACTGTGAAAAACAGTCATAAGTCACATTTTTCAGGGCCACTGTAACGGTCAGCAAATGAATGTTGTAAATCGACAACTACCTGTACTGGAGTATGAAGAACTGTCATAGGGATGAAGATCCTGCGGGCTTCCCATGGAAATCTATTTGTACTTTCTGTAAGAGAAGGACAAATTTCAAACACTCAGCCCAGTGGTGGGATTCAAAAATTTTTACTACCGGTTTGGTGTGGGTGGCATGGCTTGGTGGACATGGCTTGGTGGGTATGGCAGGGAAAGGATACTGTAATATCTCCATTCCCTCCCCAGTCCTGGGGGAAGGATACTGCAAAATCCCATTCCCTCCCTGTCCCACTGACCTGCTTTCCAGCTCCGTTCTCCTGTGCAGGGCAACCAAAGAAAACCTAGCCGATCAGCTGGGACTTAAGAGGCAGAGAATAGATGGGGACGGGGCCAGTCAGAGGTGGTATTTGCTGGTTCTCTGAACTACTCAAAATTTCCGCTACCGGTTCTCCAGAACTGGTCAGAACCTGCTGAATACCACCTCTGACTCAGCCAAACATAACTGTTGTTTTACTGAGTATCCTTGGGTTTCTGACCTCATTGTTCCCCTGCATGCAGAGATATCCGTCAAAAAAGACATGATGATATCCAGCTCCACCCAGTTTTTACATATATTGCAGGGAGCATCCTGACTTTTGGGATAACACTATATGGACACCCCTATCAAAAGGCATTGAATCATGGTGGGCAAACGTTTCACAGTGCTACCATCATGGTTCTGAGTAATGCTCCCAATTAGTTCAAGACTCTGAAGCCGTGGCTTTCTCAAAAGATCCTGTTTATTGAGTACATCATATCAGAACGATCAAGTGTAAAACCAACACTGAATAATTCCCGTGTTTTGGGTATAGTTAAAGAATAGATACTGGCCACCCGCCTCATGCCAACCAAGCAGGTGATGAATTTCTCAGCACTCACTTTTGCCTTTGCTAGGGCATGCTGATTTGGCCTTGGTTCTCAGGAGCCTTATCGTTGTTATGCCTGAAGGAAAACATTCTACTTTCCATAAGTCTCCCTCCCTAAGAAATGAAGCTGAGAAAAACATGGCTTCAGCTAGAGTCGTTTTGAGAGTTGACAACTACCTCCAATATTTCCATTGGTTAATACGTCCCATTGATCTACTTCTGGTTATAAAATATTTTACATGTTGCACTCCTAAACTGAAAAAAAATTAAAATATAGTACATACATTTGTAAGATGACCTTTCTCTGAGTGTTTTTTTTTTTGCATACATCTCACATAATTATTTGATATTGCATTTATATTTATTCTTTCTTTGTTTTATGAAAATATTTCTCTTCTGGTTGTATGACTGGTCAAACATTATCTCACAAGAGCCATGGTGGTGCAGTGGTTAGAATAACTCACCGCTCACTCCAGGAGTTTGATCCTGACCGGCTCAAGGTTGACTCAGCTTTCCATCCTTCCAAGGTGGGTAAAATGAGGACCCAAATTGTTGGGGGCAAGATGCTGACTCTGTAAACCACTTAGAAAGGGCAGTAAGAGCACTGTGAAGCAGTATATAAGTCTAAGTGCTAGTGCTAGTGCTGTCTCTCAACCAGCAATTAAACTATTACAATTTTAATATTTTTTTTAAAGTAAAACTCCCTATTATTTTTTTAACAATACTTTTTGTATCCTCCTTATCACCATGTTAGTTTTTCACACTTTCAGACTCTCCAACTGCCAAAATAGAATAATAATACTCTGTTTCATTTGAAAAGGAGATAAATAGTGTGAGTTTAAAATAAATGTTAGATATCTCTTCATCTGTGGGAATTTCTAAGGATGAAGCTAGAATAGTAGGTTAAGAATAGAAGTAGCCAAAGGGCATAAACCACAATAGCTTTCTTTTAATCTGGTCCATGCCCATCCTATCTCTCAACATTTTTTCATCAAAATTTCCATGGATGGTAATGCCTTTTGAATAAATATAGTTTCAAGTAAGAAACTTGTTTAATTTCCTTGAATCTTCACACTAAGGAAAATAGCCCAGAGCCAGCAGGCTATTTTAATTTTTTCTTACACAGTTTAACAAATATTTGAAAAGAACTATTAAACTCATTGACTAAAACTGGTTTAATCAAATCAAACAGGTACAGAACTATCCCAGAAAAATAACAAAAGAGGCAAAAGATTTTTATTTCCATCTTTACAAAAAAAGCATTTTCTTTTTAAACAAGATGGGAAAAGCTTTAAAGGACTTCTTATACTTTTACAATTTTCTAGTTAAAGGAACATTCATGGCATATTCTTATCATTAAAGGCATAAAATTGGCTTTCCCCCCTTTTCTTAGGGAAATTATTCTTTAATAGTTTTTTCTTCCTTGCTAACCAGATAGCTATACTTGTTGCACTAAAAGGAGGATATCTATGATTCTATAATTAGAGATCTTACTTGCATATTCTTCTAAGAATAGGATTTTTTTTTTCTTTCATTGATCGTTGGTGTTTGTGTTATTCTTCACAAGATAAATCTTTCTCGTTCATTTAAAATCGAGGATAAGTCATCCAATTATGAATTTCTTCATGGTTCCCATTGTCTATCCACGTGAAAACGATGTCAAGTGATTGTTCATTTTAGGACACTTCAGCTCCTGCTGTGATGTATTTGAGCATGAAAATGGTCAACAGCTCTCATCTTTGTGTGGATAAAAGGGAAGGGATAATATTGTCTTTGACACAACAAGGCAACAGTCATAATAATAGTCAATAAAGAAATAGGACACAGGGATAGAAAATTTATATTTCTATTCAGCTTAGAAATGCAGTTAGATTGTCCTACTTTATGGTGTCAGGTGAACTTTATCAAAAGAAAATAAGTAGGCAAACCTACCATGGGGGTAGGTAGGATGTGCCTAACAGAGTCAAAATTAAGCTTTATTTTTCGTTCATGAACCCATAAATTTATTTTTATGTCTGTTTTTGACATCCCTGGATAAGGATTTTGGTCTTGCAATGCTACTACTCATTTACTCATTTCATAGATGTTCCCCACATTTTCCTAGCAAAGAAAACTTATCATATAGGAAAAGTGGAAAACATAGCTATCTATACAGTAAGTGCTTTAATAAAGTTGAAACTTTCACGACTGAATGAAGATATTTATGAAGCTGTTGATTTCTTACAGATTAAGATCAGACTTGTTAGAGCTCTATATTCAAGCTTTCATTCATTATGTAATATATATGGTAAGTAGGTATTGTACCAACTTCTTTCTCTTAACATTGTCTAAAGAAAAAGAACACTTACAAGATTTTAAGTTTTGAAACATTCTGCCACAGAATAATTTATTTTTTCATTTGAAAGCATGTCATCCTTAACATTAACCAAAATTTGCATGATTGATTCCAAGAATTTGTGATATCACAGAGAAGAATGTAATGTGATTCCATCCTTATTATTTATGTGTGCTCACATGAACACACTAGAAACAGATCTTCAAATTGTATATACTTGTGAATAGTTCTTGATTATGCTTCTCAAATAGGTTTCTTATATAATGTATAGGAACAATTCCTCAACGGGAGTGGTGTGGTGGCCTAAAGGTGGCACCCTTGCCTCACAATCAGGATGTCAGCCCTGAAGCCATATTGGAGCATTCTAATAAATTCATACTTTGAGGAAACTCCAGGCCTCAGAGGTTTGATTGCGTTGGGCTTGTTACTTGGAACCCTGACACTGGAGGCTGTGAGTTTGATCCTAGGTAGAGGATGATATTTCTCTCTCTGAGAATATATCTGCTGCAAAAACTCTGCATTGGTGACAGGAAGGGCATCCAGCCAGTAAACATTCAGCTCCATTCAGTTGCCCCAAATCCACCCCGCAGGGTCATTAAATGATGAAAAACAACAACAACAGTTCCACAACGTGCTTCAGACAGAATTCAGGAAGAAACCTTCACCTGGAATGGTCTAGGTCCAGGATCTTCCCTCTGGAATAAATTGTACTTCCTCCTGATGGAGATTGCAGACCTTTTTAAAATATAGACTACGCTTTGTAAAATCAGTGTATGTAAGGTCACCCTCCAAAACATGCTGATGATGCCCAATGTTATCATTAGGAGACATTAGCATAGATACCTGTCTGGGCTGCCTCTGGTAATTTCCTAGGAAAGAAAAATCATTGGCTCCAGAGATTTAGAGAAAAGTTGGGAGGAAATAGAGATGGATTTCTTAGTAGAACTTCTGAAGAGTGGAGGGAACACGCCATTGTCATTTGGACCATGGTTGATTTATTCTCCAAATAAGCCCATTTTATTGCATGCAATGGTCTTCCCTCAGCAAAGAAATTAGCCAGACTGTTAAACATATCTATAGATTACATGGGGTGCCTCACAGAATTATATCTGGCAGGGGAGATTAGAATTTAACTAATCTATTATAGTTATCTCTTTGCAGGAAGCTCTTTTTGCTTGAAGGGGGGCAACCTGTCAACTCTGAAGATGACAAATGTGTAGCCATATTTTATTGTAGCTATTGTCTATTCTTTTCTTAGCTTTCTTTAGGTTTTCTGCAGAGGAATTTAACGGTACTTCAGGCTCACCACACTCTAGCTGTTAAAAGGTGGGTTATAGAGATAAAGGGGGAAGGTTGTGTCTAGATGGCATTCTTTCCCGTGGGAACAGAGAAGATGCCTGCAGCTGGAGGAAGGTGCAGTTTGGACTCACTGGACAGATGGACTGAGAATTGATTGGATATTGTGACTCTGGGGGAAAGTTTCAAACTTTTGCTTTATACTGGGTGTAATTCCAGAACTTGGCCAGAGTTGGAATTACACCAAGCCCTTGCCAATTTGATATGTTCCTAATAAATAGACTTTAAAGAAAGATGAATGCCTTGGATTTTATTTCAGGGGACATATTACTTGGAACCTTAACAGCCTAGTGGTTAAGGCTCTTGGCTTGTCAACCAGAAGGTTGGCAGTTCGAGACACAGGCACCAGTAACAGGATGAGCTCCTTGCCTCATCTCCTGCCAACCTAGCAGTTCAAACACATGCAGATGCGAGCGGATAAATAGGTATAGATAAATAGTGGGAAGGTAACAGTGTTCCATGCATCTTGGCATCTAGTTATGCTGGTCGCATTACCAAAGAAGCCTCTTCAGATACATTGGATCTCCTCAGCTAGGAAACAAAGTTTAGTACTGCCTGCTAGACTCAAATATGAGTGGACAGGGCAAACTTTTACCTTTACCTTTTTGTTCTGAAATAACTCCTGTGAAACAAACAGCAAAGAAGCTAACGTAAGTGTGACTGGTAATTGTCATGGTCTGGGACTAAACCTGGCAGAGCATAAAGCACATGTGCATAGATATATTGTAATCGTATATCTGTTATGTTCAACAATTTACAATTACCTGCCAATATGCAATTATTTTATACAAGAAAAATGTAAGATTATACTTCATTATCATGTGAATCAGAACGACCAATCTGCACAGCTCTTTGAAATCACCTTTTAGCGTTAATAATCCAAAAGTATAGAATAAATCAAGTTCTTCCGTATAAGCAAGGATATGATCTTTCTCAAAGAACCAAGGAATCTAGCTTATCTTTTCTCATTTTTGACTAAGCCTCCTGGCTCTAATCCCAATCTAAATCCTATATATTTAATTTATTATTATGTTTTGTCACACAGTCAATCAGATGTTCACACTGGATTTGTCATTTTAGCCACCTTTCAAGACCTTCCCGAGATCTTGGGACAGACAGATGTGGGTGTGAGAAAACACAGGTGTTGTTGTTTGATAGTCTTAAAGGTTATTGTCGCAGAATGTAAGCTGTTAGGAGCAAAGCTGCTTTTATTTATTATTATATTATTGCTATGTTTGAGTAATCTGCAGTTACGATGTTTCCCCGAAAATAAGACCCACCTGGAAAATAAGCCCTAGCATGATTTTTCTGGATGCTTTTAATATAACCCCCTCCCAAAATAAGCTCCAGTTAAGATCGTCAGCCAGATGGGTGCATTTAGTACTGTATTTTCCCCAAAATAAGACCTAAACAGAAAATAAGCCATAATGCGTCCTTTGGAGCAAAAATTAATATAAGATGCAGTCTTATTTTTTGGAAAACATAGGTTGATTCACAGACTAAGACTGGTGAAACTCTAATAATTCAAATCCTAGCCAAGGAACTAAGAATTATTAAGGTAACCCTTAAGGACACAAGCAGTTTCAAGCAAGGCAGTCTTTTTGTAAAATTAGGGTGTTCAAGTCTGATAAATTCAAAATACCAAGGGAATCCTTTAGATATTATTATTACATTTGGTTGCATAGATAGGCTGATGTTTACATTGGACTTGACACTTTTGTTCACTTACTAAGTCCTTTCCAAGGACATGGGACAGGCAGATACTGTTGTTTGATGGTGTTAAAAGTATCATTGCAGGACGTAAGCTACATCAAGTAAAGCTGCCTTTTGCAATTGACTGATGGCGATTCTGTCAATGCTAATAGTGTTCAAGTTTTAGAATTGTACCCAAGGTGCTTGTTACTATTGGTACTATCTTTGCCATTATTATTTTAGAAATCTGGAATCCCAATGTTTATGTGTCGTTAAAAGCACACACATCAACCCAGTCAAAAATAAATAGTTTGTTTTAATATAGTAAAAGGAACAATCACCCACATAAAATCAGAGACTTGTCAGATATAAACAATGGGATTGCTTATACCAATTAAAGCTTCCTCATGGAGCCTAAGTGAACTGCTTAGATCTCCAAGAGCTCAGTTTCCATTCTTCCATTATATTGCATATGTATCGTATAGCAATATCTGGTTTTAAAGAAATAAAATACCATTTGCCACCCTTCTCATTACCCAGCTTGATAATGAATCAAAGAATAGTCATATTTTAAAAATTACACCAAGGCTCATTATATACACACAAAACAATAGGTAAATAAAAAAGGTACAGTATGTGTATTTCTGACACATATTTGTCAAGTGTTTCAGAAAACTAAATTATCTTCAGGAACAGATTTTTTTTTCTCCCCTTCCTCCTAAAAATGAAAGAGAGATACTTAATTGTATGCTGCACAGATACAGCTCTGTTTCATTGCTATGGTTATTACTCTGATAGTATTTCAAATGATCTTCTCAAATCTCATAAACCAGATGTTACATAATTACACTGCCACATAAAGTACCAACTGGCTTAGTCATCAAGATCTTACTGTATACTCCAGAATCAGTTCCTTAATTTTTATTGTTTTATAATAAGTTTTTAAAAAGTGGGAGGGGGGAGGACACTATAAAACCAGTAAATATGAAGTTATGGTATAGGCAGAGCAATAATGTAGGCATAAGTTAGCTTGTTTATTCAGGGAAAAAAGTCTTTATAAGTTCAATGAGACCAGTTCCCAGGTAAGTGGATAAGGGATTGTAGCCAAAGAAATTATTTTAGGATATCATCTAGTCCCCAATGTGGTTCTCTCCCCTTCCCTTCTTTTCTTGAATTTCCTTATGGTTACTCTTTCTCCCCTCTTGGCAACAGAGGACAGGGAGTTGGTTGTCTGGAAGGAACTACTTCTACTGGGTCATCATCTAACCTTAAGACCAGAGGTCTCCAAACTTGGCAATTCTAAGACTTGTGGACTTCAACTCCCAGAATTCTCCAGCCATTCTGGAAGTTGAAGTCCACAAGTCTTAAAGTTGCCAAGTTTGGAGACCCCTGCTTAAGACCCTCCTCAAATGGGGAAGTGACCAAAAGGAGGCTACTAAAAAGCAGAACCCATGTTGTCCAGCTCCAGCAATGAAGTTGGGGGCATTGCTAGCCCACTCTTCTCACCCTAGACTTTAAAGTCACTGTCCCAGATTAGAAGTTACTTCTTCCCAACTCTCAAGAACAGTAGCATTTCAAGAGAGAATAAAAAAAAAGAGAAAGGTATATGGTTGCTTGACTATGCCAAAAACCATCTGAGCTCAGCCAAGATTATTTAAAATTAATTGAGGTTGCTAGAACAATATTGCCTTTAAAAGGGCAGTGTGGAATTCTTCTCTTAAAAACTTCTTGGTATCACACTTCATCTGATTTCTTCTTTCACTCCTCCCCTTCCTGAAGTATCCCTTGAGATAACCCTGGTTTTGTTTCTGCTAAAAGTCAGATATAAAGAAATGCATATGAGTTTCTTAGAGACTGCTACAGTTGTACAGAGACAGGGGAGGAATTCAAGTGGTTTACAATTAAATTCAATTTCTTATTTTTAAGCCCTACATGATTTTTGTCTTCTTTTAAAATTCACATTATCTGAAAGTTGCAACGCAGTAGTCTCACTTTAGAAATTACATGATCTATGGAAATAAAGAAAGCAAAATGCTTTACATAATAAAGTATGGTTTGCAAACAATATGTAAGCTTTCAGATACATTCACAAGAAATTCATGCATATTTAGTGCATTTAAAAAATTGTTAGCCAGGAATGGGAAACCCAATTTATAACTGAAAAGACGCAAAACCAAAATTAATATATTTGCAAAAAAAAAAAGAAGAACAACTGAAAAACTTGCCAATATCTTTTATTGGATGATTAAGGCATCAGGGTAGAAAGCAAGAGACTGTGAATTCAAGTCCCGCCTTAGGGGCTTTGCAACTACAGCCTGGATTTTGTTTATATCTTCAAGGCCATTCTTGCTGGGATGTGATAGCCTCTGGTTGCCTAGCTACGAAGGAGGTTGGGCTCTACAGTTTGTTTCAAGTTGCTGTCTTCCTGCTCTTTGCCTCAGAGCTTGCTTGGAACTTATTGCTTTCGGTTTATTCCTAGTAAAAGTACTTTTATCTAAATCTATGGAGCTAAGGATTTTAGTTTCTTAGGAAATGGACAGAGACAGCCCTGATATTAAGCAAGCTCTACCTTAAACCCAGAGATGGCAGTCCACCATGGGACCCAAGCATCCAATGTCCAACCACGGGAGTGAGCAGGAAGAAACTGGAACTACAGCTGACTCCCCCACTAGACCAAACCGTGCTCAAGATGAGGCAAAAGGGCAAGAGGAGCTGGACTTCAATGAGAAGCCTATCAGGCACAGATGGGCAAGAGGCATGGGGCAAAGGAAAGATGCCCTCCACCCCAGAGAGACCTCTGGCACAGATGGCTACCCAAGGTCCCTGAGTCACCCCACACCAAGCTGTGCAAGCCACTCCATCTGTAGGGACTGCTCCTCAAAGGCACCAGGTCCCAAAGGTCCCAGGCTTGGATGTTAAGTATGGAGGAGAAGTTAGCAACCGGGGTTATTCCTGGTGCAAGTCTGGAATTAGCAGCAGGAGTATGGAGCTGAACTGGAGACAGCAGAAGCCCGAATAAAACCGGGCACCAGTTTTCCCGAAGGCAGAAAAACAGCAAGCAGCACAATTTTTAAGCATGGCATTCAACACCCAATCTTGTCCTAACAAACGTTTCTGCAGTTGGGCTAAAAAATATTTAGAATAGAATAGAATAGAATTCTTTTATTGGCCAAGTGTGGTTGGACAACATAAGGAATTTGTCTTGGTGCAAAAGCTCTCAGTATACATAAAAGAAAAGATACATTCATCAAGAGTCAAGAATCACCAGGTACAACACTTAATGATAGTCATAGGGTACAATAAGCAATCAAATCATACTAGGAAACAATCATTTGGCTTCTGGACGCAGGTTTTCCTGATACATTTTCTTCTCTAGGCACCAAAAAGGTTCTATTTTTAAAAACAGCAAGCAACACCATTTTTCAGCATGGAATTCTCCACGATGTTTATATTCTCGGGACACTTCCTCGGGCTTCTGTTTCTTCTCCATCTTCCCTGACTCTCTTCTGCTGCCTGACTAAGTAGATCAGGTAAGCAGCCAGGGCTCAGGACCCTGGATAGCGATCCTCATAGAGGAATCAAAGGGGGGAAAAAACTCCTTTTCTTTAAGAGAGTCGGAATAACGTCAAGGTTCCAAGTAATATGTCCTCTGAAATAAAATCCAAGGCATCCATCTTTCTTTAAAGTCTGTTTATTAGGAACATATCCAATTGGCAAGGGCTTGGTGTAATTCCAACTCTGGCCAAGTTCCGGAATTACACCCAGTATAAAGCAAAACTTTGAAACTTTTCCCCAGAGTCACAATATCCAATCAATTCTCAGTCCATCCGTCCAGTGAGTCCAAACTGCACCTTCCTCCAGCTGCAGGCATCTTCTCAGTTCCCACGGGAAAGAATGCCATCTAGACGCAACCTTCCCCCTTTATCTCTATAACCCACCTTTCAACAGCTAGAGTGTGGTGAGCCTGAAGTACCGTTAAATTCCTCTGCAGAAAACCTAAAGAAAGCTAAGAAAAAAATAGACAATAGCTACAATAAAATATGGCTACACATATGTAACTACATGTATACATGTATATGTATATGTGTGTGTGTATACACACACACACACACACACACACACACACACACACACATATGTAACTACATAGCCAAAAAGGCGTTAAGAGTTGTTAGCCTAATCTTACGTAGCTTTTTCTCTGGTAACATCACACTACATTTGCTAGACCAATACTCAAATACAGCTCATCAGTCTGGATACATTATGTATCTGATATTAACACAGTTGAGAAAGTCCAGAAATATTTCACAAGAAGAGTTCTCCACTCCTCTACTCATTGCAGAATACCTTATGCCACCAGACTTGAAATTCTAGACCTAGAAAACCTAGAACTACGCTGCCTTTGGTCTGATCTAAGTATAGTATATAAAATCATACATTGCAATGTCCTACCTGTCAATGAATACTTCAGCTTCAACCATAACAATACAAGAGCACACAATAGATACAAACTCAAGGTAAACCTCACCAAACTTGATTGCACGAAATACGACTTCAGCAACAGAGTGGTCAATGTCTGGAATACTCTACCTGACTCTGTGGTTTCTTCCCCAAACCCCAAAAACTTTAACCTTAGACTGTCTACTATTGACCTCAGCCCTTTACTAAGAGGTCTGTGGGGGCGTGCATAAGCGCACCAACGTGCCTACCGGCCCTGCCCTGTTGTTTCTTTTATTTTTCTTATATATATCCATGTATTCATAACTATGTTTTTACTTATACCTACTATCTTGTAAGCAATTGACAAACCAAATAAATAAATAAAATAAATAAATTTGTCATCTTCAGGGTCGACATAGGCCAGTGCTTCCCATCCTTTGTGGCTTGGTGGCCCAGCAGGGGGAGAGAGGGAAACTGGGCTGCATGAGCGGTAGGCTGGCACATGTGTGTGCATGCAGTTTGATTTGCATGAGTGGCACCCAAGCACATGCGCACGCAAGTTGAGCTGCGTGCATGTGTACATGTGTGCCAGCCCACCACTTGTGTGGCCCACTTCCAAATAGGCCCCGGCCTGGTAGCAGGCTGCAGCCTGGGGATTGGGGACCCCTGTGCTAGTATTTGTGTTTACTTTAGAACAGGGGTGTCAAACTCAATTTCATTGAGGACTGCCTCAGGGTTGTGTTTGACCTCAAAGGGGCCGGAGTGGGCATGGCCAGGGTGGGCGTGGCCAGCTCAACGTCACTTGTGTTTTGAGCATGTGGTGGCTCAAGTGCTCTGCCAACAAAAATGGGTGTTTTTTTGGCTGCAACAGCCTCCTGCAACCTTCTACCAGTGATAATGGAGCTTGAAAGGGCTGCATGAGGCACTCCTGAGCTCTGTTTTCATTGATAGAGACACCGCGGCCCAGTCTTTCTCTGTTTCTAGGGTGGCCCCGCTGGCCAGATCTATGCACACACCCCTGGGCCAGATCTGGCCCCTGAGCCTTGAATTTTACACCCTTGCTTTAGAATAAAAAGGTGGACTAACAAACTTTATCCTCAAACCTAATACAGTTGTCCTGATTCAATGAGTGGCAGAAAAGCCTGAGAAGTAAAAATACAGATATAGAGACATAGCTATTCTTCAGGTTATTCCATTTCAGTGTAGCAACCTTATACAAATCACACAGCTATGCTAGGCAAAACCTATTAAAGATGCAGGATATGGAAAAAAATACTTTACAGCTCAATCTAGTTTGCACCAACCATTCGCGGGTACTTACATGTATGGTGTTCGGCTTGGTTCGGGTATTCTCCCACGTCATTGTAGTTCTTTTAAAGTTGTAGCAACGTTTCAGCAGAATCTCATCTGCCATCATCAGGCTTCTGTATTGTGTCCGTCTGTGGGTCAGACTTTTACAGTGGTTTCAGATTTAAATTTGGGGCAGCCTATTGCTGTGCCAGAATGGTTTTTTCTTCATCCTGATTGGTTGGGAGTCTTGGTCTGTGTTTATTGGTCTCGGAGTTTGCTGTGTTCTGCTTGATGGGTGTCTCTGATATCTTCTGTCTGTTTTTGGCTCTTTTTGTATCTTGATTGGCTGGCAGCATTGTGTTACTTTAATGGAGGCCTTTAGTGCAGCTTGGCTTCGGGTAAATGGACGGCTATCATTAGTTAGGAAGCTGGGTTTCATCTGGGTGCCTGGTTGGGGTGTGTTTGAGCTGGAGGTATCAGGGGGATCTGTTTGTGCTCAGGTGTTTGCCTGGCTTGTGGTGTGGAGATTTTTGTTTGTGAGTGCAGGCTTCCAAATGATTGACAGCCTGGTGGAATCATCTCTTCTGTTCATGCTTTCTGGTCTTTTTTTCAATCTCTATGGCTTCTCTGATGACTCTGTGGCTAGGGTTTTCCATAGTGGCCAGGGTTTTGGTGCCATTGAAGTTGATGCTATGACCTGTAGTTTCCATGTGTTGGACTAGTGAGGAAGTGTGTTCCAGCTTTTTGACTGCATTTTTGTGTTCATCCAGGCGGGTACTTATTCTTCTATTGGTCTGTCCAATGTATGTGGCGGGCATGATGCACAGGGGACTTCGTATATGCCTTGGTTTTCCAGGTCAATTTTATCTTTGGGGTTGCTAAGGATGGCTGCTATTTTTCTGTCTGTTTCTGTCTGAAACCACTGTAAAAGTCTGACCCACAGACGGACACAATACAGAAGCCTGATGATGGCAGATGAGATTCTGCTGAAATACAACTTTAAAAGAACTACAATGCGTGGGAGAATACCGAACCAAGCAACACTATATATATATATATATATATATATATATATATATATATATATATATATATATATATATATATATATATATGTATATATGTATATATGTATGTATGTATGTATAACAGAACCACCTCCAGTAATTTTTTTTTGTACTGGTTACTCATTTTTGTATTCAATCCATATATTTATTCAGCACCCGTTTGTTCTTTTCTACATCTTTGTTTTATCATACAATCCTCAGGCAACCTAACCTCACTGTATTCAACTTATTTTTATCTTCTGCTGACATATGCAGTCACTGTTTCTGTATAATAAAGTGAACACAAACATGCTCTTTTATACAACCATTTTCACTTAGTTCAAAACTATTCTCTTGCAACAGGCCACATTTCTACTACCTTTCTATGAGTATTTGTACTTTCTAACCTTTCACCACCTATTTTTCCACCTTTAGTAAATTTTCTATCCAGGTACAAACATTAATCTGTTTGCTTTAGGGCTGAGTTCCACCCTCCCCCCATTTATATATAACTAGGGACTGATTACTCTATTTTCTCTGATGAAAAAGGAAAGTTTTTGATCCATTATATTTCATCGCCTTCCACTTTGTTGCATCATCCAATGTATTTAGCATTTGATGAAAATCATTTGGGCTCTGTGCCAAAACACAGTATTGCTTGGGGCAGTGGTTTGTGGACTCTGATTGCATTTGGCAGAGTCACAGCATCTCATATGCAAAAAGTAAAAATGGATGGGGATTTACTTGACGAACACAACCACTATCGTGACATTTTTGGCACCACCCTTGGACTCCCCTAAATGTCATTTTAGCAAGGACTTCTACCCAATTTTCTTTTTGGAGAATCTCCAACTCAGGTTAATGGTTTTCACGAACTCATTTGAAATGTCATGAATATTCTACTGAGCTGGCTTTAATGCCTCCATTTAGCATTCTTATGGGGGCAAGATGGCTCAGGAGTTAAAGACGTTGCGCTTGTCATGTGGAAAGCTGAGAGCTCAGATTGGAGTCCTGACGGGGTGAGCTCCCGTTATTTGCCTGAGCTCCTGCCCACCTAGCAGTCTGAAAGCATGCAAATGTGAGTAGATAAATAAGTACCACTTCAGTGGGAAGATAACAATGTTCCGTATATCTTGGCATACAGTCATGCTGGCCATATTACCATGGAAATGTCTTCAGACAACATTGGCTCCCTTGGCTAAGAAATGGAAAGAACCAACCACTACCCCTTAGAGTTGGACATGACTGGACAAGAGAAACCTTTACCTTTAGCATTCTTAAGGGGTAGAAGCAATAGAGTTCCACTCTCCCAGGGATTGTGTCCTTAAAAACTAAACTGGGAGGATGGAAAAAGTCCAATGCATTTTTGTAATGGTTCCTCCCATGCTGTGGGATGGGTATTTTTCCTTTGTGGGAAATCACTTCCCTTGGCTCCAACCCAACACCTAGGAGGTACTGTAAATACCATGTAGCCATCTTTGGAAATGATGAGATGAAGAATTCTTGCTCCTCTCTCTGTGTAGCCACTAGGCTAATGTAGCAAGGAAGTGATTCTAGAAGCTTGATGTTTTGTTTTCCTGCATTTACCAACCACGTACTTTTTTGTTCCTTCTTTTCTCCATCCTTCCCAGCCCCAAGGAGCAATACTGAAGATACCTGCGGGACAATATAAATGTCTTTCTGTGTAGGAGAGAGACTAGGTGAGCTGTGGAGGAGGAGTCAAATGGGAACTTAGTCTAGAATTCCTGTGAGGATGAAGTCTGACCCCTTGAATATTGTTGAACCTTATCTAGTCTCACTCAGGTGCAAACATCAATCTGAGAAGATTCCTATGTAACAGCTTGAAGCAATAAAATAGCTAACTGAACTCTTCAAGTGAGGCTCTTGTTTGTGCCTAACATTCTGGTAATGTTGTGTGGTTTATGTGGTGAAACCATGTCTACATGGAAGGGTCCTTAAAGTGCTCCAACAACATGTAATCTCTTGCAGGATGTGGAAGATAAGTTTTGTTTCTAATATAATCCAAGACCTATCATAAATTATGCCCAAAGCTTTTTTTGTATCTTTAATCAACCAATCACATCTGCATTAAAAGACTGAACTTGAGCTCCCCAAGTGGTTTTGTTTCCCAAAGTTATAGACTAAAATATTTTCAGTATCCTTGCTTAAACAATACCATTTCATGGTGCAACTCTGTTAAATTGTAGGTCCGTAGGAAGGATTGTCATAGCAACCGAATACAGGGAGCAGAGAGGGATTGAAAGGAAGGGAGGAAGTTCATGTGATGTTCCGATATGTTTCCATCAATCTTCTTTAATTTTGAACTAAAATTCTAGTTCCTTTCTTGTCCTTGAAGTTAGGAACTATTTCTGTTCAGTTAACATTTATGCCTCTTTTTCTTTTTATATGACCTATCATCTAAATGACAGTTGCTAAGTAGACTTAGAGAGAGTTGACAGCATTGGGAAAAGCAATAGAGAAAATATAATACAGCTGTTAATAGCCTCTGCTTATTATTTCCCATGTCATGTTTTTTAAAAGAGAAAGACTTCCACAACACTGCCCTTGTTAACACTTCCTTCCTCCTCCTTTTTCCTTAGCTGTGTTTTGTTTTGTTTTAATAGAAATTAGCAATAATTCGACTGGCTTGAATGGCCTCGCCCACAGATAAGATCTAAAATACCAGTTTCTTTAGTTTAAGAAGAATGAAGGCTATTTATTTCTTTCCTTGACTTTTGGATAAAAAAAACCAAGCCAATCTAAAAAAAACTCCTGAAAATTTGGCATTCCGACAAGTAAGCCATCAACAGCAATAAACCTATCTACATACAATTAAAAAAAAAACATAACCACAAGTTCTTATATCCCAAATCTCACTATTTTCTTATTTGCTTGTTTATTTCTTTAAGAAAATGTATATGGCCATCCAAGTAACTCTGGGCTGCTTACAAAGATAAACACCCTACATATATATAAAACCACCAATACCCCTGGCAACAACAGTTAGCCAAATAAACAACTTGATGGGCTCCATTTCATGGCTGGGAAAACAAGGTCTTCGAGAACTTGTCCCAAAGGTGCTTTTTCAGGAGACAACTGGACTTTCTTGTTTATTCTTTTGAAGACATTTCACTTCTCATTCAAGAAGCTTCTTCAGCTTTGACTGGATGGTTGGGAATGGAAAGATTTATATTCTTTGCAGACAGCTGGTCATTTGCATTCTTTTAGAGGGTTGTGGAAGCACTTGGAGGTTTATCTGTGTCCTCAGGGTCACCTGTGTAGAGTTAATGGTTCCTGTAGTGTGCAATTTTTCTGGAAATCCATTCATATTCCCATACCATTCAAAGGGTGTTCATCCCAAATTGCATAGCTAAAAGTCTGTACAGATTCTCAGTCATCCAGGTCATGTTTGTCCAGTGGTGGTATTCAATTTTTTCTACTACCAGTTCTATGGGTGTGGCTTGGTGGGCGTGGTGTGGCTTGGTGGGCATGGCAGGGGAAGGATCCTGTAAAATCCCATTCCCTCCGCACTAACCTGCTTTCCAGGTCCGTTCTCCTGTGCAGAGCAACAAAAGAAGACCCAGCCAATCAGCTGGGACTCAGGAGGCAGAGAATAGATGGGGGCGGGGCCAGTCAGAGGTGGTATTGGCCGGTTCTCCGAACAACTCAAAATTTTTGCTACCGGTTCTCCAGAACCTGTCAGAACTGACTGAATACCACCTTTCTGGTTGTCCCAAAGGTGCTTCTTCAGAGGCAACTGGACTTTCTTGTTTTTTCTTTTGAAGACCTTTTTTGTCTTTTGTTATATATCTAAAATGCTCAAGGGCTATCCATGAGGCTTATGCCTGGACCAAAGGGAAAATTTTCTATCCCTATATTTAGATTTTTGGGTATGTGTTTTGATCCAGCTGTGAAGGATAATGGGCAGGATTCCTAACGGTCTGCTCGGTGAGCCCAATGCTTGTGATCCACCAAGTTATGTTTTGTCTGCCAAGAAACTTTGGAAGCCTCTTTGGTTTGTGGAAGATACAGTGATCATGCCTGTATAAGAAACACCGTAAATCAAAGTGACAAACTATTTAACTAAATTAATAGATCACATTTGTGGAAGACGTGGAATCTCTCGCCTCGGTAAATTATGCACACCAAATGATCGGTTTTTAAGTAAGAAGGTGTATGATTTGCGTACTTGACAATCGGCTTAGGACCAGAGGTGGGATTCAGCCAGTTGGGGCCCATTCAGGCGAACCGGATGTTAAATTTACATCGGGTTTGCTGAACCGGTAGTTGAACCGACCTGCTGGCCCCACCCACCCTGCCCCGCCCCTCCCAGGAGCCTCCACGTGGCCTGTTTTGGATGCAGTTAAGTGAAGGGTCTGCGCGGAGACTCTGGGAGGGCCCTCCCAGAAGTTCCAGAAGTCTGGAAACGAGCATGTTTCTGGCTTCCGGAGGGCCTTTGGAAACTGGGGAGGCATTTTTGCCCTCCCAGAGGTCCAAGGGAAGCCTCTGGACTCCGGGGAAGGCAAAAAAAATGGCTCTCCCGGAAGTTCTGGTAAGTCACGCCCACCCAGCAACCAGGCAGAGAAACAGTTGTTGGGATTTTTGAATCCCACCCCTGCTTAGGACTTCAGGAAAAGCTGATTAATGCTTGATATAACAATGCCTCTAAAGCATGGCTGTCCAACCTTTCACCTTCCCTGGGCCACATTAGAAGATGAAAATTTGGTTTGGGCCACACATATAATAATTATTATAAAATAATTATATTACAAAATTATATAATAAATTATAAATTATTTTTATTATTTATTATTAATTATTTATTAAAATTATTTATTTTTATTAATTTTCCGGCCAAAACGGGTGGGGGGAGGGGAAGAAACTCGCCCGCCTGCGCCTACCTCTCCTCCTGCAAATGGACCAGCAACCTGGTTACTAAGTGAAACCAGAACCGTGAGGCTCTTGCAGCAGCTTTGCTATCGGCAAGCAGCAGACAAACAGAATTTTATGCGGCAGACCAATAAAGGGGCAGAGCTTGCACGGTGGAACAGGGTGAAAGCTAAGCCAGAGGCTTCAAGCTTGGCAACTTTAAGCTTGTGGGCTAGAACCCCCAAATTCAGCGCCCGCTTTATTTATTCTGCTTGCCAGTGTTTACGCTAACACGCCTAAGCCTGCCTATCCTCCTCCTACCTGCTGGCTACTTGCAAGAAGGTTAAGGGTGGCACTGGGAGAAACAAGGGACCTGGGCGAGCGCACGTTAGGGCTTTCGCAGGCTGACAAGCCTGCTTAGGAAAGCATGGCTGTCAAAGCTAAAGTTTTTGGGTCCTGGGAAGAGACTCACAGTCGTGTTTGCCGACATTGACCACTCGGTTGCTGGCCTGCATATGATGAATCCCGCCTGTGGGACACCTGTTTGATACCCCTGCTATGCTTTTTCGATGAAAAAAATTGGCTAGAATTTCTAAACAATTAAATTTTGAAACAATGACATCACAAGATTTCCTTACAGCGAAAACTGTAAAAAACTGCCTTTTCTACAGGTAATCCTTGTATAACAACTAACATTTGGACCAGCAACCTGGTTACTAAGTGAAACCAGAACTGTGATTATGGTTTTACTTCAACTTTTACTTATCTGCAAAGATCAGACAGACAAACAGAAATTTTATTTCGGTCATTGACCAATAAAGATCTGCAGAGCTTGTAAATTGGCATACAGGGTGAAATCCTAAACCAGAGGTCTTCAAACTTGGCAACTTTAAGACTTGTGGACTTCAACTCCCAGAATTCTCCAGCCAGCTGGAGAATTTAAGACTTTAAAAGTTTCTTTGTTTGGGGACCCCTGTCCTAAACAAAGAAATCAAAAAAGTCTAAATAAAAAGCAATGTTATTGGACCTAGAGGAATTTATGGCTCTGGAAATTCTCAATCATCCAGATCAATGTTATTCCAAAGGTACTTTTCAAAATCAACTGGATTTTCTTAGAGTTTTTTTTTCTCTTTAAAGCATTTCATTTCTCATCCAAGAAGCTTCTGCAGTTCTTCTGAACTGGTCGGTACAGGTAGTCCTATTTAGCAATCAACTGAAGAAGCTTCTTGGATGAGAAATGAAATGTTTTCAAGAAAAATAAAATAAAAACAGTCCAGTTGCCTTTTGCAAAGTACCTTTGAGAGTAGAACAATTTACTTCTCCCTAAAATGCTTAAGATAATATCATAGCTTTTTAAAATATGTTTGGACACAAAGTATACACTTTGACAACAATGACAACTTTATTATTGCTTTAAATCAGAACAGAAATAGCATTGTAAACAATAAGACATAACAATATGAAGAAATATAATAAATGCCAATCTTTGTATCCGAGACAGTGCAATTAGCTACTCACACCCATAAGGAATATAAATAGTATGCTGGGTTCTGCCTACAATAAAGCCAAAAAAATAAAAAATAAATTAGCGGCTCGGTAAATTCTTCCTTGCACCCTGTCAGAAAAGAGTATATACTGTAATATAAATAACTTATTTGACCTGTGAAATTAGCGAATAAAGGCAAAATTAGTCTCATTCAAGAATAAGCAAAACACTGAAAGATAAAAAGCACACAGATTAAAAGAAGCACTCTTTAATGTGCAAGAAAAACTGAGTAGGGGCTCTACAGATAATCTAAACCCAGGCCTGGAAACAGAGCCAGATCTTAAGAGACTTCCAGAACCCCAAGATAATGGGAACTATGCATATTTTCAAGGTGATGCACCTCCCAAAAGCAGGGGCTGCAACACAGAAAGTACATTTCCTCAGTCCCACCATGCACCTCTAAAAACGTCTGGTTTGGCTCTGCAACCAACCAAGGCAGACACAGACCTCAACAGATAATTAGAACTGCAGAAAAAACAATTGCTACCAATCTGTCCTCCATTGAGGACCTGTATACTGCACAGGTCAAAAAGAGGGCTCGGGGCTGTGAAAATATCCACAGACCCCTCACATCCTAGACATAAATTGTTTTAACTTCTAACTTCAAAATGGCATTATAGAGCATTGCACACTAGAATAACTAGACACAAGGACAGATTTTTGCCCACATGCCATCACTCTGCTAAACAACTAATTCCCACAACACTGTCAAACTGTTTATTAACACTGTATTACTATTATTCTTCTCATCCTTCCTATTACCTATCTCCTTTTCTACTTATGACCATAACCTTGTTGCTTATATCTTACGATTTATATTGTTTTATTTAGTTTCCTAGTATGATTTTGATTGCTTATTTAGTATCCTAGGGCTATCACTAAGTGTTGTATCTTATGACTCATGATGAATGTATTTATGATGATTATGATCATGATTCATCACTTATATATTTTATGTAAACGGAGAGCTTATGCACCGAAGACAAATTCCTTGTTTGTCCAATCACATTTGGCCAATAAAGAATTCTATTTCTAACCAGTCAACATGGAGCACACCCACCCTGCCCGAACACAGTGGAAAGAGAGAAACAACTGGAGACAGATAACTAGGGCCTAGGGCCACAATTGGCTTTATACTCGACTTTGATTATACTCAGTAGCTACTGATGGCCAAATCTGGCCCTAGGATTAGGTTCTGCCTCGGTTTACTTCTTTCAATAAACAACCTGAGTCGGAAAGTCCTTTAAAAGCAATTTATTAGAGTACTTTGATAAAGTGGAGTCTCCCTATGAAAAGGGAGAAGACCCGTCTTACATACATTCCCTTTTATAGTTAAGACATCAGAAAAAAATGAAAGAGGAAAGGTGATTGGACAGGACAAACGTAACTTCCTCTTTGCCTAGGCCCATTATGACAAACCTATGGCACGCATGCCATAAGTAGCACGCAAAGCCATTTGTGCCGGCACATGAGCCGCAGGCAAACTTACCTCACTGCGCATGCGCGTGCCTCACAACTGATTTTTCATCCTCCTAGAGGTTTGGAAAAAGCCTCTGCAAGGCTTTTCAGGACAAATAATAGGCCCGTTTCGTCACTTCCTATAATACCGGAAGTAATGAAACGGGCCTATTATTCGTCCTGAAAAGGCTTGCAGAGGCTTTTTCCAAGTCTCTGGGAGGCCGAAAAAGGCCTCAAACCAGCTGAAAAATCAGCTGTGAGGGGTGGGGTGGGGTGGGTGGTGGAGATTGCGTGCGCATGTGCGGGGGCGTGGGGGGCACACATTGCATTCTGGGTGCTGGCACACGAATGCATGCATGCTGGTGCAATTTTTGGCACAGGAGCCCAAAAAGGTTAGCCACCACTGGCCTAGGCAATCATTTACATGTAGTGAAACATATTACATATTTGCATCCCATGATTCCACACATGTTCATTAAAATGAAGTGTGGCAATGGAAGGGGTGAAAGTTTTACGATGTTAATAAGCAAAAAAAAGGCTGTTTGGAGTTCATGAGACAAATCAGATGCCAATTAGCTCTAGCAAGTTCTCTTTTATCAGGAGACATTGTCCTGACAAGCTATCAATCAATTCATACAGCAACAGGATAAAAAGTTTTCCTAATTCCAGTCTGTGCTGGTTTGATAAACCCTTATCACCATTTTCAAAGAGAGAAAAATAAGTCAAATTAAAATACAATGTTAGTTAACAATATAACAAAATCCATGTCATGTGTGTGGTGGTTCGCCAGCAGCCTGTGCAGATGGCAGCGGAATCGGACAGTGGGGAAGAAAAGGGATCAGTCTGGGAGTCTGGGACTGGACTCGGATGAGGGTCCTGCATCCAATCCAGAGATGGGGCCAGGACCATCTGGGAGTGGGGTGCTGACTCTGGAGCCTCCGGAGTCTGGCAGCAGCGAGGCAGAGGAACAAAGGGAGCCTGTTCCCAGGGGCCATTTGCACAGAGCTGCTGGAAGGCGAGAGCAGCTGAAGCAGAAGGGGGACTTGGGAGTAAGGCTGGGAGGTGATTGCCCCTCCCATAAGGGATAAAGGACAGGCAAAGATGACGAAACCTTTGAGGAAGCAAAGTTGTTCGTTCAGTTTAGATTCATTCTTGAAGCTCTTTGTATTTTGGTTGGTTTTTTTTTCTAGTTCATTTAACACTTCTGTTATTGGCAGCTCTTCACAGGAAAGAAAGGTGGATGTTTATTTCGAGGGACTGTCTGAGATTCATTACCGGCTGGGAATGAAAATAATTCCCAGTGTTGCAATAAACAAGACTTGTTTTTAAAATAAGCATGTGCATAATTACAGTCTTGGAAGCCTTGGTCAGAACAATGTGCCCCTCACCACCTGGCAACCAAAGCAGCTTGAGTAGCGGCTATCATACCTGGGCATAATGACAAGTATCTATTACTGCTCACACCATTGCATTCTGAACCGGATGTACGTAGCTTCTCTATGGTTTTTAAGAGCAGCCTCAGGTAGGTAGCATTGCAATTGTCCAATCATGCATTGATGAGGGTGTGAATGCTTACACCATTATTTAAAAGGATAAAACAATGAAGGGGTGGGAATGTACTATTAATTTTACGGGAATGAAAAGCTGCATATATATTTTTTTAATCACAGCTGATTTTCCATTTTTATAGCTTCATAATTTGAATGTCAGATGTTGCAACTAAGAAATCTCTTGCTAATTATTCAGTTGTTAATACCCTATTCCAGGGGTGGGCAAACTACGGCCCGCGGGCCACATCCGGCCCGTCGGTCTGTCCAATGCGGCCCGCCCCTGAAAAAAATCGCTGCCATTGGTCTGTCCAATCCGGCTCGCCCCTGAAAAAAAATCGCTGGGCATGGCGTATTGCCCTGTGCCGCGTGGCCCCCAAAGCTGCAAAACAGTGCGGAGCGATCTAGGGGTAGGAAAGAAAAGAAATTTGCAAGGCCTCGGCTGGGAGTTCGAAATCACCTTCGAGTGCGACCTCTCCGAAGGTGAGTCCCCCGATCCCCCTTTTTTCCGGGGCTTCCAGGCTTAAACTTTGCAAAGGCAAAGCTTGCAGGCTGGAGCGTCTTCCCGCCGAGAGCGGGAAGGGTTCCACCCGGGCGGGTGGGGTGGGCTGCTTGGAGCCACCTAAAGCTAGGCCACTGCTGGTGGAGCCTTGCCCTGCCTTGGTGCACCGTTTCCTGGCTCGGCGGTCCTGCTCGGGCGGCACTTTAAAAGCCTGCTCCCAGCACCCAAGCATTCCAGCAACTTTCCGCTTTGTTTTAACTCACGGGTGCTTGTGCCTGGCCCCGAGCCGCGTGGCGGAGGGAAGCCCGGTGGGCGGGCGGGCAGGCGGGCTGCTTGGAGGAGGCGACCGGGCGGCGCTCCGGGCTTCCCTCCGCCGTGCGTGCTCGGGGCGAGGTGCGAGCACCCGCGAGTTAAAACAAAGCCGAAAGTTGCTGGGAAGTTGCTCGGTTCCGGGGCTTCCAGGCTTAAACTTTGCAAAGGCAAAGTTTGCAGGCTGGAGCGTCTTCCGCCGAGGAGCGGGAAGGGTTCCGCCTGGCAGGTGGGGCGGGCTGCTTGGAGCGGGCTGCCGTGCGGCTCAGGCGGCGCAAGCGCCTGCAAGTTAAAACGAAGCCAAAAGTTGCTGGGAAGTTGCTCAGATTTCCGGGGCTTCAGGCTTAAACTTTGCTCGGGCAGCACTTTAAAAGCCTGCTCCCAGCACCCAAGCAACTTCCCAGCAACTTTCGGCTTCCTTTTAACTCACGGGCGCTCGCGCCTGGCCCCAAGCCGCGGCGGAGGGGAAGTCCGGCGGGCAGGCGGACTGCTTGGAGGAGGCTCGGGCTTCCCCTCCGCCAGGCACGAGCGCCTGTGAGTTAAAAGGAAGCCGAAAGTTGCTGGGAAGTTGCTGGGTTTCGGGGCTTCAGGCTTAAACTTTGCAAAGGCAAAGTTTGCAGGTTGGAGCGTCTTCCGCCGAGGAGCAGGAAGGGTTCCGCCTGGCGGGTGGGCGGGCTGCTTAAACTTTGCTCGGGCGGCACTTTAAAAGCCTACTCCCAGCACCGAGCAACTTCCCAGCAACTTTCGGCTTCCTTTTAACTCGCGGGCGCTTGCGCCTGGCCGAGCCGCGCAGCAGGCGGGCAGGCTGCTGGAGGAGGCGACCCAGCAACAGGCAGTTTCGCCCGGGCTCCGCTCAGGTGTCCGGCTGGGGCTGTCAGGAGTTGCTACCGCCGGCGCAGCTCCGTGCGGCTCAGTCCGCGTTGCCTTGGGAAGGAAAAGGCAAAACCAGGAGCCGCTGAGCCTGAGCCTCCGGTGCCGCTGCTCCCGTTGCAAAGCACCGCCGTGGCTCTTCCTTTTTGCCTTTCCCTTCCCGAGGCAATGCGGGACTGGGAGCGCGCGGAGCCACGCTGGCAGTAGCAACTCCTGACTCAGGGGCCTCCGAGGGGAGGGGAAGGAGGAGAAGAGGGTGGGGAAGGGTGGGGGAGATTCCCAAAATCTTGTGCTGATCCGGCCCGTCTGTCAAATTTTAAAAGTCAATGCGGCCCCCAAGCCAAAAAGTTTGCCCACCCCTGCCCTATTCCCTTCATTAATAGTGTCCCATTTTATTTATTTTTAAGTCACATATTTGCATGTTTTCCATTATAGATCATTTCCCAACATCAATGAAGAGTGCCTAGAAAACACACAGACACACACAATCCTATGCAATCACCAAGTTCTTATCTTATCAAACCTGGGCTGCCATTTTCAGCTAAACCAATCTCTGTGATTAATCTCTCCTCACTAAATGTGTACAGGTATTAAATGTGTGTGTTCAGGTTATATATATTTTCTAGAAACCTATTTTTACAGTATAATGGAGAGAATGGGAATGCAGAGTATTATTTAGACAATAACACCTCAAGGATGTGTTACTTTGCTTGTAAGCACTTTGCGATGTGAAAGTTTTGTTTTGCCCAATTAGGGGGTTTGTTATCCATTTGCAGAATTTATGACAAATTATTTTCCTTTAAGATAAATTACTACCCGGGGGTCTTTTTAGTTTAATACAATTTATTATGTTTGGAGAAGCTTTTTTCTTTAAAAAAAATTTTTTTGTACTGAAAAAGAAATGAATAGGTTGACCTGTTTTTTGAGCTATTTCATCATCTACATTGTGTCTCATAGATTCTGTTTACTTGGCTTCAGTTAGATTTTTTATTTATTTTATTTATTTATTTGATTTGCCAATTGTTTACAAGATAATAAGTATAAGTGTATACATAGTTGTGAATACATGAAATGGGTACATATAAGAAAAATAAAAGAAGAATAAGAGAAACAATAGGACAGGGACGGTAGGCACGTTGGTGCGCTTATGCACGCCCCCTACAGACCTCTTAGAAAAGGGGTGAGGTCAATAGTAGACAGTCTAAGGTTAAAGTTTTTGGGGTTTGGGGAAGAAACTACAGAGTCGGGTAGAGTATTCCAGACATTGACCACTCTATTGCTGAAGTCGTATTTCCTGCAATCAAGTTTGGTGCGGTTAACTTTGAGTTTGTATCTATTGTGTGCTCTTGTGTTGTTATGGTTGAAGCTGAAGTATTCATTGACAGGTAGGACATTGCAATGTATGATTTTATATACCATGCTTAAATCAGACCGAAGACGGCGTAATTCAAGGTTTTCTAGTTCTAGAATTTCAAGTCTGGTGGCATAAGGTATTCTACAACGAGTAGAGGAGTGGAGAACTCTTCTTGTGAAATATTTCTGGACTTTCTCAATTGTGCTAATATCAGATATGTAATGTGGGTTCCAGACTGATGAACTGTATTCGAGTATTGGTCTAGCAAATGTTTTGTGTGCTCTGGTTAGTAGTGTGATATTACCAGAGAAAAAGCTATGTAGGATTAGGTTAACAACTCTTAATGCCTTTTTGGCTATGTAGTTGCAGTGGGCTCTAGCACTTAGATCATTAGAGGTGAGTATTCCAAGGTCCTTTAGAGAGCTTGGGTCATCAACAAGATCTTGACTATTCAGCTTGTATTTTATTTTCTGATTTTTTTTGCCAATATGTAAGACAGAGCATTTATTTATTGAGATTTGAAGTTGCCATTTGTTTGACCATTCTGATACATAGTCAAGATCTTTTGTAGGGTAGCAGTATTGTCTGTGGTATTGAACAGCTTTACATCATCAGCAAAAAGAACGCAATTGCTCTTAATATGATCACAGAGGTCATTTATGTAGAGTATGAAGAGAGTTGGTCCTAGAACACTGCCTTGGGGGACACCACTATTGACAGGTACAGAATTTGATAGGACGCTCCCAATTTTGACCATTTGTTGTCTGTTTGACAGGAATGCTTCTATCCAGTTATTCAGTTGTCCAGAGATACCATAGGATTTTATTTTTAGGAGTAGTTTGTCATGTACCACTGAATCAAAGGCTTTACAGAAGTCTATGTAGATTCGTCTCTCGCTTTGCCCTGGTCGAGTTGTGTCGTCCATATGTTTTTGCAGTGTAAGAGTTGCAGATTACAGGATAGTTTTTTTCTGAAACCAAATTGTTTATTGGAGAGTAGGTTGTTTGTCTCTAAGTGGAGGATGATGGATTGGTTAATAATTGATTCCATGACTTTACAGGTGACGCAGCATAAGGAGATTGGTCTGTAATTTTCAACTAGGCTTGGGTCTCCCTTTTTGAAGATGGGGATGACTGTGGCTTGTGACCATAGGTTAGGCAAGGAGCTGGTCCTGAAAGATTTTTCAAAGATTATGCTTAGAGGTTTGGCTATGGCAGTGGATAGCTTTTTAAGAAGTAGGCACATATTCCATCCGGTCCAATAGATAGAGATGGTTTTAGATTGCGTAGTGCTTTTTCAACATTGTCTTCTGTAAAATCGATATGTATTAGATCATTGTTGTTATCTGTGGTACGGCTAGGAAATACTGGGCATGATCCATTGCTGTTTACAAATACTGAGCCGAAGAATGTGTTAAAGAGGTTGGCTTTAATGGTGTCGTCGTTGCAGTCTTTACCATCAGGTCCTATCAAGGGTGGGATGGACCTTGAGTCTTTTAGTTTGTTGTTTACAAAATTGTAAAAAGCACGGGTGGAATTGGTGCTTAGAAGGTTTTCCTCTTGTTTAATGTGATAATTGGTGCATTCGGTCTTTATCTGGTGGCATAAATTTTTGTATTGGCTTTTGAAATTGGCAATGTGACCAGATTTGTTTTTCCGCCAGAGTGATCTCTTTTTGGATTGAAGTTTCCTTATTGTTATGGATAATCTGCTTTTTTGTTTTGTTTTGGGAGTTGTTGTTGGTACATATAGTTTGATGACTCTTTTGACTTCAAGTAAAAATATGTTGTAATGGTCTTCAACAGTATTGCATCCAGTGAATAGAGATTGCCAATCAAGGGATGAGAGATCGTTGTCTATAAGATCATAGTTGCCTTTTTTGAAGTTACAATTGGGGATTACATCATTGTGGTGATTTTTGTGTGGGTGTATGTTGAGACAAAAGTCAATCATATTGTGGTCACTGCTGGAAAAGGGTTCTTTAGTTTGTATTCCGTAAATTAAATTCAAACTATTGCAGAAGATGAGATCGAGGCAGTTGTTTAGTCTAGTGTTGTTGGTTACTAGTTGTTCCAGTCCGAGATTTGTAATAGCATTGTAGAAGGTTGTGTGTATGATTTCAGTTGTACATTCATTTAGGGTCCAGTCAATATGAGGTAGATTGAAATCACCAAGAAAGATAAAAGGGTATGGGCAGGATGCAGCCCATGTTAGTAATGTATTTAGCTTGTTTACATGTTCGATGTCATAATCAGGTGCTCTGTAACATAGTAAGAATCGAATTGTGATATTTAAGGATAGTTCACAGATGATGGTCTCAGGAAGAGCAAGCTCCTGGGTAACTTGGATATTTTTTAGATGTAAGGACTTTTTATAGAAGATAGCAACACCACCTCCTCTACGAATTTCACGATCTGATCGGTAAACATGATAGTCCCTTACTGTGGTAATGGAGTCAGGGAGAGATGCATTGAGCCATGTTTCACAGACAAATATAATGTCGAATTTAGCCATATTTAGTAGGAGGAAAAATTCAGGTATTTTATTCACGAGGCTTCTTGCATTGAGTAGTTTGCATTTAAGGCCAGTAGTAGTTGGAATTGAGGTAGTTAGGGGCGTGCAAAAAAAAATGTATGTGTGGTCCTGTATTAAGGAAGTATAAGATTTGGAAGAAAGTGTTGTCATATTTCCATGCCATCTTTATATACAGTATACTTGGCTCTCAAAAAATGTTATTTATATTCTTAGCAAAGTAAGCATTTAATTGATTGAATAATGTATCTGAACAGTCACTATTACTGGTAACTTACCATGTACTGTAATTCTCTGAACTAAAAGTCTCCATTTGAACAAGAATTGATTTCCAGAATCAAGATAAAGGAAGATTCTGGTAGATATGGTAAGAATAGACCAATTCCTAGCTTCATCTGACTGTTAAAAAATTATTTGAAAGAATCTGTCAATTTAAAAACAGAAAGTAAAACAGATATGCTACAAAGCAAAACATCTATAGCTAACATCATTTTGTTTACAAGTAAGGATCTTAAGAAAATAAAAATTATGTATACCTACAGTCTAATGTTTTATTTGAAAGTGGAGCAATTTAAATCAGAGGGGAAAAAATCAAACTAAGTTTAGCTTAGTAATAGAAAATATTGTGGTAGCCAAGAGAGGATGAGCCTCAACTGTTAGTCTTGTGGTCCCTGGATGTTTGTATAGGCCAGGCTTGTCCAACCCGCGGCCCATGGGCCGCATGCAGCCCAGGTCACCTCGTAATGCGGCCCAACGCCCATCCCAACCTTCGTGAAAGATCCAGCGAGGAGGAGGAGAGGCAGGCGCGAGGCGGGGCGGGGCGAGGCGAGCAACAGAAAAGGCGGGAAGCCACAGCACAAAAGTCCCGCCCCGCCACCTCCTTCTGTTGCTGCCGCCGCCGCTGCTGCTTCTGCCGCTGCCGCCGCTTCTGCCCCCACCGCCGCCACCGCCGCCGCTGCTGCTTCTGCTGCTGCCCCCGCCGCCGCTTCTGCCCCGCCGCCGTCGCTGCTGCTTCTGCCCCGCCGCTGCTGCCACTTCTGCCGCCGCCGCCGCTGCTGCTTCTGCCCCCACTGCCGCTGCCGCATTTGCAGGAGGAGACGTAGGCACGAGGCGGGCGAGCTTTCTCCCCCTCCCCCCACCCCGCAAAATTTGGCTGGAAAATTAATAAAAATAAATAATTTGCAGGAGGAGAGGTAGGCACGAGGCGGGCGAGTTTTGTCCCCCCCTCCCCCCCCGCAAAATTTGGCTGGAAAATTAATAAAAATAAATAATTTGCAGGAGGAGAGGCAGGCGCGAGGCGGGGCGAGGCGAGCAACAGAAAAGGCGGGAAGCCGCAGCCCAAAAGTCCCGCCCCGCCACCTCCTTCTGTTGCCGCCGCCGCCGCTTCTGCCCCCGCCGCCACTGCTGCCGCTTCTGCCCCGCCGCCGCTGCTGCTTCTGCCCCCACCGCCGCTGCCGCTTCTGCCACCGCCGCCGCCGCTGCTTCTGCCCCCGCCGCGGCTGCTGCATTTGCAGGAGGAGAGGTAGGCACGAGGCGGGCGAGCTTTCTCCCCCCCCCTCCCCGCAAAATTTGGCCGGAAAATTAATAAAAAATAAATAATTTGCAGGAGGAGAGGTAGGCACGAGGTGGGCGAGCTTTCTTCCCCCCAAAATTTGGCCGGAAAATTAATAAAAATAAATAATTTGCAGGAGGAGAGGTAGGCACGAGGTGGGCGAGCTTTCTCCCCCCACAAAATTTGGCCGGAAAATTAATAAAAAATAAATAATTTTTAATAAATAATTAATAATAAATAATAAAAATAATTTGGCCGTATTTTGGCTTGAGTTTGGCTGCAGAGCCAAAGTGCGATCTGGCAACCCTGCGCCCCATCCATTATATTAGCTCCGCCATCTTATATTAGCTCCGCCATCTTGCGGCCTGTGCCACTTTCTGGTAGTCAGGAGACTAAGGCTGGGTTCACACAACGGATTTTGACACAAAATTGGCTGTGGAATTCTGCATCAAAATCCAATTGCATTCCACTTCCCATTAATTTGAAAGGGAAATCTGTAATATAATGCACATAGTAATCACATTGATTATTAAACCAAGCTTTCTAAAAGTCCTTTATTTTTACATTCCAGCATGGCTTCTGAAATCTCAAAAAAATAAAAACAAACACAAAAAAAGAAAAATTATAGATGAAGGAAGAGTGTTCCAAGAAAAGTGGACAGATGAATAATTTTTTGTTGAGTCCAATAGTAAGGCAATCTGCTTAATTTGCAAAGAATCAGTGCCAGTTTTCAAAGACTACAATTTGAAAAGGCATTACATGACAAGACATGCTGAGAAATTTGCTGTGTATGAAGGAATGTGTCATAAAGACAAAATTGCTGAACTGAAAAAAAATCTATCATCTCAACAAAATTATTTTTAAATAGTATTGATTCAATCAAATTCTATTGTCAAAGCCAGTTATGTGGTTGCAAACCTGATAGCCAAAAAATCAAAACCGTATTGCGATGGTGAGTTTATTAAGGAATGCATGGAAACCGTGGCTGATATAATTTGCCCGGATAAAAAAGGGGACTTTTCAAAAATCAGTTTGTCTCACCAGACTGTAGCCAGGCAAATTGAACATATAGGAAACTCCATCGAAAAAGTTGTGAAGAGTAGAGCTGCTCATTTTAAATTTTATGCTATGGCAATAGACGAAAGTACAGATGCTACAGATACAGCTCAATTGGCAATTTTTATTAGAGGCAATGATGACAACTATAATATCACTGAAGAAATGGCTGCTTTAGTTCCACTGAAAGACACAACTAAAGCAAGAGATTTATATGAAGCTGTGAAAAATACATTTTTCATTTGCTAACATATCTGGCGTAGCTACTGATGGTGCCCCTGCAATGATAGGTAACAGAGATGGACTTGTAAAATTGATAGAAGATGATGCAATTGCCTCCCAAAATTTCATTATGATTAAATATCACTGCATAATACACCAAGAAAATTTATGTGCAAAAGCTTTAAAGATGGCTAATATCATGCAGATTGTCATCAAGGCTGTAAATTTCATAAGGTCCAAGGGATTGAATCATCGCCAATTCCAGGAATTCCTTAAATTTATGGATGCTGAGTATGGGGACATCATTTACTTTTCTGAAGTAAGATGGTTAAGTCGAGGGAAAATGCTGGCAAGATTTTATGATCTGAGAAATGAAATCAAGTCATTTATGGAATCTAAAGCAAAATGTGTGCCAGAACTTGAAGATGAAAACTGGCTCACAGATTTGGCATTTTTAGTCGACTTGACCACTCATTTAAATTAGTTAAACATGCGTCTTCAAGGTGAAAACCAATTGATCAGCACAATGTTTCAAACTATAACAGCGTTCGAAATGAAACTGAAACTATGGCATTCTCAAATGAAGGCAAAAAATTTGATGCATTTTAGCACATTGGCTAAACACGCCTCTGTGAACACGGAAAAATATGCAGCCTTGCTTTTCAATTTGGTACAGGAATTTCAGAACAGGTTTCAAGATTTTAGAAAAAATCAGCCATCTTTTCTGATATTTGCAACTCCATTTTCAGTGGACATTAATATATTACCTGCCAATTTGCAAATGGAATGCATAGAGCTCCAATCTGACATTCAACTGAAAGAAAAATTTGACCGTGTCTCTTTAATGGACTTCTATAAGATATATCTTCCCAGAGAAAAATATCCTTCACTTCACAATCATGCCATGTCATCGCTATTTGGAAGCACCTACAGTTGTGAGCAGCTATTTTCAAGGATGAAGCACACAAAGAATAAAACTAGAACCAAAATATCTGATGAGCACCTTGAGCACTCACTGAGAATTGCAACAAGTTACATCGAAGCAAATATGGATGCATTGGTGGCTGAGAAACAATGTCAAACATCTCACTAACTTCATTTCCAAATAAATTTTATATGTTAACTATGTTTTCTATGTTGTTGTTGTTTTTTTTGGATGATCAGGTATCATTACTGTTATTTTATTTTATGTGCGGCCCAAACCAAATTTTCATCTTCTAATGTGGCCCAGGGAAGGTGAAAGGTTGGACACCCCTGGTATAGGCAGTCCCCATTTAGTGACTACAGTTTGGAAGAGACGTGATAGCAATCTTCAAATATTTGAATATTTCCTGTTACAGGAAAGACTGTGGATTTTTCTCTGTAACTCTCAAGGATAGGACACAGACCACTGGATGGAAGGTTTAGGGTGAAATCAGACTTCAAACAAGGAGGAATTTCCTAACCATGAGACTTAGTAACTTCCTAGCCCTGAATCAGGAACTGCCTTAATCTGAAGTTTTAAGTGTGGATATTTTAAACAACAATTGGTCAGCCATTTGTTGGGAAGTGTATATGGATTCCTACCTGAACAAGGGTTAAACTGTACTAGGGCAGGCATTTGAAAATAAGCTACCTCCCAACCTAGCTTCCAAATTCCAAAATGTCCACCAGACCCCCAAGCAGTGGTGGGATTCAATTTTTTTTACTACTGGTTCTGTGGGCTTGGTGGGTGTGGCTTGGTGGGCGTGGCAGGGGAAGATTACTATAAAATCTCCATTCCCACGCCACTCCAGGGGGAAGGTTACTGCAAAATCCCATTTCCTCCCACCCCACTAACCTGCTTTCCAGCTCCATTCTCCTGTTCAGGGCAACAAAAGAAGACCCAGCCGATCAGCTGGGACTCGGGAGGCAGAGAATAGATGGGGGTAGGACCAGTCAGTCAGTCAGAGGTGGTATTTACCGGTTCTCTGAACTACTCAAAATTTCCGCTACTGGTTCTCCAGAACTGGTCAGAACCTGCTGAATACCACCTCTGCCCCAAAGGTTACCAAGATAATGTCCCCCTCAATTTTATCTGAATTGTTCTCCCTTTTAACATTATTTGTTCAAACACAGAGATTCAATCTGTTTCACTTATCCTTCTAAAGTGCCCACTGTATTCTCACAGGCAATCAGAGCTAATACACCTGCTCGTGAATCTGATAAACTCCGCTCATGATGAAGAGATTAAGATATTCCTACTGAATGATCAATACCAAATGGTTCAAAGGCAGTAGCAATGCTTTTTTATTAATAGACTTTGGTAGCTACAATGAATTGTCAATTTATATGATTTCTTCCTTTTATATATGTATATATTGTTATGTATATCCCCATTAATGATGTGCTGTATTTTTAAATTCTGTTACTTAGTCTTAGAATGCAAATAAACAGCTAAATACAGATAGTCCTTGACTTATAACAATTCCTTTAGTGACTTGTTCATACTATTATGGAAAAACAAAAAGCTGTGATTTGATGCTAATGCCTTTTTCTTTTCTTTTCCCTATCTTTTCTCACTTCTCTTTCTCCTTTCCTTTCCCTCCTCTTTGCTCTTTTATTTTATTTTACTTTTTGTATTTTGTATTTTATAATACTTAATCACTTAATAAAAAAATCTTTGAACAATTCATTTAGTGACTGTTCAAAGTTGCAACAGCACTGAAAAAAAGTGACTTATGACCTTTTTTTCACACTTACAACCAGAGGTGGTATTCAGCAGGTTCTGACCAGTTCTGGAGAACTGGTAGCGGAAATTTTGAGTAGTTCAGAGAACCGGCAAATCCCACCTCTGACTG
The DNA here is from genome assembly GCF_049901735.1 of Notechis scutatus. NCBI lineage: Eukaryota > Metazoa > Chordata > Lepidosauria > Squamata > Elapidae > Notechis > Notechis scutatus. The sequence goes on along the minus strand of NC_142012.1, from coordinate 98,157,960 downwards.
ACCCTGCCCCCATCTATTCTCTGCCTCCCAAGTCCCAACTGATCAGCTGGGTCTTCTTTTGTTGCCCTGCACAAGAGAATGGAGCTGGAAAGCAGGTTAGTGAGATGGGGAGGGAATGGGGATTTTGCAGTATCCTTCCCCTGCCATGCCCACCAAGCCATGCTCACAGAACCGGTAGTAAAAAAAAATTTGTATCCCACCACTGCTTACAACTCTTGCAGCATCCCTTTCACATGATCAAAATTTAGATGTTTGGCAACTGACTTATACTTATGACGGCTGCATTGTTCCGGGATCATGTAATCCTGTTTTGCAACCTTCTGACAAAGTCAATGGGGAAGCCAGATTCACTTACCAACTGTGTTACTAACAAAACAACAGCAATGATTCACTTAAGAACAAAACAACAGCAATGATTCATAAATGTCATGAAATAGAGCAAAGCTCACTTAACAAATGTTTCTCTGAGCAGCAGAAATGTTGGACTCCAATGTGGTCACGAGTCGAGGATTCCCTGTAAAAATAAAACATTTTATTGATTGATTGATTAAATTTGTTTGCTATCCATCTCACTTCGAAATGAGGTAAAGTGAAACTAAAAGCTTGATACTAATTGAATTCTGGAATTTGTACTCTCATGTACTAACTAGACGGGGAGAAATGTTCTATATTTGGGGAAATGAAAAAAATCATGGGGAAAAGCTAAAAATGACAAGAGGAACATGACATCAGTTGGAAAAGGAAATACAGAAGCTTTGCTACATGCAAGAATCTCCCTGTGCATCCATTTCTATATGTCCTGTTTAATTTATATTTCTTTGTACAATATCTCTCAGTGGATTTTAAAGTGCACAGAATAAACGTTTCACTAGTAGGAAAATTGACAAGGTTATCAGACTTTGAAAGAGAAATTGGCTTCAGGAACGTTAGAATTGCATTCCACAGTTCGTTGGAGCATTTTATATTTTTAAACAAAGTACCATATGCTATTCAAATATCTTCTGAATAAAAGATTCTTTCCATAATGCACACAGCATGGATTTCTTGCCATCTGAACAGAGTAATACTCCAGAGGCTTAAATTCTCATTTTATTTTAAAAAATAATGTTTCCTTACTTGTTCATGCAAGGAAAGCTGTATTAAGGCAACTTTTCATAACCCATTTCAAAACCCCTCAAGATGCTTTTGACTACAATTTCCATCATCCCCGGTCAGCATGGCCAGTGACAACAAGGCATCAATCATTTGTTGTTTTATCGTGTTTTAAATTAGAGTCAATTTAAACTTAAATTAACACCATTTTATTGAGTTATTTTAGCAGCAAGCAATAATAAGATTGTATTTGCAGCCCAATCACAGTATCTCCCTTTTTATTATTACCAAAACTAATAACAGTCACTTCCTGTCTCCCTGCATCTTCTCCATTAATCAAATGTTGCAATATGTATGGTATTCAGCTTTGTTCAAGTATTTTCCCACGTCATTATAGTTGTGCTTTTAAAGTTGTAGCAACATTTCGGCAGAATCTCATCTGCCATCATCAGGCTTCTGTATTGTTTTCATCTGTGAGTCAGGCTTTCACAGCCTTTTCTGTTTTAAATTTGGTGCTAGCCTACTGCTGTGCCAGAATGGGTTTTTCTTCATCCTGATTGGTTGGGAGTCTTGGTCTATGTTTATTGGTCTTGGAGTTTGCTGTGTTCTGCTTGATTGGTGTTTCTAATATCTTCTGTCTGTTTTGTAGCGGGGTTTTTTGTTTTTTTTTGGTCTTGATTGGCTGGCAACATTGTGTTTTGTGTCTTGGAGGCTTTTAGTACAGTTTGGCTTTGGGTAAACGGACAGCTATCATTTATTAGGAAGCTAGGTTTCATCTGGGTGCCTGGTTGGGGTTGTTTGAGCTGGAGGTATCGGGGGGGTGTCTGTTTGTGCCCAGGTGTTTGCCTGGCTTGTGGTGTGGAGATTTTTTTGTTTGTGAGTGCAGGCTTCCAGATAATTGACAGTCTGGTGGAGTCATCTCTTCTATTCATGCTTTCAGGTCGTTTTTCAATCTCTATGGTTTCTCTCTCTCTCACACACACACACACACACATACACACACACACATATATACACACAATACAATACAGTATCCTTCAATACAATACAATACAATACAATACAATACAATACAATACAATACAATACAATACAATACAATACAATACAATACAATATAGAAGCCTGATGATGGAAGATGAGATTCTGCCGAAACGTCGCTACAACTTTAAAAGCACAACTATAATGACGTGGGAAAATACCTGAACAAAGCTGAATACCGTATATATAGATACCCGCAAAAACTTAAGAATAGATAGATAGATAGATATAGATATAGATATAGATATAGATATAGATATAGATATAGATATAGATATAGATATCTTAATCCCTAAGGTTTGGATCTAGGCTTGTTTATCCATGAATTGGGCAAATTAATTCCTTGCTTCCTTTCTCTTTTGTAGTGGCAATGTACAAGTGTCTAAACTTTCTATTCTTTTTTATTCTGATATTCTTCCCACATGCTGCATAGCTGCACACAACAGTTCCTTCTGCCTCTATGGTTTAACCTGAATTGATTTCATATATTCCGTCTTTTTTATATTTCTTTCATATCTTTAAAATATGTGGCATAAAGAAACACACATACTTATGCATACAATACAAACCAACTATTGACAAGTTCCAGCTTGTACGTTGAGTACTGAACAAACAATGAGTACTGGGACAACATTTTCACGTCAAAACGCATTGAGTACCAAATTCAATGAGTTTCAAAGCAGTTGAGTACCAAGGTTCCACTATATCTGTCTGTCTATCTATCTATCTATCCATCCATCCATCCATCTCTTCATCATCCATACAGACACACTCATATTCATATATGTAAAATAAGTCTGGGAAAAAAATATATTTTCTGTCTTTTTTTCTTTTTGTACGAAATTTGCTGTGTCCAAGTGCCACCCTCTAGCCTTCTCTGTCTTTCATGTTCAGTGACTGCCAGTCAGCTTAGGTGATCCTAAGAAATATCACGTCTTTACTGTGTGTGTGCATGTGTGTGTGCGTGTGCGTGCGTGTGTATTCCATTTTTAGCATAAATTTCCATGACATGAGCAGCATTTCCATACAGTAATGAACCTTTATATACATTTTTTATAAATATAAATAGCAACAATATATGCAACTTTCAGAATCCTGCATTGCTTTTGAATGCATTTTCCATAATTAAATACTTTCCATAGATTTTTGATTGGAGAAAGGTTAGAGGGTCCCTCCAATCAACAGAATTTATTTGGACAGATCTCACATTCATATTCTCCGATAAAAAAGCTGTTGTGGGTTTCTTCTACACACACACACACATACACACACACACACTTTACAATCATTTGGAGAATGTTATGTTTCTAGAGTTTTCCCATTATATTAATTTCATCCTTGGATGTAATTATATGTATAACTTTTAATCTTTTGAAATTTCCCCTTTTGGTTAGGAGTTTCAAATTTCTCAAATATAGCATCTTTTGATTAAAAAAAACCAAATTAACACAACCATAAAATGGTATTTTTTTTTATAAATATTCTACTAATTAAATGCATTAATAGAAATAGCAAATACAAATCTGGGAAATGGAAGGGGAGCTAAGGCTACTCAATTTCTTTATCAAATAATCAAAACTTTGATGAGTCCAATTAAAACAACATTGGCTCTAAGCTGCAAGACTTCTATGCAAGTCTAATTGGGTGCAACTGGGTTTATTAATCAATAAATATATTTGATACTGCAGGATTAACTGTGGCTTCTTGTCATGTATAATTCAGTATGACTATGCTTAGAATATTAATAACTTTCTAGATTCCCCATGATCTCATCACATCTGGCTCTTTCTGGCCAAAATTCCAACATATGTCCAAAGATTTTGCAGCATGCTGAAGTTTGAATGCTAGAAAGATTAGGAAATGCTATAGAACATTTTTAAATGCTGGATTTGAAAAGTAGGGGGAAAGTGTAATACACACTGTGCTAGCATTAAGATTGCTGTTCATTCTATGGAACTTATTTTTAGCATGTCAGAGTCTTTTGCATTCTACATCATTCAGACATATTTATCTCTGGAAATCAGGAATTAAATGAGAAATTTAAAAAATCATAGAGCCAGAAAGGCAACAACCCATTAAATCCAACCTCTTATTCAGTACAGGAACAGAGAGTAAAACATTCTCAATAGATGACCATCCAGATTCTCCTTAAATGCATCAAGTGATGGAGAATCCACTATTTCTCAGGACAATTGATTCTACTGTCAAACTGCTCTGCTGTCAGAAAGCTTTTTCTAACTGTCAATCAGAGTAGGCCCTTTGGTAACTTAAATCAATTATTTTATACCCTGTGTCCAGGAAAAAAGGGGACTAAGCATTGACCATTTGGTGTGTGACCTCCTTTCGGGTATTTGAAAAATGCTATTATATCTCCCTTCAGCCTTTTCATCTTATTTCCTTCCACCACTCTTCATTGCATTTAGTTTCAAGTTCTCTGATTAATCTTGTTACCTTGTTTCAATTTTCACTGTTTTTTTAATAAAATGTGGTGCCTTGAATTAGCCACAATGCTAAAAAAAAAAAAAAAAGAATTTGACCAAAACATAATAAAATGGAACCAATAATTCCCTTAATTTAATAACTATTCTTCTGTTGATGTCACTTCACACAAAGTAGATCAAAGGGCTGTTTCATATTTAATTTGAATCAGCTCTTGTTCCAAGATCTTGAATGCAAATTACATATTGAACAGTGAGAGGGTGCTAAAGGTTAATGCTACATACTGAGTAATTGAACTGTTTCAAATTATGTCAGAAATATCTTCCCCCATTCCCACTTTGTGGGAAATATATAACATTAGGATTCCTTATTTTAATTTGGCAGCTAAAATTTGCAATGTATTTGTACATCATCAAAGTAATTCTAAACCCACCTGCTTGGAAGTGTGTTCAATTGAATTATACAGGAATGATTGACTGATATTAAAATTATTTAGCCCCCTACCTTTTCATCATAACTGATTTCCAAGGCAATGTCCAACAAATTAAATCCATGACAATAAGCAAGCCCGTAAAGCATACCAACCACTTGTCAGCAAAACAGAGCAAAAGATTGCTCAAAAGCCTGAGACACAAAAACACTACTTTGTAGATGCAGGTTGAACAAGAGAATCAATATTCAATATTCAATATTTCAAGGAAGACAGGGACCCTGATAAACTACCCACTTTCCTTTTGAAAGGGGAAGGACCTAGGAAAGGGACTTCAGAAGTGATCATGTGCAGGAAGGATCCGTGAGTGCTCTTGAGAAAGTAAAAATGGAATGGGGATTGTAGTTCATGTTACATTTTTGCTTGAATCTCTGCACGCAGTTTAAGAAACATAAGGATCTTTTCAGTTAAAACTTCAAGGAACACCACCAATCAATCCATCGATCAGTTTTCCCCATATTTTGGAAGAGAGCAGATGATAGCGATTCCTCATTCCAGAATACTCCTGGAAAAATGATATGATTGTATCATTTATACTGGAAGAAAATCCTATGGGACAGAAGGATGTAGGTGTGGTTGGTGTGTGTGCATGTTCTCTCACTGAGTATACAGTATTCATACAGTATGCCCAAATAAGCCTGCTTTGCTTTTTATATTCATGCCTGATGTTGCATTACATTTGAAATACACCTGGAGTTTAGGAGGAATGCTTGAATTAGCTGGGTTTGATTTCTCACAAGGAGAAAGTTATCTATGAGCCATTGGAATTGAAACTAGTCGTGAGTCAGTCCTAAATTACTCAAAACAATGCTCTCTCTCTCCCAGGACTAGATTCAATTTAGTTTGCTTTGAAATTTGTTAAGAAGGTCATGCTAATTTACATTCTATGGGCAGGTTTTAGAAGGACATGATAGCAATATTCCTGTTGTGGTTAACCGGCAGCAGGTGCAGATGGCTGAGGAGAGCGATGACTCTGATGAGGGGCCAGGACCATTAGGGAGTGGACTGCTGCCTTCAGAGATTGTGGAGGCTGGCAGCAGTGATGAGGAGGTTCCCAAAGAGCCTGTGCCAAGTGCATGTGCACAAAGGATTACTCAGAGGGAAGAACAATTACAGCAGCACAGGCGACTCGGGAATAAGGCTGCAAGGTAATGACCCCTCCCTCAAGAGGATAAAAGCCAGGTTTGAAAAAGTGTTCTTTGCAGAAAGCAAAGAAGCTCTGAAGGTCAACTTGTGGACATCTTAGTTCGTGTTTGGAGAACCTTGTAAATTAGTTCTTATCTCTGGGTTTTTGGCAGCATTGACAAACACCTTGACAAGGCTCTTTCTTGTCAGAGCTAATTAGTGGAAATCAGCCTTTTATCTGTAAAGGAACAGAATTCATTATTAAACTTTAAAAGATGGGGGCTGCTGCCTTTGTCTGTGGTTGCTCTTTGGGAGCCTGGTTGGGTCAGAACAATTCCAGTAATTGATGGGCTGCCACAAAGAAGAGGGGGTAAACTTATTTTCCAAAACACCAGAAGCAAGACAAGAAACAATGGATGGAAACTAATCAAGGAGAGAAGCAACCTGGAATTAAGGAGAACCTTTCTAACAATGAGGACAATTAACCAGTGGAAGAGCTTGCCTTCAGAAGTTGTAGAAGTTGGAGGTTTTTAAGAAAAGACTGGACAGTCACCAATCTGAAAAGGCATATATAGGGTCTCTTGTATAAGCAGAGGGTTGGACTAGAACACTTGCAAGATTTCTTCCAGCTTGATTCTGATTGAGGAATGAAGTGAGAATTAGCTCTAATTTTTCTAATATATCCTGTGGTAGAGCAGGGTGGCACCTTGGAAGTTGAGGTCAAAATAGGCATGCAATGTCAACACACATATAAAAGGGATGGACTTTGCATCTTGCCTCTTTTGATACATTTAAATCCTGCCATAATCTGCTGATGGGGCAAACACCTTATGTCACTGAAACTTCAACAACTGTTCCACATGCCTGTTTATTATGGAAATGTTATTTGTTATTCCAATGCAACCTCCAATCAGTTAATACCGAATGTGTTCATTTGAAGTCAGAAATGTCTCCCCATTTCCAATATTTGTTCATGCATTTTAAAAAACAGAGCAGAAATAACACTGCATCTTAATTAATCAAATAACTTTTTTTTTAAAAAAAATCACATTTATATATTATTTTTCTGGAGAAAAAAAATCTTTTGAAACTATAATAATAGAAAATGCACAATAAGAAGGTGATTAAATGAGCAGCAATATACACCAAGATGTTTGCCCAAAATGGCTTTCATAGTTGGTATAAAAAGCTACTGTTTTATTCAAAGCCCTGTTTTAATTAATAACAATTATGGCTGCTTTATAATTTCAACATAAAAACATAGACATATAAATATTTGGACTTGAATAATATCTTCCAGTGTCCTACTATTTAGAAAATATAACCCCTGAAATTCTAATTAAATTTCAGCTAATACAGGTAATACTAGTTATAATGGTTAACAGCTAATAGAGCTCTCAATTAGAATCACGACAAAGCATTTTTTTAATTGAAAAGGCTTTTCCATTCATGAATGGAATGAAAGTACAAAATTTAATACTTTCATCAGAATGAAGAAATGAACAGAATAACATTACCACACCATCTTTTTCCCTTATAGATACGCCAGCAGCATGGCAATACACTTGCCAAGGAGGGAAGACTTGTTTTATCCATTCATTGTACACCCTTGCCCCTGGCAGAGGCTTATGGTAATGTGTGTCAGTTCCAATAAAGTCTTCTGGAAACAGAAAAGAGAGAAAATGACCTTATCCACACATGTACAGACACAACATACTATTACCTGTCTCCTTCTGCAAATTTTCAAATCTCTGGATAGAGAAGAACAACAAAAGTGGTTAGGGGGACTGGAGGCTAAAACATATGAAGAACGGTTGCAGGAATTGGGTATGTCTAGTCTAGTGAAAAGAAGAACTAGGGATGACGTGATAGCGGTGTTCAAATATCTAAGGGGCTGCTACAAAGAAGAGAGGGGTCAAGCTATTCTCCTAAGGACCTGAAGGCCAGACAAATCAAGGAGAAAATCCCCAAAGTGCTTTTTCAAGAGGCAACTGGACTTTCTGTTTTTTCTTTGAACACATTTCGCTTTTCATCCAAGAAGCTTCTTCAGCTCTGACTGGATGGTGGGGAATGGAAGGATTTATACTCCTTGCAGACAGCTGGTCATTTGCATCATTTTAGAGGGTCGTGGAAGCACTTGGAGGATTATCTGTGTCCTCAGGGTCAACTGAGTGATGCAAATGGGTGTGGAACCTTGTTGGAACTGTTGAAAGGACTGTGTTGTAGATCGGAGATAGATGATGTCATATCCCACCCCCTCTGTTGAGAGAGGGCTGTTCAGTTTTGACATAGATGGCCTCTTTGACACCTCTTTCAAACCAGCAGCCCTCCTTGTCCAAAATGTGGACCTTGCTGTCTTCAAAAGAATGGCCTTTGTCTTTTAAATGCAGATGGACTGCCGAATCTAATCCTGATGTGTTTGTTCTCCCATCTTGTGCCATGTGCTTATGAACCACTTAGAACTAAGGAGGCATATCCTGAGAGTTAAAACAATTAATCAGTGAACTGGCTTGTCTCCAGAAGTTGTAAATGCTCCAACACTGGAAGTTTTTAAGAAGAGTTTAGACAGCCATTTGTCTGAAATAGTATAGGAAAGTGGTAGTGAACCTATGGCACGCATGCCACAGGTGGCATGCAGAGCCCTCTGTGTGGGCATGCATGCCATGCACACATGCCTCCTGCCAGCCAGCTGGATTTTGGATCTCTGCTGTGCATGGGTGGGGGGCAGGGTGCATGCACAGGTGCATGCACAGGGCAGGGTACGCATGTGCAGGGGGTGCATATGGGGGATGCATGTGCAGGGGGGCATGTGCGGGGGTTGGGGTGCATGCACGGAGGCAGGGTGGGATTCTTCCAGTTCGCACCTATTCGCTAGATCCGGTTGTTAACATTCTAAGGTCTAAGCAGTTCGGAGAACCGGTTGTTAGAAGAAATTACTGGCCTAATCCTGTAAGGAAGGCAGGAAGGAAACATTCTGGTGTTGCTTATAGAAACTGCCTCTCCATTAACCCTTATTACATTCTTGGCAGGACTAGACTTCCTGTCTCAGGAACGTCTCTGGAGTTTTTTTCCTTCCTTTGCTGGTACTTTGCTTGTGTGGAGTGACCATTCAAAGTTACAGTGGCACTGAAAAAAGTGACATGACCATTTTCCACACTTACGACTGTTGCAGCAACCCCACAGTCATGAGAGGCCAGGAGAGGAGATGCGTGCCTCGATGTGAGTGATATTGAGTTGGCCACGCCCAACCAATAACATGACCACCAAGCCATGTCCACCCAGTCACATGACCACCAAGCTACGCCCACCACCTAAGCCACACCCATAGAACCGGTTGTTAAAAAATATGAATCCCACCCCTGCACAGAAGAGAGCACCTTGCATTTTGAGTATGCATACTCCAGTGGTGGGATTCAAATTTTTTTACTACTGGTTCTGTGGGTGTGGCTTGGTGGGCGTGGCAGGGGAAGGATACTGTAAAATCTCCAGTCAGAGGTGGGGTTTGCTGGTTCTCTGAACTACTCAAAATTTCCGCTACCGATTCTCTAGAACTGGTCAGAACCTGCTGAATTCCACCTCTGGTGTAGACACCTTGGGTACTCAATACTCAAAAGGTTCACCATCACTGGTATAGAGCTTCCAGTCTGAATAGGGATTTGGATTAGAAGACCTCCAAGGTCCCTTCCAACTCTTTATGTTATTATTCTGGATAGGTTTAGTGAATGTAATATCACATTTCCTTAGGATATCTGCAAGAGGTTAACACAAAAAGATGGCATCCACAAATTTTTGTACTTATTTATGGTTAAATTTATTTGCCGCTTAAAAGCCCTACTCTATTTTGACATGCACTGCATCTGGATCTATGTTTCCCTCTATTATTCATGCTCACTTAAGAGGAGACCTATTCTGTCAATTTTAGGAAATTCCTGGAGGCACATGATGAACTTTGAAGTTGGTTCACAGTTTTCTCTGAAATGCAAACTGAAAAAAAGAGATGGCATTTTCAATTTTTTTCAAATGCAGCCATTTTTATTCCTGTGTATAATGAACATTAACTTTAAATCACTGGTGAAAAGGAATCCTATCAATGAGTTCAGGAAGTCATTACATATCTTTATCAATGTTTCCCCTTCACCAGAATCATGGAAGCTAATAGTGACATCAGAAAATGAAAACTGAAAAGGGTAGTTTGTAAGATAACTTGAAGTTAGGATGGTTTATTTTCTGAAATATTGGCTTTAATCAGGAAAATAAATAAAGGCAGGGTAAGATCCAACCAATATTCAACACTTTCAAATTCCTTTTTTTCAGTTAGTGCTGTGCATCCTCATTAACTTTCTTATTTAAATTAATGAGTCCTTTTCTCTGTGTGTTCCAGGACAGATTTTTCATTTCAGCAACAATGTGAGAAAACCTTCTGCTGCCCTGTGATATTTTAGAGAATAATTATCTCTGAATTGTATTGTGCGGTGCTAGAAAATCTCACTAAAGCCAGTGAAATAAAGCACCTATTTTTTGAAATGGAGGTAGTTCTCGACTTATAACCATTCATTTAGTGATTGTTCAAAGTTACAACAGCACTGAAAAAAGTGACTTACGAATGTTTTTCACATTTACAACCATTGCAGTATCCCTGTGGTCATGTGATCAAAATTTGGACACTTGGCAACTGGCTCATATTTATGATGGTTTCAGTGTCCGGGGGGTTATGTGATCACTTTGTGCAACCTTTTGGACAAGCAAAGTCAAAAGGGAAGCCTGATTTACTTAACAATTGTATTATTAACTAAATAACTTCACTAAATAAGTGTCACAGGAAAGATCATAAAATAGGGCAAAACTCTTTCATCAGCTAACTGTAGTTCGTCAGTTCCCGTCTCACCGGCTCAAGGTTGACTCAGCCTTCCATCCTTCCGAGGTGGGTAAAAATGAGGACCCAGATCGCTGGGGCCAATAGGCTGACTCTATAAAACCACTTAGAGAGGGCTCTAAAGCACTGTGAAGCGGTATATAAGTCTAAATCCTATTGCTATTAACAACAGTCTCACTTAGCAATGGAAATTTTGGCTCAGTTGTGGTTGTACGTTGAGGACTACTACCTGTACATACAATGGCAAAGTTAAGATTAAGCTATTGAGAAGCACATAATGCCATCATATTACACCCACTGTTGCAAACTGCTCTTTCAACTGAGGTTTCCAATTTGAGGGGTCTCTGAGCTTGGCTATTTTCCTGCAGACATTTCATTACCCAAACTAGGTAACATCATCCGTGCTAGTCTAGCACATCATTAGCGTTGATGATGTTACCTAGTTTGCAAGAAAACAGCCAAGCTCAGAGAGCACCAAGGATCCCGCATTTTAACCCGATCTACAAATATTCTCCTTTATTGTTTCCAATTTATTAGGTCACTTAGAATGAAGCACCCATCATTTCAGATGGCCAAAAATCCATCTTGGTAGCCCAGGTGGGTCCCAGGTTATAAAGGCTGGCTTCTGGATATCCAAGAAGATTGCTGTTTCAGAACAACACAGGGGTGGTCCAGAGGATATGGCAAAGTACAATGTGAAGTTTTATGTGAAACTCTGCTAATAATCTGCTTCAGATTATTAATCACAGAAATTTCCATTATCTATATTTAGTGGCATGTTTATCTATTTGCATTCCTGATTCCAATTAGGATCAATGGCTATTAGCCTTGATGCAATATGTACGACTGTCTATGAAGGTTGTTTGCTGGGAAATGAGTGAGCTTCTTAAGAGGGTTGTTAGGCCAATTATGAGAATAGATGGCTGGATTAGATGGGCCAGGGGCCTCACCCAGCAGGAGACTGCTTCCATTCTCATGTTAAATTAATAGATTTCAAGGTTTCACTTTTTCAAAATGGCGTATACCTGCACTCTATACCCGGACATATACCCAGCTCAACTATATATAAGCACAGGTTTATAAAAACCACTAATGAAAGGCATGTGTCAACTACTAATATATTTGAGTCTGTGTGGCTCTGTATGGTAAGATGAGATTTATATACGCTGAGAGAAGTTTTGTATCCAATATATTTTTTATTCTTTATGCTGTTTTCATATTCCTTTTAAAATATTAACAAAAACCACAATGAGGATCAGTGTTTCCACTGGATAATTGATAGTCAAGCTGAAACTAAGTTAATCAACTAAAATTAGTCAACTTCCTCAAACCCCCCAAATAGGTTACCCAGAGCTAATCCCCATATCAAAGGATAAGGTCTGCAAACACAACACAGTCAATTACATTAGGTTTCCCAGAGGAACTGCATGTTCACAAGAATAAACACACACACACACACACACACACACACACACACACTTCAAGTTCACCCTAGAATCACCATGTAGATACTTCACCCCGGATGAGCTTCTCTTATAAAAATCTGCTTCTCTGCAGATTGTCAAATTAAAGCAAACTGTTTTGCTTTTAGGAACAAATATCTCTTCTTTCCTCACAGCTGTTTGCATCTCATTTTTATTTATTCTTGCACAGCCCCGGCTTGAGCTGGAACTCCAAAATTATCCTTCTGATGTTTTGGACCATGATGTGTCTTGTAGATGTTGTTGCTGATGATGACAATAAGGCATCTACTCTCCATTCACACTGTCTGTGACCTGCAGCTGGACAAACCATTCAAAACCAAGTTGCCCCTATTTATTATGATGCACTGCCGCTTTGATTTCTTTTTCTGGGATAGAAATCGGGCCACAGTGACTGCAATTTATCTTCCCTTATTCACACAACATTACTTCAAACTGTATAAGAAAGAATTACCTCATTGAAACAGTAACAATCGCCTGATATCAAGAGTACAAAAATCAGGCTCTGCTCAGCTTTATAATTATGCAAATCATCATTTTACATTCCACTATATCAGTTGTTTGCAACTGGCAAAAAGCTGCGGAAACAAAAACCCGGATCCTAGTACGTACCTTATCAACTTTATGAGAAGGCTGAAGAGAAAACTTGGCTGATTTTCTGCAGTTAATCTCCTGAACCTCTATGTTGAAACGAGCCCTTTGGCACACGAATTCTGAGGAGAAACAAGTTTGTCAAAATGGAAATAGTTTTCCTCAAAATGCTCTAAGGCGTATCCCCAATCAAAGACACCAGAGCCATTCTATAAAAGTGAATGAAGCAGCAGGATATATATATCTGCTTTTTAAAAGGAGGAAACTGCTGTACTATCACAATGGAATTTCCAAGAAGAAAGAATGTATTTGAAGATGGTAGAACATAGGCTGGAGTAAAAGCCCACTTTGAAACTAATGTTCTCTACAGCTATATAGCTAAAAAAAAAAAAAATCTGAAGGAGAGTAATTATTTCAATATACTGTAGGTAGTAGTTACACTGTAATGTTAACAATGAGCCAGCCTTTGGAACTGTTTTTTTAGAACTCTTAAGGAAAAAATTGAATTTAGCTGAATATTTCAAAAACTAATATTTTTGACACAGATTCACGTGGTTTTTAAATCTTATCTCAGAGGTAAAGCTTGTCAAAATGTTTGCCTGTTTTGAAATGATAGTTCAGTTTCTCTTACAAGCTATCTCATCATACAATACGTGTAATTTTTTTTTTTTTTAGGTTCCTGTGGGAAATCTTTGTGTAATATTTGAAAGGAAGCTAATTGTTCTTTTGACCTGATTTATGACTTTTAGAGAACACTGTTAACAACCAGAACATATTAGAGCATAACTTCATGTTCTTATCTGAAATTTGCCAAATCTCTTAGCTAGCCAAAGGAGAAAAAAAATTAATTAAACCTCTGATCCTCTTTTCTTTTAAAACAAAGCCTATCCCAAATTTTCAAGTAAACAATTCAAGATCAGAATATATCTGATCTCTAGCTCTTGCATGCTAGCATGCCCGTTTTATGTGAGAGATAAAAGTCGCTTTTGGCTTGACAGAAGTTGAAGGAAAGTCAAAATAAAACATATTTTGAACATTTGAAATAGGGATAGAGATCTCCATCTGTTTCCATATCAGCTTCTCATAAATTGGTTCATATTTTATTTTTTCTTATTTTTTGTATTAATCTGCATTAAAAGCAACTCCCTCTGAAAATTCATGTTATGTATTAACATACTTACCTGTAATTGGTCGGTCCGTGGTGGCGGGAAATTTGAAGAGCCGTCACTGGTCACAGCCGCGAGCAGCCCAACTATAAAAAGGGCTGCTGCAGTTTCTCCGGCGCTCAGTCCTAGAAGGAAATAAAACAATTGACAGTCATGCTGGTGTCCTGAGTCTCATTCCCACGACTTAACAATTCACAATTAAATATGCATTCTAAATATAGTTACTGATATATTTCCTCTGAGAATATTGATTTCTAAATGTATTATATCCTAAAAATAAATATTTACATATGTATGACGTCATTTTTAATTTTGCAGAATTCAGAAAAAGTATCTAATGCTGATTAATGTACTGTATTGATATCTCCACACCAGAATGCGTCTATCACTTTGAACTGGAATTTGCAAGGAATTGATTCCTATTCCCTCACATGAGTTTCTTTTACTTTCTATTGGACACAGATTGGTGGGAGCAAAATGCTGATCCTGTAAACCGCTTAGAGAGGGCTGTAAGGCACTATGAAGCGGTATATAATAGCAATAGCACTTAGACTTATATACCACTTCACGGTGCTTTTACAGCCCTCTCTAAGCGGTTTACAGCAGGGTCCCAACCACCGGTCCGTGGACCGGTCCCGTCCGCGGAACAACTCCTACCGGGCCGCAGCTTGTTGGCGCCATCTATTTTTCATGAAAAGTGCTTCCGTGAGCTTTTCCGGTAGAAAGCTCACCAGAAGAACGTTTTCATCAAAAAAGATGGCGGCTATAGCGCTCCGGTGAGCTTTTCCGGTAGAAAGCTCACCAGAAGCACGTTTTCATCAAAAAAGATGGCGGCGCCAGCGCCCGGTGAGCTTTTCCGGTAGAAAGCCATTTCTACCCAGAAAAGCTCACGAAGCGTAAGCAGTGCCATCTTTTTGATGAAAGCGTGCTTCCGTGAGGTCACCGGAAGCACTTTTTCATCAAAAAGATGGCGGCGCCCAGCTGATGCCGGTACCGGGCCGCGGCGCCCAGCTGATGCCGGTACCGGGCCGCGGGCCAAAAAGGTTGGGGATCACTGGTTTACAGAATCCAGGTATTGCTCCCACCAATCCGGGTCCTCATTTTACCCACCTCAGAAGGATGGAAGGCTGAGTCAACCTTGAGCCAGTGAGATTTGAACTGCCAAATTGCAGGCAGCTGGCAGGCAGCAGAAATAGCCTGCAGTACTGTACTCTAACCATTGCACCACCACAGCTCTTATAAGTCTAAGTACTTATAAGTCGAAAGTTCTATTGCTATTGCTAATGGTTCAAGGTGTTTTCCAGTAAGGTGGAAAATATTTTAGATGGGGAGGGGGAATTATTCTCTAAATGAATTTTCATACATTGTCCTTCAGTCCTTTTTTATTGGGAGAAATATCTGTTTTAGGGTAAGCAGAATTCATCTTTGAGGATATAACATAATGTTTAAAGGGTAATGGTATACTTGTGGTATTCATTTCTAATCAAGATGACACTGAAGTGATGACAGAGGTGGTATTCAGCAGGTTCTGACCAGTTCTGGAGAATCAGTAGTGGAAATTTTGAGTAGTTCGGAGAACCGGCCAATACCACCTCTGACTGGCCCCACCCCCATCTATTCTCTGCCTCCCGAGTCCCAGCTGATTGGCTGGGTCTTCTTTTGTTGCCCTGCACAGGAGAACGGAGCTGGAAAGCAGGTTAGTGGGGTGGAGAGGAAATGGGATTTTGCAGTATCCTTCTCTCAGGAGTGGGGAGGGAATGGAGATTTTACTGTATTGTTCCTCTGCCATGCCCACCAAGCCACATGCACCAAGCCACACCACACCCACCAAGCCATGCCCACAGAACTGATAGTAAAAATTTCTGAACCCCACCACTGAGTGATGAATCATGTATTGGGAAGCTATAACACAAGCACTGCCTTTTCATAATTGTGTTATGATGCCACATAGAAGTTGAAATAAGAGATAGCGTGTATGTTGTGACATCATACATTCGGTATTTAGTGATTTCCCCCAGCTTATAGATAACCTGTGGTATAAAAACCAGTGAATCTGTGAATGGAAAGTATTTTATTGGAAAGTATTTTAAATCGTTTTCTAACCTCCAAACATGAATAGGAAAAAAAAATGTATCTCTTAAATTCCCCATGACTGCAGATAAGAACATTCTAAATCCCATGACTGTTTTAAGCCTTGAGAAAACTTTTCTTTTTCAACTAAACTTCCTAAATGAAACAATTTTCTATTCATCAAGTGAATTGCTAATCTCTACACTATTGCAGCTATCAAATATGCTTTTTAAAAATTGGATCAACATATGGTGCCTCTTCAATGTGCTACAAACAAATCCCATAGGTTTAAGGAAGCTTGCAAAATAATTTTGAAACATTTTTTGAAAGTGTTATTTTTCCCACCTCTTTTTCCCAAAGAACCTGCCAAACGCTTCAAGATCTTCGCTGCCGAAAGGCTGAATCCGTTTATGGGGAACATCTTTGCTTTTTAAGCTTTCTGTTAAACTGAACATTTTTCTTGGTATCAACATGTTGGCTTTGGACCATAATATAATGATCCTGGTGGGGTGTTTCTGTCCAATATTAATATTCCTTATTACAATCATGAATTAGAATCTTCTGTCGTCAGTAAAATTAATATACCAATTTTAAAAATATATAGTGTTTTATTGTGGTGATTGTTTTGTTTTTAACTTGTGAGTTACTTCTTTTTTCATCCATCTTACAAGGGAGACACAGTGAGGCTGCAAATTTGGATCTAATGTAATTAATGTGAAAAACAAGCAACTCAGTGGAAATTGAAACTGTTGTGTACATGTAGGAGGATGAGCAGACTGGTCTCTTTCATCCACTCATCCTACTTTCACTGGTCCTCACTGCCCGATGAATACAGCCTAAAGCATTATTTTAAGATGTGTGGACTTCAACATATTGACTAGGAAATTCTGAAAAATGAACTAAACATATCTTAAAACTCACTGAGAGAGAGAGAGAGAGAGAGAGAGAGATCCATTTAAGCCCAGCAGCTGAGTTTATGGTGGTTTGGACTGTCTGGGCCATGCTGCTAGGTTCATCATCATCATCATTGTCATCATCATCATCAATCATTTTAGCCATTGTCTATCCATTGCAGGATTCAATATTAGAATTCATGATTCTAATCTATATACTGTATATAAAAGCGAAATACAACTCACACATCATCACAAAACCTCCAGAACCGTAAAGCCTACAAACCTGAAATTTGGCATGTATTTTCCTCTTGGCTTCTAGGTGCTCACTAAGAAAGGATTTTTTTTTTTAAATAGCCATCAGAGCATGAATATTTTGTGTATTATTATTAATACGCTCTGATGCTAAGGAGTTCTATTCCCTCTCCCCACCTGAAAAGAAATCTGTTCCAAATGCAAAACACAAGCAGAGGAGTTTCAGTTTCAGTTTTAGTTTGACAGCACCAAGCAGCTTTAGTACAGAACAGTTGAGCTAAGCCATGCCCAGGCTCCTTGCTGTCTCCTTCTTGCTCATACAGCAAATACTGTTTCACTTTCCAAACAGCCCTCAACTCTCTCACACACTGACAGGACGCTAGCCAGATGAATACTGATGGATGCTGGTAGGCAGAGGCAGAATTTTTCCCCCCTTATTTGTCTGCCCAAAAACTAAGCCAGACCACATAGTTTCATAGCGAAACATGGGTATCAAGCTAGTATTAAATATAGGAACAATACATACATCCTCCCAAAATGGAGAATGACCTTCATGAAAAATTATTTGTGAAAGAAATTACATAAGGCTTTGAGCACATCCAAAATATATTTGAAATTCTAACTTAGTCTAACTGCACACAGTTAGTATGAATTTTGAATGCCGCATGTGATTGATTCTTTCCTGAATTCTGGAATAGTTACATGGCAGTGGTGGTATTCAGCAGGTTCTGACCAGTTCTGGAGAACCGGTAGTGGAAATTTTGAGTAGTTCAGAGAACCAGCAAATACCACCTCTGACTGGAGATTTTACAGTACCCTTCCTCTGCCACGCCCACCAAGCCACGCCCACAGAACCAGTAGTAAAAAAAATTGAATTTCACCACTGTTACATGCCATATAGCCTGGAGCAAACTTTATATTTTTTTCCTATGAGCTTCCTATCAGCCAAATCAAGGAAGGAAAACGAAGTGTCCCTATGCTGGAATTTAGCTACCGGTAGGTGGAAAGTTTCCTTACTAGAAGTAAGGAAATTACTTCTTAAGTTATTAATGTCTTCCTTCTGATCCAGTGAAGACTTCTAAGTGATTAGCCAGTTTATTTCATGATCTTCTTGTACACCTTGATGGCTTTGTTAATATTTGTCTGCTTTCATCAGTACACTCTTTCATTTTTTTTCTCATTCCTAGCCGTGTGACTTATACATTGTTCACAAAAACACAGGTATAAGGCAGACAACAGAAGAAAATAAACAGCATTTCCAGATGACCATCTCATTCTAGAATGTTGTAAATAAAAAGTAATGGCTCTGATGTTATAAGTTGTCAACAGATGATACTACTGATGTGCTAGAAGCTCTGTGGTGTTTTTTGCTTCTTTATATATGCAGCAGTGAATGAATACATATTTCTCACTTTAAAAAAATTGTTTGACAAGAACTCACATAAAGCATTATTCCCAGAAATGGCTGACCTTGCCAATGAGCCATGCCAACAAGTCCCCTGGCTTACAAACAGCTGTGCTCAGAGCACTTTAATGGTTAGTAAGGATATTTATTTTTTAAAGTGCATAAAGGACATTTTATGCACTGGTTCAGCACAATTTCGATTTTTTGTTCAATAATTTGGAGGCTACTATGGTCTTCTGTTCTGCTTCTTTCCATCTCTGTTAAAAGGTGCAGAAGAAATATTTTTATAAAGTATTATTTACTTATTTTATTTATTTATTTGTCAAGCAAGTATTAGATAACAGGTGTAAGTATAAGCATGGTTATGAATACAAGAAATGGATATGAATAAGAAAAATAAAAAGAAACAATAGGACAGGAATGGTAGGCAGGTTGGTGCACTTATGCATGCCCCCCCTCTTAGGAAAGGGGTGAGGTCAATAGTAGACAGTCTAAGGTTAAAGTTTTTGGGGTTTGGGGAAGAAACCAGAGTCAGGTAGAGAATTCCAGACATTGACCACTCTGTTGCTGAAGTCACATTTTCTGCAATCAAGTTTGGTGCAGTTTACCTTGAGCTTGTATCTATTATGTGCTCTTGTATTGTTATGGTTGAAGCTGAAGTATTCATTGACAGGTAGGACATTGCAGTAGATAATTTTATGTACTATACTTAGATCGGACTGAAGGCGGAAGTTCTAGGTTGTCTAGGTCTAAAATTTCAAGTCTTGTGGCATAAGGTATTCTGCTACGAGTAGAGGAGTAGAGAACTCTTCTTGTGAAATATTTCTGGACTTTCTTATGGAAAACCCTGAAGATAGTCAGACAAAATTCAGAGGGTTTCCTAGTGGGTCTGCCCTCTATGCTTTTTTCATCCCATTCTCTCTCACCCCCCCCAACTCCAAAAAAACCCTAAAGCTGCAGAAGGCAATTCAATGCTTTCCCATTCTGTCTATAGTCAGATTTAGAACTCAGCTTCAAAGACGCTTGCCATCTTTGAATCTGCTCACGCCCCTAACAATCCCATCAAATATTTTTCATATTGAACTGTTATTGATGTAATTTCTTTTCTTTTTTAAAGGATAGCATGCTGTTACTAATGTTCTCTAGCATTCCTTCTGCCCTTGGAACTGTTTTGAAATAATTACTCAGGTGGATCTGTCCCTTTACTGCAGACAAGAATGAAGCCATAATGCACACAAAAGATCTGCACAGAAGTCAAAAGCTTATAGAAAGGCTCCCACTCCAGCCTTCTTCCTTTTGCTCTGCTAAGTTCATGATTGCATGGGATATTCCCTTGATGGCCTTGGGAACGGGCACCTGATTTACATTATCGTAATTGGTCCCTCTAATCTGAAACCCACAGATTCATACACATCCAATTCATTCTATCTCCATTCTATGATTGTATCCGCAGATCAGAAAGGGATGTGACTCAGGGCCACAAATTGCACGCAGGAGGCATGAGCTCCTACCCTGTCCTATCTCAGCCAGGCTTAAATAATCTTTTTGTGAAATATCCTTTATTGCTGCTGCACATTTATCAAGGTTTAGTGGCATCTGCGCTCTGGGTAGATGGAGAAATCGCTCATCAACCGCCTGCCCCTTATTAATGTGACTTAGTTCAGAATACATTTACACAATGTTTTGAGTTTGATTTTCTCTTCGCAGAAGCAGCCTGGGATTAATGCTCTGTTCTTTTCTTCCTTGCTTGTGTTTTTATATATTTGTGCATTTTCATCTCATAAATATTTCATGAGGTTGTTTTGATTTTTGGTTGAATTAATCCAAGAGAAGTGATTACTTCACGTTGCGGAGACAGATAACTGAAACAAAGCAATACATTGCCAGGTGAGTCAGAGAGCATTTTTTTCCACCTAAGACTTGTGATGATCACACATCCTTGCCTCTATCTCTTATACCCTGGGCCAGTTGCTCTTCACTAATCCACCTGTTAGTTCTTTTCCTGCAAAACAAGTGTTCAGAAGTTTCTACAAATTCCTATTGGGAGAGAAGCCCAAGAAAGAGAGGTCCCAGACCTAAATCTTAGAATGTTTTTCCTCCGCTGTTTCAAGAATGAATGCATACATACCTATAGATACATATACACACTCACTCAACATATCATAGATAATCCTGAATCATTATTTCAAATAATAACTAAGGATTATCTGTTATACATTCAATTCACATGGAGTCTAAAGGGCTGCCACAAAGAAGAGGGAGTCAAACTTTTCTCCAAAGCACCTGAAGGCAGGACAAGAAGCAATGGATGGAAACTAATCAAAGAGAGAAGCAACCTAAAACTAAGAAGAAATTTCCTAACCATTAGAACTGTTAAGTCTGGAGCGTGGGCACAAGGAACGGAGACGAGGCATCGAATAGTGACTCCAACTCTTTATTAGTGACTTCAGAACAGAGCAAAATACTTGGGCAGCAGCAGCTCCTTTTATAGAGCTGGCTGCTGTCACAACAACCAATGATTTGAGTTTGCCGCGCTGGGAGCGTCCAATCAGCGGCGACCCGCTATCAGCCATTCAGATCAGCCAGAAACAACCAATCACGATCCGCTGTTCGCGGGCCAATCAGAAGTGCAGGATTACGAGCCTGCCGTGGAAGCAAAACTATTTAGGATTTTAAACTAACGCGTTTGCTTAGTTCGTAACACCCCTCCCCCCTAGGTTCCGTCTGAGGGGTGGGGTGATGTATTCTCGCAAGTAAGCAGGTCGTTTCACCTGTCTACCTGATCTGCGTTGCTCCACCAGTCCTTGCCCTGACTCTGGTTCCGATCGGCTGTTTGCTGAGCTCAGCGGCAAGGCTGGTCCAACTTCTTCGCTGGGCGACTCAGGGTTGTCATCCCCGCTTCCGTCAAGGCCGTCATCCAGATTCCTTGGATTTGCTGCTGTCTCAGTGCTGCTTTGTGGCGAGGCGATCATCTGGTCCAGCTCTCCTTCGGAAGGTGAATATCCCAGGGTTGGTTGTGCTGATTTCTGGGTTTCGAGTACTGGGTCATATGCTAGCTCTTTTCCGCCCCCCTCGATTTCCCTTCCCCCCCCAAGTTTGAGGTTCAGGGCTTGTGACGGGACTAGGTGCCAGTCTGGAGCGAAGTTGGTTGATGTGGCGCTTCCACATTTTCCCGTCAGCAGTTTGTAAATGGTAGGAACGGGGCCCCGTAAGTTGAGTTATGGTAGCGGGGACCCACAATGGGTCACCAGAGAAGTTTTTTGCAAAAACTGGATCACCTACCTTGAACGTGCGATACCGGCTGCTGGACCCCAGGGGCTTTTCCGGGGTGTAGGCAGGGTGTAGGCGGTCAAGATGTGAGTGAAGTTTCCGGCCCATTAGGAGTTCGGCTGGGGTTTTGTTTGTGGTGCTGTTTGGGGTGATATGTTGGAGGAGGAGCATCCTGGTCACCTAATCATCGATGTCTCCTTGCTCCATCTTGTGTAAAGTTTTCTTTATGAATTGGACCATTCACTCAGCCCTGCCATTGGCCGCAGGGTGAGCTGGCGATGTTAAGGCGTGGCGTATCCCCCGGTCTGCTAGGTACTGTTCAAATGCAAGAGCAGTGAATTGGGGTCCATTATCCGAAACCAGGACATCTGGCAACCCGTGCGTAGCGAATAGTCTATTTAGTTTTTTAACGACTGCTTCTGTGGTGGTGCTCTTCATTTTGTGGACCTCTAGCCAATTGGAATAGGCATCCACAGTTATAAGAAATGTATGCCCCTTGGTAGGTCCCGCAAAATCGATGTGGATACGAGACCAGGGACCCCGGGGCGTTTCCCATTCAGTTGGCGGGGCTTTTGGTGGAGCTGATCGAGTTTCCTGACACTTGCTGCAAGTGGCCACCCAAGTTTCTATTTGCTTATCTATACCTGGCCACCAAGCGTAGCTCCTCGCTAATGCCTTCATGCGCACGATGCCAGGATGTCCGTCGTGCAATAGTTTCAGAACTTTATGCTGTAGTCGCTCCGGAATGACGACTCTGTCTCCCCACAAGATGCATCCTCTTTGCGAGAAAAGCTCTGTCTGTTGGTTTTTGAATGGTTTGAAGGTGTTGTTGGGTTCGTTGTCAGGCCAACCTCTTTCCACCCAACTGAGGACTCGTGCCAAACAAGGATCCTTCCTTGTTTCCGAGGCGATGTCTTGTGCAGTCAGTGGTGGTGAAGGAAGGGTTTCGATTTGTAGCGTGGCTAGGGTTGGAGCTGGGTCGTCTATGACTTCAGGTAGCGGCGAGCGACTCAAGGCGTCAGCGTGGGGAATGGCTTTCCCCGGGCGGTGTAGCAGTTGGTAATCGTATGCGGCTAAAAACTCTGACCAACGTGTCATTCTTGGCGATAAGATGTGGGGTGTTGGTTTGTCTCCCGCTAAAATGCCAAGTAATGGTTTGTGATCGGTAATAATGGAAAAGGGTCTTCCATATACATACTCATGGAATCGTTTGATCGCAGCCACAATAGCGAGAGCCTCTTTATCAAGTTGGCTATAGTTTCTCTCAGTTTTAGATAAGGTTCTTGAAAAAAACGCAATAGGTGCCTCAGTACCGTTTGGCAGGACGTGGCTCAGGATGGCTCCTACCCCAAACGGTGAGGCATCGCAGGTGACAGTTAAGGATAAAGTCTCGTTATATTGTATCAATACAGCATCTGAAGTTAGAAGGTCTTTTACTTGCTGAAAAGCTCGCTCTTCCCGATGTCCCCAGACCCAGGAAGCCTTCTTGTCGAGGAGCCTATGCAGGGGTTCAGCAACAGTCGCCTTCTGAGGCAAGAAGATGTTATAAAAATTAATAAGTCCCAGGAAGGCTTGGAGGTCTGTTTTATTTCTAGGTCTTGGTGCGTTTTTTATTGCAGTCAGTTTTTTCTCAGTAGGGTGAATTCCCTGTTTGTCAAGAAGGTACCCCAGGAATTCAACCCTCTCCGTACATAGTTGGCACTTGTCCTTTTTGACCTTCAGGCCAGCGTCTTTAAATTTCTGGAGAACCATTCTGAGTCGTTTTTCTAATAGGCTTCTAGTGGGGGCAGCTATCAAGACATCATCGAAGTAGGGCACGACCCCTTTTATGCCCTGTAGCAATCTTTCCATCAAACTTTGGAAAATACCAGGTGCTACACTCACTCCGAATTGAAGTCTATTACACTTGAATGCCCCTCTGTGCATGACTATAGTTTGGGCCTCTGCAGTCTGTGCATCTACGGGCAACTGCTGGTACGCCTGAGCTAGGTCCAATTTTGCGAATATTTTTCCACCTCCCAGGGAATGAAGAAGGTGTTGGACCACAGGTACAGGGTAAGCGCTCTGCTGGAGCACGTGATTTAGGGTGGCCTGGTAATCCCCACAAATTCTCAAAGATCCGTCAGGTTTTATGGGGGTTACGATTGGGGTCTCCCATCGGACGTGGTCAATTGGTTCCAACACACCCTGGGCTATTAATTTGTCCAGTTGTTCATCAATCTTTGGCTTGAGTGCAAAGGGCACTCGAGGCTTAAGGCGAATGGGCGCAACCTCGGGGCTGAGGTTAAATGATATGGTGGATCCCTTGTACTTGCCTAGCTTCTCGGTGAACACGTCCTGGAATTCCTGGACGAGGGCCGCTTCCCAGTCATCACTTCCGGTCTGGTTGATGCCAGCTAGTTCAATTCCTAATGGCGCGAACCACTGCAAGCCTAGCAGGCTGGGCCGATCTCGATCGACGACGGTCAGAGGTAGGGTTGCGGTGTGGTCTTTGAAGGATACTCGGACGTGGCTGGAACCGGCAACTGGAATTCTGTTTCCTTGGTAGTCTTTCAATATGATTTTTTGAGTGCTGAGGTCCTGGCGACGGATGTCAGGGATCAGCTGTTTGAAGGTTTTCCAGGAGACCATGGATAGGGACGATCCAGAGTGACCTCCATAACACATGGTCGATTCTCAATGGCGACCTTCACTCGGATTTTCCTTGCATCAAGGGATGAAGCGTGGCCGATGGTGATGGTCTGATGAGCCTCTTCTCGTCTGGACGAAGTGGCAGGTGCTCGATTTCTGTAGTGGTGGTTCCATTGATTGCTTTGGCGGTCCCGATTTACTGGTGGGGTGCCTGTTGTCTGCCAGAAATTATTTTCTCTTCTGGTTGGGC
This sequence comes from Notechis scutatus, assembly GCF_049901735.1. NCBI lineage: Eukaryota > Metazoa > Chordata > Lepidosauria > Squamata > Elapidae > Notechis > Notechis scutatus. The sequence continues at coordinate 98,132,888 of NC_142012.1, read as the reverse complement.
TGGACCCTCGCTTGCTTCTGCAGACCTTTGCGATGTGGCCCCTCTTTCCACAGGAACGGCAGAGTGCGTCTAGGAATTTGCAGTCTGATCGCGGGTGATTTCCCCCGCATCCAGCACATTGGCACGGAGGTTTGCGATTTCGCTGGTCTCGCTGGTTGCGTTCTGACCTGAGTCTGTTGACCTCCTCTTCCTCGCTTTCCGATGAGGATTCGAGGTCCTCATGGTGGGTGGTCGTTGCATGCCTCTCGGAGAAAGGCGTAGTGTCACTGGCGAGTTGGCGGTGCGGTGCGTTCGCTCGGCGCATTCGAGCGGCTGACTTCCTGGTTGCTTCTGCTGCAGTAGCATCAGCGATGACATCTGCGAGGGCGATGTCTCCCTTCGCCATAATCTTACTCTGGGTCGTGGGGTCTTTTAGGCCCAGAACAATTCGATCTCTCATGGCTTCCTCGAGATTTTGCGAAGCCACAGAGTCCCCCCAGGTTCCTGAGGTCAGCGATGAAGTCTCCAACACTTTCGCTTTCCTGTTGGTCCCTCTGGTAAAACTCGTGTCTCCTGATGAGTATTGGCACTGCCGGTGCATAATGGGCCCGGAGGATTGGGGCGAGGTTGTCCCAGTCCATTGTCTTGACTTCTGCTGGTTTCGCAAGTGCTTTCGCCATCTTAAAAACGGCGGGCCCGCAATGGGTCAGGAACACAGCTCGTTTCTTGCCAGGCGTAGCATCTTTCAGATTGTTGGTCTCCAGGAACATCTGGAACCTGTCTATATACGAGTCCCAGTCTTCGTTAGCCGGGTCGAATGGAGCGGGTGGTATAGCGCTGCTGGTCATTCTGCCGCTTCTTGGTGCGCTCTCAGCCACATGCTCTGTTAGCGTTCGGTGAGTGTTCAGTCAGCTCTATCATCTCCGCATCTCACCTTCGTCGCCAGTGTTATGTCTGGAGTGTGGGCGCAAGGAACGAAGACGAGGCATCGAATAGTGACTCCAACTCTTTATTAGTGACTTCAGAACAGAGCAAAATACTTGGGCAGCAGCAGCTCCTTTTATAGAGCTAGCTGCTGTCACAACAACCAATGATTTGAGTTTGCCGCGCTGGGAGCGTCCAATCAGCGGCGACCCGCTATCAGCCAATCAGATCAGCCAGAAACGACCAATCACGATCCGCTGTTCCTGGGCCAATCAGAAGTGCAGGATTACGAGCCTGCCGTGGAAGCAAAACTATTTAGGATTTTAAACTAACGCGTTTGCTTAGTTTGTAACAAGAACAATTAATCCATGCCTCCAGAAGTTGTGGTGCTCCAAAACTGGAAGTTTTAAACAAGAGATTGGATAACCATTTGTCTGAAATGGCATAAACCAGTGGTGGGATTCAAACATTTTTTACTACCAGTTCTGTGGGCATGGCTTGGCAGCTCGCCCCCACCGTTTCTGTGACATGGTTCTGAAGGCCTGGAACTGCTCCACAGCACAGAGTTTGGGGACCCTGTTCTAGGCCTGATGTTCCAGAGATAACAGAATTTCTTTAAAAATGAACAATGTCTGAAATACTTTGAGGGACCAACCTTGGAATAGCTGGATTGATATCATCCAGAGCAGAGGTGGTATTCAGCAGGTTCTGACCAGTTCTGGAGAACCAGTAGTGGAAATTTTGAATAGTCCGGAGAACCGGCAAATACCACCTCTGGCTGGCCCCTGCCCCCCTCTATGCTCTGCCTCCCAAGTTCCAGCTCATTGGCTGGGTCTTCTTTTGTTGCCCTGCACAGGAGAACGGAGCTGGAAAGCAGGTTAGTGGGATGGGGAGGGAATGGAGATTTTGCAGTAACCTTCCTCCAGGAGTGGGGAGGGAATGGGGATTTTGCAGTATCCTTCCCCTGCAACCTCACCAAGCCACACCACGCCCACCAAGTCACATCCCACCGAACCGGTAGTAAATTTTTTTGATTCCCACCACTGCTTGGCCACGGGAAGGATACTGTAAAATCTCCATTCCCTTCCCACTCCAGGGGGATACTTTAAAATCTCCATTCCCACTTAACTCCAGGGGAAGGTTACTGCAAAATCCCCTTTCCTCCCCACCCCACTAACCTGCTTTCCAGCTCCGTTCTCCTGTGCAGGGCAACAAAAGAAGACCCATCCGATTAGCTGGGACTCAGGAGGCAGAGAATAGATGGGGGAGGGACCAGTCAGAGGTGGTATTTGCCGGTTTCTCCAAACTACTCAAAATTTCTGCTACCGGTTTTCCAGAACTGGACAGAATCTGCTGAATACCACCTCTGGTATAGAGTTTCCTGTCTGAATAGAGGATGGACTAGAAGACATCCAAGGTCCCTTTCCACTCTGTTATTCTGTTATTAGTCTAAGTGATATGATTTGTTGGAGTTGCCCTGGTCTCCAACCTGGTCTCCTTTTAGAAAATGGAATTCAAAACAAAACTATGTGTTTGAGATTATTAAATCTACATGCTGAACTTTTCTTTATCTCCACTCTCTTTGTTTTTATACTATCCAAAACATAACATAAGCAGAAGGGAGAGGGGAAAATCAAACATATTGCATAATAAAGGCATGGGGGAACAGAGTATGGATTTTGCCAGGAAATGAAAAAAAAGAGCAGTGGTTTTTATAACTATCTTGGAACTGGTTTCCCAACAGTTTGTTAATGGGAAATCTGCTATTGATTCTAAAAGGCTTTTGATGAGTCTCTATTATAATATTTATTAATCAGTTGTTAGCATTTTGGAATAAACTATTTCTATTCTTTCTATGAAAACTTCACAGCTGGCTCCAAGAAGATTATAACAATGTATACATACTGGGCTTGATGGACACAATCCTGTGCACAAAAAGATTAATAATAAACTTGAGTTCTGAGAATTTGTTTCAAGCTTCTTAAAACTGAAACTTAAGTTATTTTCATTTGACAGAAAACAGCTTTGCTTTGGATACCTGGATTGCACTAAGTGTCTATCACCTGAAAATATTCTCTATCCAGATACCTCATTGGACATATAGGGTGTAGCAGCAGTTTGCAATAATCCATTGTCTAGAATAATATAAATCCATAGGAGAAATGGAGTGGAAAAAAAGTGTAAAGTAAACAATGTTATCCCATTTATTAGTAGAGGAATAACCAGCCATGATAAGAAAAGGAAAGATGTTATATTATTTAATAGAACAGAATAGAATTCTTTATTGGCCAAGTGTGATTGGACACACAAGGAATTTGTCTTGGAGAACTGCTGAAAATAATCATCCTCTTTTAACAACCGCATAATCCCTTGCGGGATGGAGTCTGGGCATCTGAATGGAGCTGAGTGTTTACTGGCCGGATGTCCTTCCTGTCACCAATGCAGAGTTTTGTTTCAGCAAATGTATTCTCAGTGTGCTTAGAGAGAGAAATATCTGCCTCTACCTAGGATCGAACTCACAGCCTCCTGATTGTGAGGCTAGAGCTTAACCTCTAGGCCACCACATGAGTCAATTGCTGAAAATGGATCCTAGAAATCAAACATTAGCTCAACCCGTTTCTTCTTCTTTGAACTGGCTTGGCTAAATAGAAGTCATAAATTGTACTTTTCTTCCTGATTTACTCACACTGTAGTATAAAGTCTCTCGAATCCAGAGATTGCACAGGGCACTGAGCTCCTATTTTTATATCTTTGGTGTTTGATCATTGTTTCAACTGTACACTACCCGGAAAGGTATTTACAGGAGAAACTGAGTACTTTATGCATATATGAAATATTGATCAAATCAAAGACACCAGAAGGAAAAATTCACAAAAATTCCATTCTCAACCACTTTGTAATAAGCCGCATTTCAGCAGTTCAAGTTCCATGCCCTAACTGCAGTTGCTATTTTCCTTCCACAATTTGGAAGTATATCATGAGATAGCAAAAAAAGCCTCCAAAGGGGCAAAATGCAGCATCAAAATGCTGCTTTCATCAGCATAATAGTGAAGAGAAATAGTGGTGAGATCCTGGATATAAATGCATCTTTAATGGATTACTTATTGCCTTTACTACCTGATTTCTTTACTACTACCATATGACATCTCCTGCGTATATTAACCAAAAATATAGTAGCAGAATTTGAGTAATATGGAGCAAGTTTTATGTTTCTTTTGACATCAGTTTCTCATATGCAAGCAGCTGCTGTTGCAATTGCTATAGAAAAAAAAATACTATTTGAGGTTACAAAATGCCGCAAATTCAATTTCTTGATAATTGATATGTTTTCATTGGGAAACCAAGAAACAGAAGATATGTAATTAGGCAGGATATAATTTGGGAGCCTGTTTGTTATGATATTTGGTAACATGTATTTCAGCCACCAGAAACAGAAGACAAATGAATAACTATTCATATTGGGATGATTTTTAATGCTTCGCTTTTTGCAAAGGTTAAGATATTATGTCCATTAAGGCAACATGGAACATGCCATTCGTAGGTTTTACAAATCACAAAATAACCCCAGGAGTTTGTTGATTATGTTTTAATGTAGGGAACATTGGAAACACAAGGCCTCATGTTTTTGTTTTTAGGGTTTTGAGATTGAAGTCGTATCACCATACAGCAGTAATAATGCAGTTAATTCAGACGAGATTCTGATGATCTATGCCTTTTAGAGGATAGTGTATACTGTATCTGCATTAATACATTCAGTGAGTGCAATGATTTATTTACTCTATATTATGAATATTCTTTGGAAGGGATTTCACAGATAATCTAATTTAGCCCTCTGTTCATTGCAGGATTCACTAAAGGATCTTGGACCGATGGCTATCCAGCTTCTTTTTAATAACCTTCAGTGAAACAGAATATACCACTTCATGTGGTAACCTAATTATTGACAGTCCTGCCATCACAAAATTCATCTTAACATGGATCTACTTCCCATAGACTTGTTAGCTGGGGAAGAAAACAGTCTAGGGCGGTGGTTGCCAACCGGTGAACCGGGGACCACAGGTGGTCCGCAAGAAATTTTTGGTGGTCCGCAGAGAAATGTCACCCCCAAAGCACTCCCCAAAGCAATTAATCCAGGCTGCTTCTGCTTTTTCTGCAGAGACCCTGGGAAAATCCCAAAAAAAGTCTGCAGGAACCCCACCCCACCCCATTTTCCTACCGATTGATCATTCTTTATTTGGGATTGCAGGATACCGTCCCTCCCCCCACCCCCAAGAATGGAGCTGAAAAGCTGGTTAGGAATGGGGGTGCCTTGGAGAGGGTGGGGGTGTGTGAGGGACTTCTGGGCGTGTGTGTGCGTGGGTGGGTGTGGGTGTGGGGGTGTGTGAGAGAGAGAGAGAAGAGAGAGACAGAGAGAGAGAGAGAGAGAACATCACCGCCAGCCTTCTGAGGTTAGATTGGATCTCTCTCTCTCTCCCACCAACATCAGCAAGCCACCGTCACTGAAAATTCATATTAGTGGTCCGCAGGATTTAAAATTATGAGTTTGGTGGTCCCTGAGTTCCAAAAGGTTGGTGACCCTTGGTCTAGGAAAGGTTCAAAGATCCATCATGAGGGGCTCCAAAATACACGCAGGAGAGATAAATTCAATTCAATCTTTTTATTCCCGCAATAATAAAAAATACACTTCCACTTCCACTTGCTTTCTTCACAACAACTGCACTCATAACTTGTTATATCAGCCTTTTACACAACTTTAAAAAGCTTAATACAATTTCATGATTCCTTTCTGCCTAGAGTAGATTCTAGTGGCACTCCACTTAGTGCCATTCTCAAAGGCTCAGTAAATACTGATAGATGGATTTATGCAGGTAGTCCCCGAATTACAGCCATAATTGAGCTTTCTCTTTCTCTTGCTAAGCGAGACATTTGTTAAGGGAGCTTTGCTCCATTTTATGACCTATCTTGCCACAGTTGTTAAGTGAATCACTGCAGCTGTTCAGTTAGTAACACAGTTGTGAAGTGAATCTGGCTTCCCCGTTGACTTTGCTTGTCAGAAGGTCACATGACCGTGAGACACTGCAAACATCATAAACATGAATTTTGATCATGTGACCATGGGGATGCTACAATGGCCATAATTGTGAAAAATGGCCATAAGTCATTTTTTTCAGTGCTGTTGTAAGTTCAAATGGTCACTAAATTAACTATTATAAGTCAAGGGCTACCTGTAATTGCTAAATGAATTTCTCACTTAACAATGATGAATACATCTAATGTTTATCACATAATCCATTTTATTATCTTACTAATAATAATATCATACAAGATTTATTGACTTCTTTGCTAAGATTGAGGCATACACTACGTACAATACATGGCATTCTCCCAATGTATTAAGCCAGCAACTCTGCAACAAGGGAGATAAGGTTAGTCTGCCATGGCTTGTTTATGATGTGCTACTTGTTGTTAAACCCTAGCCACTATAGAAAATCCCAGCCACAGAATCATCAGAGAAGCCATAGAGATTGAAAAAAGACCTGAAAGCATGAATAGAAGAGATGACTCCACCAGACTGTCAATTATCTGGAAGCCTGCACTCACAAACAAAAAAATCTCCACACCACAAGCCAAGCAAACACCTGTGCACAAACAGACCCCCCCCCATACCTCCAGCTCAAACACACCCCAACCAGCCACCCAGAGGAAACCTAGCTTCCTAATAAATGATAGCCGTCCTTTTACCCGAAGCCAAGCCGCACTAAAAGCCCCCAATACACAAAACACAATGTTGCCAGCCAATCAAGACAAAAAAAAGCTACAAAACAGACAGAAGATATTAGAAACATCAATCAAGCAGAACACAGCAAACTCCAAGACCAATAAACACAGACCAAGACTCCCAACCAATCAGGATGAAGAAAAAACCATTCTGGCAAAGCACGAAGCTAGCACCAAATTTAAAACAGAAATGGCTGCAAAGCCTGACACACAGACGAACCCAACACACAAGCCTGATGATGGCAGATGAGATTCTGCCGAAACGTCACTACTACTTTAAAAGCACAACTATAATGACGTGGGAAAATACCCAAACAAAGCTGAATACCATACATACATACATACATACATACATACATACATACATACATACATACATACTTTTCAGAGTCAAACATTAAAATACAAACTAACATAAAAGGGAAATGAATAAAGGAATCACAAACAAATTAAAAGTGATAAAGTATACATCAAACAAATTTATAACAAAGATATCCCGCCAAGATGATAAAAGTTACTTCTGCTGGAGTTCTCAAAGATTACAGTTATCAGTTCTGTGATCACTTCCATGAATTCACTCCGTATCCTAAGATGCAATCACCCTAGCTTTGGAAACTTGAAATCATTTAAATCAGATGTAATGTTTGTGTTTCCTTATCTGTCCTGAGTAGCGTCTTCCTCCTTCACTAGTAGTCCTACTTTGTTTCTGGGAGAAGGCAAACATAAAGTGTGAGTTAAGGCTCACCTTACAGGTGCACATGGATAATGGTACCTGGTCACCATGAAGGTCCCTTGCAGGATGACCACCAAATTCCTCTCTGGTTTTGACATTATAGCTACCAAAGCATCTGGAGAGGAAATTTCAGACAGGTAATATCACTCAACCAGATTTCAATCATGCCTGCCAACTCTGCTTGCTCATCATCCAAAATGAAGATCCATGTGGATGAGGATAGTTTTATTATACAAGGATGTGGCATTCATCAGATCCAAAGTATGGGCATTTACATCAGACAAGAGAAGTGACATCAAACTGCTGTTTCTCTTCTCTGAAACAGTCGGCCTTGTGCTCTGTTGCATATCTATCACTCTCTTGTTCTCCCCTCTCTAGTCACTTACCCTACAAACAACTTCACACCCTCTAATCATATTTTGTGATTATTGGTCATTAATTCCATTTTAAATATCCTGAAATTTAACTTTATTCATCTCTTTTCTTCTAACATTCTTTGGTAATTCTGTTGATAGAAGAACTGACTTCTAATAGTCATTGTTTAATTTTCTCAGCTGTTTCCAGTTTCAAGGGACACTGGAAAAATAAAAAAAAGGCAGACATGGTTTTCCTCACCCAATTTCCCAAACTAATTTAATATCTTAAACAAAGCAAATAATATCTACAGGCTAAGTTTCTTGCCATTTTCCTTTTTGCAAAATGAAATAAGTGAATGAAATATAAAACTGGCATGAGCTCCTGGTTGTCATTTTAAAAGAAAAGACCCCATATATAAAACTAGACTGAGCATAAATTAGACTTTCAAATGGACTTCTATTCATGCTCATTTGTTTCCTTCTTCATTTATTTTAGAACAAATGGAATCTGCACAGAATTGTCCCAACTATTCCGTTTTCTATTCATTGCAGACAGAAAGCATGTCCTTTTCATCCCTGGAATATCCAGGACATAAAACCCAATCATCATAAAACTTTCCGTTGTGATTGCTAGTTCATTAGTCCCCTGGCAAATAGAAGGCCTGAGAAATAACATGCTTATTTAGATAAGAGATTCATCAATATTCTTCAAGCCTTTTGGATGCCTTCAATGGCAGTACTTTCTTCTATTTGAGGCGGAAAAGTCTCTCAGTATTATTTTTGCTGGATTTCTCTTGTGTCGTACTCAACCATCACGAGTTCACATTTTAAGGAAAAGCTTGCTTGAATATGAATTTTCTCATGGCTTTTTAATGTATGCATTGTAAATGCATTCTTTGAAGCATACATTGAGTAAGCCAGTTTCTGATAAGAAAATGCATTTCTGCACATGCTTTTTTCTAATTGACATCTTTATTCATATAATTCCATTAGAAAAGTATTCTTAGAATTACAAATATAATTATATTTTAAAAGTTTGAGATTTTAAAATTATTTCTTCAATGTTCAAAGTATTTGGGGCTCTCTGATCTCTTTGATGGTTCCAAATCTACTATGTACATCCAGAAATTCCATGGGCTGATTCTGTTCTGTGTGTGATGTAGTCTAACTTTGCTACACAAGATATTTACTGGTTCAGAAGGTCAGTTATTTAGGGTCGAGTTGTATCTCAGTTCAGCATAAGGGATTCAGTTTACTAATTGCACATTAGAGCTAACATTTCCTTATTTAAGTTAATTTCTGGTAAGGAAGTAATTTTGGTTTAGTACAACCATTATTTTTAAGTGTCTTTAAAATATAGATATAGGTCTACCAAAATTTACTAATAAGCTTTTTAAAAAAAAAATTGATAAAACATTTGAACATTTTCTAGGGGAACATCTCCAAGGATCAGGTCAGTTGTTCTACTCAACTTTGAGGTGGCTGAAAAGTAAACTATTAGAACTTCTGCCTGGTTGCAAATTATCAGTATAACTACGGTACTAGTTTGTCTTGTCACATGTTCACAAGACATGTTAAGCAAGAGTGGTGGGTTCCTCTGCCTTTCTTTTACCCCCCTCTTACTAAATGAGAGAAGTAGTGAGAGAACAATCAACCAGTCCCTCTCCTTAATGTGGGATGGGTTGAAGCCCTAGAAGGATGGAGTGAAGGATGGGAGTTAGCCATCTGTCAAAACTCACTCCCGGTATTGTGTGTTTTGCACAGGGTGCATTTCAAACAAGCCCAGTAAATGGTTGAATCAGTGGAATGGCTGCAAGGTGAAGCAAAATTGGCCCATTCACCGTACAGCCCTTTACCCATCATGCTATTTTGGGGGGCAGCACCCAAGTCACTTCCAAGCGCCCTATGTTTTCCTGTGCTGTGTCACTGCTGGCTGCTGTCCAACAAGATAGCAAGCTGGTTGAGATAAGTGACTTCCGGTTTCGCCAGGCTTCGGAGGCGGCGGGGTTTCGTGATCTCTGCGATCCCGCGCGCTTAGCCGTTCTTGGTTCCTCCGACCCAGACGGGTCTGGAGGATAAGGTTGCCCGTAGAGGCAACCGAAGACAGGAGGATCCGGACAGGGGTTGGGGTGTTCGCAGACCCCTTCCCCACCCGGCATAACCTCCTTTTCTCAAGTCGGTCCAGCGGCGGTCAGCAATGGCCGCCATAAAGAAGCCAGCAGCCGGACAAGATCGTGCTGGAGGAAGAAGGAGAAAGTTTTGAAGCGGAAGTTTTTTGGCTGAACTGGGACTAGAAGATACATTTAATACCCTGAAATCTAAGATTTGTTTTTTTTTTTTTTTTTTGAAAGATACTTTGTTTCCAGAAGAGATTTGCAAGCGGCAGTGAAAGTGTTTAAAGTGAGTTTACTCTCCTTCCACATGGAATTAACAAATGAATACTGAAAATCCTACTATTTTACAAAAGGTAAAAATTTAAAGCTTCTTGTTATAAATGGGAAGGGAGAGGACAAAAGGAAAATTTATATTAAGATTTTGTTGAAGGAGATGCCTGGAAGATTTTGGAGATTGGAAGTTACTGTAATAAGAATTTAAAATACAGATTGGCTTTTTTTCTCCCTTTGCAACTGATATTACCCAGGAAGAAGGGAAGAACTTTGTGCCTTGTTTGGATTGTTTGATGACTTTGGGACTTTGGGAATTGTTTTAAGCTTGGAAATATCTTTGGCTGTTTGAAGAAAGAAGAAGAAGAAGAAGAAGAAGAAGAAGAAGAAGAAGAAGAAGAAGAAGAAGAAGAAGAAGAAGAAGAAGAAGAAGAAGAAGAAGAAGAAGAAGAAGAAGAAGAAGAAGAAGAAGAAGAAGAAGAAGAAGAAGAAGAAGAAGAAGAAGAAGAAGAAGAAAAAGAGAGGATTTACAATGACTTTATCTGCTGATGAACTGAGAGAGGAATATGGCAAAATAAAGAAAGACGATGTGGGAGAAATTTTTTGCTTTTTAGAAATGGCGCTTTGCTACTTATCAGCTAATACAACAACTGATGGAAGAAGAAGAAGAAGAAGAAGAAGAAGAAGAAGAAGAAGAAGAAGAAGAAGAAGAAGAAGAAGAAGAAGAAGAAGAAGAAGAAGAAGAAGAAGAAGAAGAAGAAGAAGAAGAAGAAGAAGAAGCCATCTTTAACGAACCCACAGAGTTGATTAAGAAAGGAAGGAGAAAGAGAGGGAAAAAAAGGATATAAGACTTAAAAAAATATCTAAGAAAGTGAAAAATAAGATGCAAAATCAATACAAGGCTAGAAAGCAAATAGAAGAGAAATACAACAGAGAGGGGAAGTTAAGGGGGTAAAAAGACCAGATGGGATAAGGCAGGGAGGAAGAAGGGGAAAAAGGCCACAAGGGTATGAAACAAGATGCGAAAAAGAAATTGTTTTTAGGGACAAAGGGTAATATAATTTTGTTTTAAAAGGATTCTGCAAAGTACATAAGATAGTATTGTAGTATTTGTATTAGAGATAGAAAATTATAATTTTATAAGACTTGAGTAAAGACTAAAATATTAAAGGTTTAATAATGGTAGAATTTAAGATTTAATAAAATATTAAAAGGAAGGTTTAAAATACTTAGTTTAAATATAGATTTTAATTGACTATTGTGTGGATGTTAGTATGAAAATATTATTGTAATATTTGTTTTTGAAATAGATAATTGGAATGTTATGAGATTTAATGTTTAATTATATATTTAATTATGTTATGGATTTACTATTTTCTTTTTGTAAGTAGTATGTACTAAGCAGAATCAGATAGGGAACTTGGTGTTACCTTAAATGTTAATTTAGAGGTGCGATGGAAAGGCATCATACTTTGAGTTGTGATTTCAGGAGAAATTCTTTTATTTTATTATGGGGAATGAGATAAATAGACAATTGGAAAAGAATGGACAAAGGATAGAAATATAATGATTTAAATTAAGATAATAAACAAAATAGAAATACTCTACATAAATGACCTCTGCGATCATATTAAGAGCAATTGCGTTCTTTTCGCTGATGATGTAAAGCTGTTCAATACCACAGACAATACTGCTACCCTTCAAAAAGATCTTGACTATGTATCTGAATGGTCAAACAAATGGCAACTTCAAATCTCAACAAATAAATGCTCTGTCTTACATATTGGCAAAAAAATCAGAAAATAAAATACAAGCTGAATAGTCAAGAACTTGTTGATGACCCAAGCTCTGTAAAGGACCTTGGAATACTCACCTCTAATGATCTAAGTGCTAGAGCCCACTGCAACTACATAGCCAAAAAGGCATTAAGAGTTGTTAACCTAATCCTCTCGTAGCTTTTTCTCTGGTAATATCACACTACTAACCAGAGCATACAAAACATTTGCTAGACCAATACTCGAATACAGTTCATCAGTCTGGAACCCTCATTACGTATCTGATATTAGCACAATCGAAAGTCCAGAAATATTTCACATAAGGAGAGTTCTCCACTCTTCTACTCGTTGTAGAATACCTTATGCCACCAGACTTGAAATTCTAGAACTAGAAAACCTTGAATTACGCCGTCTTCGGTCTGACTTAAGCATGGTATATAAAATCATACATTGCAATGTCCTACCTGTCAATGAATACTTCAGCTTCAACCATAACAACACAAGAGCACACAATAGATACAAACTCAAAGTAAACCGCACCAAACTTGATTGCAGGAAATACGACTTCAGCAACAGAGTGGTCAACGTCTGGAATACTCTACCCGACTCTGTAGTCTCTTCCCCAAACCCCAAAAACTTTAACCAGACTGTCTACTATTGACCTCACCCCCTTCCTAAGAGGTCTGTAGGGGCATGCATAAAGCGCACCAACGTGCCTACCATCCCTGTCCTATTGTTTCTCTTATTCTTTATTTTTCTTATATGTACCCATTTCATGTATTCACAACTATGTATACGCTTATACTTATTATCTTGTAAACAATTGGCAAATCAAATAAATAAATAAAAAAATAAAATAAAAGCGGGAGAAGTTATAAAGAAGACACAGAAAGGTAATTAAAATAGGTAATGGCATATAAGATGAATATGAATTTAATTGAAGTCCATACAAAGAGAGGTAATCCGGGGCCAAGCTACTTTTTGAAAAAGAAGTTTACTTTATGTGTTTTGTGTGTGTGTGTTTATCTGAGATTTAATAAAACCTTGGAGGAAGCGGGAGGAGAATAATTGCAAACAAGACAGAGGGAAATATGAATAGGATGACTAAATTTAAAGAGAAGAAATGAGAGTGTTAAAAAAGATATTTAAGTAGAAATGGGATATATTAAAATCACACTGTATAAAATAATGTATTATCTGCCTTGTAAAAATTTACAAGGGAAAAGAGGTTTAATGTCTACAAGGTTTATGTTTTGTTTGTCTTTAAAAATTAATAAAATTTGTTTTAAAAAAAAAAAAAGATAGCAAGCTGGTTGCCTGCCATTGTCAGAACTACACAAATTCAGGCAGAATTTTTAAAAGCAAAGAGTCCTTTTTATCTATGGCTAAAAACAACAACTGTAACATAGCCAAGGTTTGGCCTGGAGTCGAGACCAGGACTCCAATAAACCAATAACAATTTCAAAGGCAAGGACAAGACACATAGTGAGTTGCAGCCCAAAGATCAAAACATGACATAACAAAAGCACAACAGAAAAGTGGGTATCTTGATTCATGGAACTGGGACTGGAGGCTATTAAAAAAAAATGCTGAGCTGAGATGGATAGCTGAGAAAAATTAATCAACAGAATCTGCTCTCCTGCCAGTCTGCTTCTTGCCAGCCTATCTGACCTGCAGAGCTCAACCTTCTGTTGTTGTACCTTTGAAGCATCTTTAAAGCTTGGGGCTGGGTGGGTGGGCCTCAGATTTTGAAAGCTTGTCAGTCAGGGCAGATAGGCACACCTGAGCGCTTGCTGGATCTGCCTCAGGTAGCGTGGAGTTATTGGCTTCCATGTGGCTGGAATCACCCCCTCCAGTACTATTATCCCTAGAAGCCTCTGGCTCTATTTTCTTCTACTCACCATCATCAGAAGAAGAGTGCAGCAGGACCATAACACCTGCAGCAGATGGGCACAGGTGGGCTGATCGGCAGGATTAGCTATCTTTCAAAAGAGCATCCACTTCCCAAAAGCTAAGAAGTGGATCCCCTTTTCAAAGCCAAACCTCTAAGCCTGGAATCAGTTGAGCATAGCCTCATAGACCTGGGGGTGAGCAGGAAGAACCTGTTATCTCAACCAGAGTGAGAGAACGCGTGCCCGGGATTTGAGGGGACCCTCATGATTGAGGCAGACTGACTTGGCCAATAGACACTTTACTCGTCCCATCTACTCAAGACCACTTCTGACTGGGTTCGTGACAGGTTGGTCTGCAAAGTGATGGCTTTTATACACTTTACAACTACCACAACTTGATATTGGTTCATAAGGGGAAATGCTACTATAGTACTGGAATAGCTAAACAAAGGTCTTGCAATTCTATTATTCAGCTCTTACATTACAGTGAATTCAAAAAAAAGAAAGAATGCTCAAATGTACCACTAATCCTTAGTATTTTCAGATAAATCATCCCCATCTTCTTTCAATGACCCCTTAATCCCTGTTGCCAATGTGGAGTTTTGGTCAGAAGATATATTCTCAGTGTGACTGGAGAGAGAAATACCTGCCTCTATCTGGGATCGAACTACTCACAGCCTCGTGATTGTGAGGCAAGAGCTGCCCTTCTAGGCCATCGCACCACTCTGCTTATTTTCAGATAAATAGATCCCCTTAAAGATATCCATCAGCACCATCAGGAACTTTGGGGTAAATTCCAATTTATAGTTTACTCAAACACCTCTATTCACTTGAATTTATGGAGATTCAAATGCAACCTCATTTTTCTCTCTCCAAAATCATTGTAGCTATTTATTGTGGTGTCTATAAAGAAAGGAAGAACTGAGTGATCAATTGAGAGAAAGGAAATCCTCAAAATGAGAAAAAGGAGAGAGAAGGGAGAACCATTTCAATACATTTCAGCCATGCTATAACTTATGCCAATGACTGGAGACACAGCAAATAAATCCCTTCTTATCAGTTGCAGACTGGCCCTTTGGATAGAATAGCCAGGAATAAACTTTATCCTCAGAAAAAAAGCAAGCATACCTTGTAGCACCTGATTACCGGAAATGTGCCTACACCAGACCAAGCTGAAGGTCTAATCTCCTTATGCGAGTGGGAGAGTTTGGGCTCTTTTGGCCAGAGGACTTGGCAAATAGCAGCCCTTCCCTGCCTGCTTTACTTGACCTACACACCTGCTACCTTCTATCTTAAGCAATTTTATAGATGTGCTGGAGAAAAAACGACTGAATAGAATTTTATAGGATGGAACCACTAAATCGTTCAGGAACAGGAATGCCCTTCATATCCATTTCGAGAGAGTTCTGATTCAGGGCAGTTTGTGTCCTTAGCCTTGTAACCAGGGGTGGGGATCACCACGCACCTTTGCGAACGGTTGTTAAAATGGCCAATCCTGAGAGGGGAAGGAAACATTTGGTGTTGCTTTGAAACTGCAAAAGAAATGTTTTTAGGGACAAGGGTAAATATTTGTTTTAAAGGTCCAAAGTACATAGATAGTATTGTAGTATTTGTATTAGAGATAGAAAATTATAATTTTATAAGACTTGAGTAAAGACTAAAATATTAAAGGTTTAATAATGGTAGAATTTAAGATTTAATAAAATATTAAAAGGAAGGTTTAAAATACTTAGTTTAAATATAGATTTTAATTGACTATTGTGTGGATGTTAGATATGAAAATATTATTGTAATATTTGTTTTTGAAATAGATAATTGGAATGTTATGAGATTTAATGTTTAATTATATATTTAATTATGTTATGGATTTACTATTTTTCTTTTGTAAGTAGTATGTACTAAGCAGAATCAGATAGGGGAACTTGGTGTTACCTTAAATGTTAATTTAGAGGTGCGATGGAAAGGCATCATACTTTGAGTTGTGATTTCAGGAGAAATTCTTTTATTTTATTATGGGGAATGAGATAAATAGACAATTGGAAAAGAATGGACAAAGGATAGAAATATAATGATTTAAATTAAGATAATAAACAAAATAGAAATACTCTACATAAATGACCTCTGCGATCATATTAAGAGCAATTAGCAGTTCTTTTAAGCTGATGATGTAAAGCTGTTCAATACCACAGACAAACTGCTACCCTTCAAAAAAGATCTTGACTATGTATCTGAATGGTCAAACAAATGGCAACTTCAAATCTCAACAAATAAATGCTCTGTCTTACATATTGGCAAAAAAAATCAGAAAATAAAATACAAGCTGAATAGTCAAGAACTTGTTGATGACCCAAGCTCTGTAAAGGACCTTGGAATACTCACCTCTAATGATCTAAGTGCTAGAGCCCACTGCAACTACATAGCCAAAAAGGCATTAAGAGTTGTTAACCTAATCCCTCACGTAGCTTTTTCTCTGGTAATATCACACACTAACCAGAGCATACAAAACATTTGCTAGACCAATACTCGAATACAGTTCATCAGTCTGGAACCCCTCATTACGTATCTGATATTAGCACAATCGAAAGTCCAGAAATATTTCACAAGGAGAGTTCTCCACTCTTCTACTAGTTGTAGAATACCTTATGCCACCAGACTTGAAATTCTAGAACTAGAAAACCTTGAATTACGCCGTCTTCGGTCTGACTTAAGCATGGTATATAAAATCATACATTGCAATGTCCTACCTGTCCAATGAATACTTCCAGCTTCAACCATAACAACACAAGAGCACACAATAGATACAAACTCAAAGTAAACACGCACCAAACTTGATTGCAGGAAATACGACTTCAGCAACAGAGTGGTCAACGTCTGGAATACTCTACCCGACTCTGTAGTCTCTTCCCCAAACCCCAAAAACTTTAACCTTAGACTGTCTACTATTGACCTCACCCCCTTCCTAAGAGGTCTGTAGGGGCATGCATAAAGCGCACCAACGTGCCTACCATCCCTGTCCTATTGTTTCTCTTATTCTTTTATTTTTCTTATATGTACCCATTTCATGTATTCACAACTATGTATACGCTTATACTTATTATCTTGTAAACAATTGGCAAATCAAATAAATAAATAAAAAAATAAAATAAAAGCGGGAGAAGTTATAAAGAAGACACAGAAAGGTAATTAAAATAGGTAATGGCATATAAGATGAATATGAATTTAATTGAAGTCCATACAAAGAGAGGTAATCCGGGGCCAAGCTACTTTTTGAAAAAGAAGTTTTACTTTATGTGTTTTGTGTGTGTGTGTTTATCTGAGATTTAATAAAACCTTGGAGGAAAGCGGGAGGAGAATAATTGCAAACAAGACAGAGGGAAATATGAATAGGATGACTAAATTTAAAGAGAAGAAATGAGAGTGTTAAAAGATATTTAAGTAGAAATGGGATATATTAAAATCACACTGTATAAAATAATGTATTATCTGCCTTGTAAAAATTTACAAGGGAAAGAGGTTTAATGTCTACAAGGTTTATGTTTTGTTTGTCTTTAAAAATTAATAAAATTTGTTTTAAAAAAAAAAAGATAGCAAGCTGGTTGCCTGCCATTGTCCAGAACTACACAAATTCAGGCAGAATTTTTAAAAGCAAAGAGTCCTTTTTATCTATGGCTAAAAACAACAACTGTAACATAGCCAAGGTTTGGCCTGGGTCGAGACCAGGACTCCAATAAACCAATAACAATTTCAAAGGCAAGGACAAGACACATAGTGAGTTGCAGCCCAAAGATCAAAACATGACATAACAAAAGCACAACAGAAAAGTGGGTATCTTGATTCATGGAACTGGGACTGGAGGCTATTAAAAAAAAAATGCTGAGCTGAGATGGATAGCTGAGAAAAATTAATCAACAGAATCTGCTCTCCTGCCAGTCTGCTTCTTGCCAGCCTATCTGACCTGCAGAGCTCAACCTTCTGTTGATGTACCTTTGAAGCATCTTTAAAGCTTGGGACTGGGTGGGTGGGCCTCAGATTTTGAAAGCTTGTCAGTCAGGGCAGATAGGCACACCTGAGCGCTTGCTGGATCTGCCTCAGGTAGCGTGGAGTTATTGGCTTCCATGTGGCTGGAATCACCCCCTCCAGTACTATTATCCCTAGAAGCCTCTGGCTCTATTTTCTTCTACTCACCATCATCAGAAGAAGAGTGCAGCAGGACCATAACACCTGCAGCAGATGGGCACAGGTGGGCTGATCGGCAGGATTAGCTATCTTTCAAAAGAGCATCCAGTTCCCAAAAGCTAAGAAGTGGATCCCCTTTTCAAAGCCAAACCTCTAAGCCTGGAATCAGTTGAGCATAGCCTCATAGACCTGGGGGGTGAGCAGGAAGAACCTGTTATCTCAACCAGAGTAGAGAACGGTGCCCGGGGATTTGAGGGGACCCTCATGATTGAGGCAGACTGACTTGGCCAATAGACACTTTACTCGTCCCATCTACTCAAGACCACTTCTGACTGGGTTCGTGACAGGTTGGTCTGCAAAGTGATGGCTTTTATACACTTTACAACTACCACAACTTGATATTGGTTCATAAGGGGAAATGCTACTATAGTACTGGAATAGCTAAACAAAGGTCTTGCAATTCTATTATTCAGCTCTTACATTACAGTGAATTCAAAAAAAGAAAGAATGCTCAAATGTACCACTAATCCTTAGTATTTTCAGATAAATCATCCCCATCTTCTTTCAATGACCCCTTAATCCCTGTTGCCAATGTGGAGTTTTGGTCAGAAGATATATTCTCAGTGTGACTGGAGAGAGAAATACCTGCCTCTATCTAGGATCGAACTACTCACAGCCTCGTGATTGTGAGGCGAGAGCTGCCCTTCTAGGCCATCGCACCACTCTGCTTATTTTCAGATAAATAGATCCCCTTAAAGATATCCATCAGCACCATCAGGAACTTTGGGGGTAAATTCCAATTTATAGTTTACTCAAACACCTCTATTCACTTGAATTTATGGAGATTCAAATGCAACCTCATTTTTCTCTCTCCAAAATCATTGTAGCTATTTATTGTGGTGTCTATAAAGAAAGGAAGAACTGAGTGATCAATTGAGAGAAAGGAAATCCTCAAAATGAGAAAAAAGGAGAGAGAAGGGAGAACCATTTCAATACATTTCAGCCATGCTATAACTTATGCCAATGACTGGAGACACAGCAAATAAATCCCTTCTTATCAGTTTGCAGACTGGCCCTTTGGATAGAATAGCCAGGAATAAACTTTATCCTCAGATAATTAAAAATGCAAGCATAAAGATTACCTTTGTAGCAAACCTGATTACAATTCTGTGAACATGTTGCCTAGCAACCAGACCAAGCTGCAAAGGTCTATGTAAATCTCCTTCATGCAGTATAGTTGTGGAGTAAGTTTGGAGCTGCTATATTAGAGTTCCAGAGGACTATGTGCCAAATAGCAGCCCTTCCCTGCCTGCTTTACATTAGTACACTACACACACTGCTAACCTTCTCCTCTATCTTAAGCAATTTTTACTCCAGATGTGTCTGGCAGAACAAAAAACAGTACTGAATTATGATATCATTTTCATAGTGATATTGGAACATCACTATGAAATCTGTGCTCCAGGAACAGGTTATATGTACACCTTCATATATCCATTATCCTGACATACATGGTCCAGACAGTTCTTGATTGCAAGTGGCATGTTTGTGTCCTTAGCACTTGTAACCAGGGGTGGGATTCTACCAGTTCGCACCTATTTGCTAGAACCGGTTGTTAGAAGAAATTACTGGCCTAATCCTGTAAGGAAGGCAGGAAGGAAACATTCTGGTGTTGCTTATAGAAACTGCCTCTCCATTAACCCTTATTACATTCTTGGCAGGACTAGACTTCCTGTCTCAGGAACTTCTCTGGAGTTTTTTTCCCCCTCCTTTGCTGGTACTTTGCTTGTGTGGAGTGACCATTCAAAGTTACAATGGCACTGAAAAAAGTGACTTATGACTGTTTTTCACACTTACGACTGTTGCAGCATCCCCACAGTCATGAGAGGCCGGGCGCGGAGATGCGTGCCTCAATGTGAATGATATTGAGTTGGCCACACCCAGCCAATAATATGACCACCAAGCTATGCCCACCCAGTCACATGACCACCAAACCACACCTACCACCTAAGCCACACCCACAGAACCGGTTGTTAAAAAATTTGAATCCCACCCCTGCTTGTAACACAGAACGTTAATTTGAAGTTCTATTTCAATTGATACCCAGTTGTTCTAAATTTACTTGTAGAAGCTACAAGGTTTTCTAGTTGCTAGGTTGATCCATAGGGGTTCTTGCTATAATTTAAAATAAAATGTTCACAACTTGGTCCATGCTTAATCTGTAAGTGTATCAATGTCCTATAATGGGCAAGGCTATTCAGAATAACAGAATTGGAAGAATCTTGGAGGTCTTCTAATCCAGCCCCTCAGGCAGGAAATCCTATACCATTTCAGACAAATCGTTGTCCAGTCTATTCTTAAAAACCTCTAGTACTGGAGCATCCACAACTTCTTGAAGCAAGTTGTTCCACTGATGAATTGATTCTAACTGTCAGGAAATTTCTCCTTAGTTCTAGCTTGCTTCTCTCCTTGATTAGTTTCCATCTATTGCTTCTATTCCTTTGTATCATGTCAGCTATTGTTGCTAGAAGAATACATATGTTCCCATCCACCTATTTCAATTATCAAGTTGAAGATTAGGTTATCACTCACAATGTTTTTTTTACACTTCAGCTCTACACCATCACAGAAACTAGGCAGCCAGGATACTCGATGTCAATGCTGCCTAGCATAAACATTGTCATGCAGACATATAATTCAGCAATATACATATACATACACACACACACACACACACACACACACACACACACACACACACACACACACTTTAACTAGCCACACTTCATTATCACTTTTTTCTTCAGTTTTTCTGTGAACACACTGGTACACATTAAAAAAATGAAATTCTGATGCCCACTCTCAAAAGAATATATACATATATATGCTCATATACACTGCTCAAAAAAAATAAAGGGAACACTTAAACAACACGATATAACTCCAAGTCAATCACACTTCTGTGAAATCAAACTGCCCACTTAGGTAGCAACACTGACAATCAATTTCACATGCTGTTGTGCAAATGGAATAGACAACAGGTGGAAAGCATAGGCAGTTAGCAAGACATCCCCAATAAAGGAGTGGTTCTGCAGGTGGTGACCACAGACCACTTCTCAGTTCCTATGCTTTCGGGCTGATGGTTTGGTCACTTTTGAATGCTGGCAGTGCTTTCACTCTAGTGGTAGCATGAGACGGAGTCTACAACCCACACAAGTGGCTCAGGTAGTACAGCTCATCCAGGATGCCACATCAATGCGAGCTGTGGCAAGAAGGATTGCTGTGTCTGTCAGCGTAGTGTCCAGAGCATGGTGGCACTACCAGGAGACAGGCCAGTACATCAGGAGACGTGGAGGAGGCCGTAGGTGGGAAACAACCCAGCATCAGGACTGCTACCTCCGCCTTTGTGCAAGGAGGGACAGGAGGAGCACTGCCAGAGCCCTGAAAAATGTCCTCCAGCCAGCCACAAATGTGCATGTGGCTGCTCAAACGGTCAGAAACAGACTCCATGAGGGTAGTATGAGGGCCCGACATCCACAGGTGGGGGTTGTGCTTACAGCCCAACACCGTGCAGGACGTTTCGCATTTCCCAGAGAACACCAAGTTTGGCAAATTCACCACTGGCGCCCTGTGCTCTTCACAGATGAAAGCAGGTTTACACTGAGCACATGTGACAGACGTGACAGGATCAGGAGACGCCGTGGAGAATGTTCTGCTGCCTGCAACATCCTCCAGCATGACCGGTTTGGCAGTGGGTCAGTAATGGTGTGGAGTGGCATTTCTTTAGGGGGCCGCACAGACCTCCATGTGCTCGCCAGAGGTAGCCTGACTTCCATTAGGTACTGAGATGAGATCTTCAGACCCCTTGTGAGACCATATGCTGGTGTGGTTGGCCCTGGGTTCCTCCTAATGCAAGACAATGCTAGACCTCATGTGGCTGGAGTGTGTCAGCAGTTCCTGCAAGATGAAGGCATTGATGCTATGGACTGGCCTGCCCATTCCCCAGACCTGAATCCAATTGAACACATCTGGGATATCATGTCTCGCTCCATCCACCAACGCCACATTGCACCACAGACTGTTCAGGAGTTGGGGGATGCTTTAGTCCAGGTTTGGGAGGAGATCCCTCAGGAGACCATCCGCTACCTCATCAGGAGCATGCCCAGGTGTTGTGGGGAGGTCATACAGGCACGTGGAGACCACACACCCTACTGAGCCTCATTTTGACTTGTTTTAAGGACATTACATCAAAGTTGGATCAGCCTGTAGTGTTTTTTTCCCACTTTAATTCTGAGTATAACTCCAAATCCAGACCTCCATGGGTTGCTAAATTTGATTTCCATTGATAATTTTTGTGTGATTTTGTTGTCAGCACATTCAACTATGTAATGAGCAAAGTATTTAATAAGAATATTTCATTCATTCAGATATAGGATGTCTTATTTTTGTGTTCCCTTTATTTTTTTGAGCAGTGTATATGCTACTCTCTTTCTCTCCCCCCCTCCCCAACGCTATGTCCTGGGTAGAAGGAAGTGAACTTCTAATAATCTTTTCTGCCTTCCTCGCCACGCCCTGCCCAGCCTTCTGTCCAAAACAATAATACTTCCAGGATGCTTTCAATCCTGCTAACACAATAAAAAGTGTTTTCTTTCTCTCTCTCTCTCTCTCTCTCACACACACACACACACACACACACAGAGAGAGAGAGAGAGAGAGAGAGAGAGAGAGAGAGACTCTAAGGTATATTACTTCATTTGTGCTTGGAATAAAACCTGTCATCACTTCCTTTGTGGGTGACATTTTAAATCACCCCATTTATATGAGAATACACTATTGTTACATTGCAGAAACAAACAAATAGGAACTATAATGGAAAATATAAATAGCACATTTATATTTATATATTTATATTAGCACATCAGTTTTATTTCATTTTGTTTTGATAAAGCTCTATCAAAGACACAAAGAGCCAGTTCATTGTAGTGGTTAAAGCTAGAAAATGGAAGATGGGGAGTTCTAGTCCTGGCTGAGGCACAAAGCTACCTGGGTGACCTTTGGGCCAGTTCCTCTCCCTCAATCTCAGGAAGAAGTCAAGAGCAATCAATTTCTGAAAACGTTGTCAAGAAAACTGAAGGGACCAGTCCATGCAACGACCACAAATCAAAATTGATTCTACGGTGCAAATATGTTTTTTTTAAATGTTTTTTCAGATGTATGATTTTTTTTTTAATAATCAGATGTATGGTTTTTTTAATTTGGGTTTTCACACATACAAAATACAAGTAAAACATCTTTTTTGAAAATAGCATGGTCCCAGGTTGAACTTTATACAGACACAAAACTCAATTTCATGCTCCTTTTTGTATTCTATTCCATATCTTATACTATTCTACACTTTCTGTATAGTTTTTCCCCTCTTTTAATTTTTTCAATTTTATTTTGATTATCGCATCTCAATTCAAATCATTATATTTATACTTTTGTCTGTTCTGTTTCAATATTATCTTTTCTCATTAAACAAATTTTCTCCTGTAGTTATTAATTGGAGAATGACACCTTTATATCTTTTAATTACATCCATTCAACTCTTATTTAAACTTCAATATATACCTTAAGGTTATGACCTTCAATATAATACATAATACATAACTTCCAATTGAATTCTGCTTGGTACAGTCTTATAATACACCCTATATTCTTTAAAAAAAAAAGATTATAAATATATGTAATTATAAACCCTCATTCCATTCCAATTCAGTTCTATCATTAATAATCATTAAAATCTTAACATCTTTAACACTTCTTTTCAATTAAATATCATACTTCCTTAAAGACACATATAATCTCCATAATTAATTTTTCCCTTATTTCTCTTCACATATGTTTTGTAAATCATTAAATATTCATTTTGTTACATTTATTTATTGACAAGCATTCCACTGAATTACGATAGCTATTTTATCAAACATTTTAATCATACATTGTTTCATATTTTCTAAAATTATTTCTGTTTCGAATATAACAATAATATCTTAAGTACCTTTGCAGAATCCCTTTTTCCATTGAATTTTCACCCATTATCTCTAAATTGGCCCTGTTTCTCTATATTTTGTTTCTGTCCTTTATAACTTCTTTTCCTTTCTTTCTTCCCTCTCATCTTCTCCCTCCCCTTTTTATCCCCTTGTCTCTTCTAATTCTCTCTTCTGCATTTCCCTCTTCTGTTGCTTTCTGATTTTATACTTATTTTTCACTCTATTTTTTTTTTTTTTTGGAGTTGTTTTTCCCTATCTTAAACTTTCCATTCTCTTTCCCCCCTTTCCTTTTTTTCGCCCCACCTAAGATTACTTGTTCATTAAAGATGGCTTCTTCTTTGTCCCAATCTTCTTGTTCTGCAGGCATTTCTTGTTGTTTCTCATAATTCCAAATCTCCATTTCTAAAAACTGAAATACGAAGCCAAAAGAACCTCTCCCTTCTTGTGCATCTTCTTTGTACTTTTTAAGTTCCATTTTCAGTTCTTCTAAAAGTGGAGCCATTTTAAACAGTTTTAAACAACCACCCGATTGATTTTAGTCATTCAAATACAATAACCAAAAATCCAGAAATCATCAAGTAATCCAAATAGTCCCAAGTTATTTCTTCTTATTTCTTTTTCCACTTACTCTTCCTGGGGTTTTTGTTGCGATATTTCAGTTAAAATGTATCTTTTGGAAGTCTTGTTGAGATTTTGCTGTAAGTTCTTTTTAATTCCAGGCAGTCTCCTCCCTTCCAGATCCTGCCCTTTTATTCTTTTTCTCTCCTTTCCTGTTTTCAAAAGCTTTTGATTATCCAGAAATCTTTATTATCCCTTTGACTTTTTATTTTCATCATTAAATGTCTATTAATGTCAAAGTGGATTTTTTTTACAATTTCTTGCTTAAGTCTCTTAGCTGTCAGTATAGGAAAAGGAGGAAAAAAAACAAATCTTTTCTCTTTTCTCTCTCCTTCGCAGCTTAAAAATCTTCTTAGGGAACAATGTTATTTTTTTTTTAATAGTTTCAATTCCAGGGTACCTTATTAGTTGCTTTTGCTGTTTGACCCAGTCAACCAAAACTTTCTCTTCTTATCTTCCCCCTGCACATTCTTTTCCGGTCGAGTTCTTCTTTGTGGTGGCCATTTCTGACCACCGCTACAACCGCCTTTGGGAAAGGGAGTAATGGCCAGGTGGGGAGGAGAGATGCGGCTCTCCTCAACCCTGAAGGCAGTCTCCCCCCTCTTCACAACCTCTACGGGGTGACTCAGCCCTGAAACCAGCCGGCTCAGGGCGCTCCAGCGGCAAGCATGGATCGAAGCCTCGCAGAAACGAGGTTTCGGTCTGTCGCCGAAGAAGCTTAAACCGGAAGTCCTCAGATGTATGATTATTAAATTAGCCAAGACAGACTGGCTATCCTTTTTCTAGATCATGGGAAAGTTGAAGAAATTAACAGAAGGCACAAAGCTGGGCAACAAAAAGAGGATAATTAAGACTACAGAAAAAAACAATTAGTACCAACCTGCCTTCAATCGAAGACCTGTATATTGCACAAATCAAAAAGAGGGCTGTGAAAATATTTATAGACCCCTCACATCCCGGACATAAACTGTTTCAACTCCTTCCCTCAAAACGATGCTATAGACCACTGCACACCAGAACAACTGGACACAAGAAGAATTTTCCCCCTGAAAGCCATCCCTCTGCTAAACAAATAATTCCCTCAACACTTTTCAACTATTTACAAAGTCTCCATACTATTACTATTAATATTCTCATCACTCCTGACCACCCATCCCCTCCCACTAGGACTATAGTTTTGTTGCTTGTATCCTTACAAACTATATTGACTGTGTCAGATGGTGTGCTCCATTCAAAATTCAAGAAAGAAATACTTAGACTCCATATATTAGAGAAAAGATATCTTTTACTGACAATGAAGTGGTAGCAACCGTAGAATTCTGAATCTGAGAAATTAGGCGCGCAAATCACATATACAAAGTGATGGAAATGTTCCCACCCCCAATAGTTCAAATGATTCTTCCAATTAAAAGTTGTGAATATGATCATGTGGACATCTTCAGGTGGTGATGAGGCCTCTGTCCGTTGACCTTGGCATATTTTGATAAAGGTTTGCAGCTGCGCAGAGAAAAGAAAGCTAAGTGAGAAATAGAAACCTAAACAGGAATTTATGCTCCCTCCCTCCTCATTTTTACAACACTACAATGTAACACCTCCAGCTCGCTTCCCAGACTTTACCCCCTCCTCCCCCCGTTACTTATGGCAGCCAAAAGATGCAAAGCAATAGTAGAAGATCTTGAAGGCTGACAGACTGTTTCCTAGTATGATTTGATTGGTTATTGTACCCTATGACTATTGTTAAGTGTGGTACTTTATGATTCTTGACTCTTGACCAATGTATCTTTTCTTTTATGTATATGGAGAGCATTTGCACCAAGACAAGTTCCTTGTGTGTCCAATCACACTTGGCCAATAAAGAATTCTATTCTATTCTGTTCTGTTCTGTTCTGTTCTGTTCTATTCTAAAATGCTCCAAATGTGTTTGGTTCAGACCCCCCCCTTTTTTGCTTTGCTACCAACTAGTTTTCTATCAGTCAGCATTTTGCATCCAATCAACATCCTTAGTTTTCAGTGAATTGTTTCCCCCTAATCTCCATCATAGTGTCTTCTCCTCCTCCCAATAATGAGTGGAGAATTTATTTATTTATTTATTTATTTATTTATTTATTTATTTATTTATTTATTTGATTTGCCAATTGTTTACAAGATAATAAGTATAAATGTATACATAGTTGTGAATACATGAAATGGGTACATATAAGAAAAATAAAAGAATAAGAGAAACAATAGGACAGGGACGGTAGGCACGTTGGTGCGCTTATGCACGCCCCCTACAGACCTCTTAGGAAAGGGTGAGGTCAATAGTAGACAGTCTAAGGTTAAAGTTTTTGGGGTTTGGGAAGAAACTACAGAGTCGGGTAGAGTATTCCAGACATTGACCACTCTATTGCTGAAGTCGTATTTCCTGCAATCAAGTTTGGTGCGGTTTACTTTGAGTTTGTATCTATTGTGTGCTCTTGTGTTGTTATGGTTGAAGCTGAAGTATTCATTGACAGGTAGGACATTGCAATGTATGATTTTATATACCATGCTTAAGTCAGACCGAAGACGGCGTAATTCAAGGTTTTCAAGTTCTAGAATTTCAAGTCTGGTGGCATAAGGTATTCTACAACGAGTAGAGGAGTGGAGAACTCTTCTTGTGAAATATTTCTGGACTTTCTCAATTGTGCTAATATCAGATACGTAGTGTGGGTTCCAGACTGATGAACTGTATTCGAGTATTGGTCTAGCAAATGTTTTGTATGCTCTGGTTAGTAGTGTGATATTACCAGAGAAAAAGCTACGTAGGATAAGGTTAACAACTCTTAATGCCTTTTTGGCTATGTAGTTGCAGTGGGCTCTAGCACTTAGATCATTAGAGGTGAGTATTCCAAGGTCCTTTACAGAGCTTGAGTCATCAACAAGATCTTGACTATTCAGCTTGTATTTTATTTTCTGATTTTTTTGCCAATATGTAAGACAGAGCATTTATTTGTTGAGATTTGAAGTTGCCATTTGTTTGACCACTCTGATACATAGTCAAGATCTTTTTGTAGGGTAGCAGTATTGTCTGTGGTATTGAACAGCTTTACATCATCAGCGAAGAGAACGCAATTGCTCTTAATATGATCACAGAGGTCGTTTATGTAGAGTATGAAGAATCATAAGGAACTAAGGAACAAAATAATAGAACCAAGCCAAACCTTTTCTTTGGACCATTTGCAGATTACTGGCAATGTTTTGAGCTGAACTGTAAAGTTTACAGACTTTTCTTACTGTGTAAAAAGTACCCAATGTTTATATCTACAAATAAACATAATGAGAATACTAGCTAGTAGCAAATGGCACAACAAACGGGTTTATTTAAAACAAAGTCCAAAATCAAATGTCAAAAAAAAATATCGGCCCTCAAAAGATTTTTATTTCTTGCCAATAGTGATACAAACAACATTTGCCTTCCCTTATCCAGAGAGACCTTTAGTTATATTGATGCATATAATTACAGAAACTCAGAGCTGCCACCATGCCTGGGGCAGTTTTTTTTTTTTTTTTTTAAAGAAAGACAAATGTTAGAAATGCCTGAGAATTGAATGCGAAGATAGCATTTAATGTTCCAAAATTCAATATGAATTGCACTGCAGTGCATAATAGGATTGATAGCAGTGATTATATACGTTCACTTGACAGCAAAAAAAGGTCACCTGTGGGAAAACAATAGGAAGCTGAGAAAATGGAGGAGAGGGCAGCATCCTATTATACAGGTACTTTCAACAGGTTTTATTAACAAGAAAAAGAGGGAGAGAAAAAAAACCCTATAATCCTCAGGCTAGCAGATGAACAAAATATACACACGAAGTAAATATCCTTTGTTTACACTTCCATATGTTAATCATTTTTTAAAAAGCATAATAGGAAAATTATTGCTGAATGTTTTCAGCGGTATTGCAGAACTGAAGAAGCTTCTTGGATGGGAAGAGAAATGTCTTCAAAGAAAAACAAAGTCCAGATGCCTGGGTGGGGGGGGAAGCACCTTTGAGACAAACATGACCTGGATAACTGAGAATCTCCACAGTCATTGTCATGCCCCTGGTGGAGACTGACTCTGAGGGAGAGGAGGGACAGCCGACAGGGAGTGGAAGTGTGGCTCCAGAGGTTGTGGAGGAGGCTGGGGAAGGGCGGAGGCTGGCTGGGCAGTCAGAGGAGGACCCAGGCCCATTCCCTCTCCATCCTAGGGCATGCAGGGAGGAGAGGATAAGGGAGAGACGTGGTCTCCTCAGGACGAGAGGGCCTTGATGCTCTTCATGGGCTGCAGCTGTGACAACTGGATAAGAGTACGGGCAAATGCTGGAAACAAAGCGTAGAAATATCTCTAGTTTATGGTTCCTCTATGAGTTTGGCGTCCTTCCCAGTGTGTGTTATCTGTGGACGTCCTCCAGCCCTTATCTTGCCTGGTTTGTGTAGCTTTTTTCCTTCTTCTTGTAACTGTTTGTGTGGGAGTTTTTTTGTCTTCCGTCAAGAATATTTGGAGCTTGGAAGCAAAGTGAAGAAATAAAAAGGGGCTTCACCTGTTTTCTGTGACTGAGTTTGTTTTGTATCCCACCCAGGGTCATCACAGTCATAATGCTGAATGTCTACAAAAGGCAAAATTATGGATTATAATCAGGAAAATAGGCTTCTCTGATTTTTCTACAATTGAAAAGTGAACCTGTTAATTAACCTAACATTTCCTCGCTGTTCCAAAATGTATCAGGAATTTCAGACCAGGATTTTAAATTATGCAACCTGTCTAAGCAGGAGAAGCTTCTTGGTGCTGTTGCTTACTCCTTATATAGTAATGGTTTCTTATCATACCACAGGTGCTTTTTCTCAAGAGGAAACTGGACGTTCTGGTTTTTCTCTGAAGACGTTTCGCTTCTCATTCAAGGAGCTCCTTCAGCTCTGAAGTTGAAGTCCTTCAGAACTGAAGAAGCTTCTTGGATGAGAAGCAAAACGTCTTCAGAGAAAAACCAGAAAGTCCAATTGCCTCGGGGGGGGGGAAGCACCTTTGGGACAACCATGGATGACTGAGAATGTATACTTTATTGTGACATTTTATTTCACTTCTTATTTTTAAAGCACACTTTATGCTTTTTTTTTCTTTGATAATATACATATTTTTATCTTTGCATTTTGTTCTGTTCTATTGCTTTTTCAAAAATAATAATAAAAAATAAACGACAAAGACCCAGGAGGCAGATTTCACATGCACCTTCATTCTTTAAGAGGAGGTCCCAGGGAAGCAAGAAGCCCAGATCAATGGCAATATAACGGAGGTGTGAATTTTGATTTCTTCCTCAAAACCTCTGAAAATCCAGTGTGAAAATCTCATCCTTCTCTTCTGAGTAATTTAGAGCACATCATTATTTTTGCTTAAGGAATTTTCTGCTAATTGATACCTGCAGAGCCCCCCTGCTTCAAAATGCCTACTTGAAACCTAAGATTAGCCTCTCCCGCCTTAAGAACCAGCAATAAAACAGTATTGCTGGAAACTCAATTTCAGTAAACAAAATTCCAAGTGGGAGTAAGAGAGGAAAAACTACAGTTGGTTTTCAGGTGGAATATTTTTTTCTAGAGGAAAGAAGAAGGCTACCCATTCCATTCCAGCTCAACCCTAGTGCAACCCCAGGATTGGTGCAAAAGTGATTAGTGCATG
Source organism: Notechis scutatus (assembly GCF_049901735.1). Lineage (NCBI taxonomy): Eukaryota > Metazoa > Chordata > Lepidosauria > Squamata > Elapidae > Notechis > Notechis scutatus. Next base: position 98,102,570 of record NC_142012.1, on the reverse strand, counting down.
AAGAGTTTGGCACACAAGGCCTCACAGCATCAAATGCCTGAAACAAAGTTGCCGTCAAATTATCCTACATTGGCTCCAACAAGCACCAGTTCTCCTCAGTAACCCTACTTCACATTTTCACATAAAGAGATGCCAATCCATAAGGCATAATAATTATGGTTGGGATTTAATGTGGTGCTTTTCTTTTCTTTGCAGATTGATGTGTGAGGCTTTGACACAAGAAAGTTCCTTTATTATAATTATACCTTCCCCTTTCCTGCTAGCATGTCAATTACTCAGATAAAATATAAGTAAGTTTTCCAATTTGGAAATCGTTCACTGTGTTGGGAATTCAAGCAGGAAAGATTCCAATGCTTTGTGCAAATCGGGTGGTACTTTCTGCTTTTCTGTGACATTTCTATTATGAGTTTATTTGTGACTTAATTGTTAAAGACACTGCTGTCCCAAAATCATGGACTAACATTGATTCCCTCGTCCAACCAATACATGATTCATTCTAACTAGTACTAGAGTTAGCAGTTAAAGTTGGGAATGTTTCAGTTTAATTTATTGAGATCCATGAATTTGTATAATGACTCTGGGGCATATGCTTCTTAGCATGCTTCATATTTTTTTACATAGATTTAAAATAAGTTGCTTGCTAAGAAAATCATTACAGGTAGCCCTCAACTTACAACAGTTCATTTAGTGATTGTTCAAAGTTACAATGGCACTGAACAAAGTGACCTTTGACTGTTTTTCACACTTAACAACCATTGCAGTATTTCCCATGGTCACATGATCAAAATTCAGATGCTTGGCACCTGGTTCATGACGGTTGCAGTGTCCTGGGGTCATGTGATCTCC